>NC_087069.1:43960403-44169119 GCF_963678635.1 Symsagittifera roscoffensis | reverse complement strand
ATCGAAGATTTATGGTGCCCGAGTCCCATAGCTAACTCAACATTGCTGTCGAAACAAGACATGCAGATGGAGCTGAATTCAGACTGCAACATGCGTGACCTGAACATCGTTTATAATTTGATGACAACAGCCTCCAAAAGCAACAGAAGAAACAATGTGGAAGTGCCTGGCTGGGGACCAGAGGACTGGTCTGAACCTGGTAGCTGTCTGGCGAAAGTATATGGACTGGAAGGTCACAAGTGTGAAGGTCTTGACTGCGTGAAGACTCTTGCGAAACAACAAAGCAATTGACGATATTGTTCGGAAACATAGTAATGAAAGCGAAAACGGAAACAAAACTAATTGCAGATTGCCATGGAGGAACTGAGGTGAAACTAGTGACTGAACTAGGATTCTACAGCATATTTGGTTCTTTAGAGTCACTATTGAATCTAGAACATGGGATGGTCACGGCCATCAGCGTAGAAGTGTTTCCGGGAGTGTTGCAAACTGAACAGAAGTACATTTAAAAGTGGAGAGAAGCTATTGAAGCAGAGATGATTATTCGGCAGAGTGAAACTTATAGCAGACCTCCGGGAGCGCGATACCTAGTGGTACCGACGTTGGCTCCGATGTGCAAAAGCCGATACCCAGTGCACTTTGTGGCAGTGGATGTGAAGAGTACAAGGACGATTGTGGACCAAGCTTTCTCAGTGCCGAAATGCGTAAGATTAGCGAGAATGTCGGACAAGTCCTATGAGTCGCTATGCAAGATGTTCGCAGCAGTTCCAGAAAGAACTAAAGAAGAGTTAGAACCGATACTGGGAAAAAAGTTCATGGGATAGGCAAGTGGGAACTTTAGTGATTTTGAAAGACAGAAGCAGAAAGGATCAACAGCGACAAATTACAACGCAGTAGAAGAAAACGACAAAATCCATCGAGTATTGATGGAAGTGGAACCACTACTGGAAGCGTCGGGGAAGCTTAATTTGAGGAGCATCATGTTGACACATGATGAGTTCCCCTGCCATTGCTTGCTACAAGCATGATGGTTTCCTGGTCGCGGTAATCTGGTGTTGGTCTGGGACTCTGGAGAGCTGCTCTATGGGTTTACCAGGCTCAACACAGCCCATAAAGATAGTGGTAGTTGGAGTTATGATGGCAATTTGATGGCTGGAAGCTCATGTAAAGGAGAACAATCGACAGGATATGCCGACGAAAGAACAAATACCGGAATTTAGATCTTTTTGAGACAATGTGGAAAATCCTAAACATTCCGATGGAAGTGAAGAAGATATGGGCCAGAAGACGACTGATGCCATGGTTTAGATCCAACATGACTGCATGGTTGTACGAGTATGCCAAGAAGCATATATCGAAGCAACCTACGAGAAAGTACTCTACGAGATTTCAGACCATCTTGCATGAACCAAGGAAAATGAAGCGTCGTAGGACAGCTGATCACAGTAGGACAGCTGATAACCGATTGACAGTATCGGAAACCGTCTCGATCGACGAACGCGCTGGTGGATACATGGAGATGGTTGAATACAAAAACTCGGCTAGAGGACACCTAATTGCTCCAGAAACGATTAGGAGAACGATAAAGCGACAAGGCCTTATAGGGACAAGGCGACAAGGCATGTGAGAAAAGCTAAAGGGACATGGATATGGTACAAGGCGACGACCGATTGCCTGGCACGGATAGAAAACTGACCGATGTAACGATGGTGCCACCCATCCTCATGGTTGGACTAAGATTAGCCAGTTATAAAACCAAGAGGAGTGACCTCACTCTGACTGGACTGACATTAGAGATGGAAATACTTAGCCAGTGTGGAAAAAGTACCCTACGAGATTTCAGACCATCTTGCATGAATCATGGAAAAGGAAGCATCTTAGGAAAGCTGATCCCAGTGGAGTATAACCGATTGACAGTATCGGAAACCGTCTCGATCGACGAACCCGCTGGTGGATACATGGAGATGGTGGAATACAGAAACTCGGCTAGAGGACACCTAATCACTCTAGAAAACAAAGGCGCCATGGAATGTTACCTGGAGGCAATGATACAAGGCACGACCGTGAAGCAGAAGGCGTACGGAACATTCGTCTCTTCTGAGATGCCTGCGGAAACGATAGACCAGTTAGTGAGCCTACCATGGAGAGCGGTGGTGTTACGACACTTCGAAGAAGAAATGAGAACCACCACGAAAAACACGCTATGATAGCGATACCTTACGTGAGAACGGAGCTACAACTTAGGTTCGCTTGGTGCATGACTGGACTGACGAGGCAAGAGTATGATTAAGAAGAAAGGAAAAGATTGAAGGAAGAGTAAGTGTTCTTGATGACGAGTGTGAGAGATCTAATGACCCAAGAAGCAGCGACAGTAGCGTGTGCGAAACGGAGAGAAGCTCTCTGTTTCGTTCGATCCATGTTAGAAAAAATATCGGTACCAGCGTTGAAAACTTGTGCCAAGATGCTGAGAGAAGGCAATGATCGAGCGAAAACCTTGCTCTCACAAGCAATTTTAGACAGACATCAGAGTAAACCGATGCGAGTGAATATGAAGGAGCCCGTAGAACTGGAACCAATGAAGAAGATTGATGAAGTACGGAGATTCTCGAACAATGAGCGGAGGCTCGCAAAAGAATCCATGGGAGCACTGCTGAAGTCCAGTGAAAATTGCGGACCGATCAGGAAAAAGTCGTACAGTTACGTCACGGGGATCGTAGGGATGGCATACAACCCTTTTCTTAATGAAGATATAGGCGATTGTTTCTTTGACTACAAAACGGCGCAAGAATTGCGACAATAAGGAGCGCTGCTAATCAGTAGGCTAAGCTGGGACTTGTGTTGGAAGAAAAGGTGACAGCACCTTCAGTGCCAAAATCTGACAACCGAGTAGAATTTGGATTGGGATTCGCGGATGAATTACTGAGAACGAGCCTGATGGGGGTGTGGGAGCTGATGAAACCATCATGGTGCCCGAGTCCCAATGCTGATTCGACATTGCGGGCGACACAATACGTGCAGAGGAAGCTGAATTCAGACTGCAACTTGCGTGACCTGAACATCGTTTATAACTTGATGACAACAGCCTCCAAAAGCAACAGAGGAAACAATGTGGAAGTGCCTGGCTGGGGACCAGAGGACTGGTTTGAACCTGGTAGCTGTCTGGCGAAAGTATATAGACTGGAAGGTCACATGTGTGGAGGTCTTGACTGCGTGAAGACTCTTGCGAAACAACACAAGCAATTGACGATATTGATCGGAAACATAGTAATGACAGCGAAAACGGAAACGAAACTAATTTCAGATTGCCATGGAGGAACTGAGGTGAATCTAGTGACTGCACTAGGATTCTACAGCACATTTGGTTCTTTAGAGTCACTATTGAAACTAGAACATAAAATGGTCACGGCCATCAGCGTAGAAGTGTTTCCGGGAGTGTTGCAAACTGAACAGAAGTACATTGGAAACTGCAAAGAAGCTATAGAAGCAGGGATGAACATTCGGCAGAGTGAAACTTATCGCAGAACTCCGGGAGCGCGATACCTAGTGGGATCGACGTTGGCTCCGTTGTGCAAAAGCCGATACCCAGCGCACTTTGTGGCACTGAATGTGAAGAGTACAAGGACGATTGTGAACCAGGCCTTCTCAGTGCCGAAATGCGTAAGATTAACGAGAATGTCGGATAATTCCTATGAGTCGCTATGCAAGATGTTCGCTGCAGTTCCAGAAAGAACTAAAGAAGAGTTAGAACCGAGACTGGGAAAGAAGTTCATGGGATACGCACGTAGGAACATTAGTGATTTTGAAAGACAGAAGCAGAAAGGATCAACAGCGACAGATTACAACGCAGTAGATAAAAATGACGAGATCCATCGAGTATTGATGGAAGTGGAACCACTACTGGAAGCGTCGGGGAAGCATAATTGGAGGAGCATCATGTTGACACATGATGAGTTCCCCTGCCATTGCTTGCTACAAACATGGTGGTTTCCCGGGCGCAGTAATCTGGTGTTGGTCTGGGACTCTGGAGAGCTGCTCTCTGGGTTTACCAGGCTCAACACAGCCCATAACGATAGTGGTAGTTGGGTTTATGATGGCAATTTGAAGACTGGAAGCTCATGTAAAGGAGAATAATCGACAGGAGATGCCGACGAAAGAACAAATACAGGAACTGGATTGTCTAAAAGATTTAGATCTTTTTGAGACAATGTGCAAAATCCTAAACATTCCGATGAAGGTGAAGAAGATATGGGCCAGAAGACAACTGATGCCATGGTTTAGATCCAACATGACTGCATGGTTGTACGAGTATGCCAAGAAGCATATGTCGAAGCACAGCAGGGTGTACAGTGCGTATCAGATTGACATCGGAGTAGGAGCCTTCAAGCGAGCTTTTTTAACTCATCGGAATGCACTGACTACCGCGATGAAGAAGACTTCCAGAGCAAACGAGTGTGACGTGAGAGAAAGTGGAGAAATATTGAAGGAAGACCTGGAGAAAAGATCCTGCAGAAACAGGGAAACTAACGTAGATCCTCTACCTTGAGGCAAACAAAGGGTAGAAGAGCAGAAGTGTTGGAGGACTGCCTCCAACAGCGTCAGAATAGCCACCGACGTGTTGCAAGACACTGAAACTGAAAGTGCGGAGTCAATGTCGCAGGAAGATGAGATGGAGCTTTGACAAGTAGCCAAAAAACAAGATGCAAAAAAGAGAAAGATTATAGGAGTTTAGAAGTTTTAGAACTTTTAGACGACAGATATCAAGAACAAAACAAAGAAGTGAATAAAGGAGCAATGAAGGAGAAGATGTTACAACTCAGAATTGTTTATGTGAGAAAAACTCAAATGAGAAACTAAGCAACTGAGCTTGCAGTTGAAACACTGAATCAAAGAAAAATTTTAGTTGATTTTTGGAGTTAAGAATTTGCAGAATTTATAAATTTGCATTGTTATTCTAGTTAGTGGCTTTAGATACATTGAAAATGTATCTAGAGAGGCTCGAGTGAAGAGTATATTAAAAATTCTAGCCTGCATGATTGTTTTTAGTCAACTGCGACGATTGATCACTTTGTAGTGATATGAAGAGCTTGGGTAATCTCTTGAAGCGGGAGATTATTTCATCGTTCCTTCTAACCAACAAATTCCTTAATTTTAATTTTCAGGATCAATAACAACTAAAATTCCGAAGGGAAGGAGCATAGTAGGATAATTTCAGTTTGTTGGTTGGCAGGACCGTCCTGCATCCCAACACTTTTTAAACCTAGAGGAAAAACTTTTTAATCAAAGACATTGGCATTAAACGTCAGAGAAAAATGTTTAACCCTAAGTCATATCCTTAAAAGTGCAGATTAGTGAAAGAATTTGGAAGGCTATAACAATGTAGTATGGTGCCATTTATATTATGCGGTGAGTCGATGTGATGTGGATAAAAGTGATTTCAAGCGTTTTGTAAATTCTGTTGAATGGCAGTGTACCATTTTGATGAATACTGCGAGACTCAATGAGGACATTGACCGGGCTGTCCGAAGAGTATGTGACATTCGACCAGAATGCAGTCAAAATGCGAATTTTTAATGTGACCGTGAACTGGGAAGAATGGCGGTTTTGGGGGATTGGTAGTGTTAAACTGACGATTTAAAGAATCAGGAATGGTTAATTTGGCCTGACATGCTGATTTTTAAAATTTCGATATGAGCATGAAAAACACGTAACAATATGAGATTTTGCGACACTTGAAACTGCGGAACACACAACAGCAATATTCGTTGAAACAGAACAGATGAACGCCAATTGTGCGATACTGATCGAAATTGAAGTAGGAACAACTGTTAGAAGAACATTCAGAGTTGTAACGGTTGTGCAGCTACAATCGTTTTAAAGCATTTCCCGGGAATCAGGAAGGGTGTTGGGACGACGTGACCAGCCTTCGGGAAAGAAGATAAAACTGTTCTTTGTCCGGATTCCAGAATCCGGAAGGAACTGTGACATTCGCCCGAAGTAAAAATCGACGGAAAACAAAGCTAGTTTCTAAAACGACTGGCCAATGTCTAAACACAGCTCTACATGCTTTTCACCGTCTCTGCCCAAGCCAGTTCTTTTGGTGGTCTTTCTAACATCGGGTCGACAATAACGTTACTAATTCCGGCTTCGATCAGAACGCTCTAACTAACTTAGATATATGCAAACATAGTGAGCTCATGGCTGGAACTCAGTATCCCCAGACCACGAGGTCACTCCTAAAAACAGGGCTACTACTTATTTATTATAATACTACTGTCTTTGTTCAGTAGATAAAATTCATCATTCGCATTGGAGATGGATCAACCCTTTCCCTCAGTTCCTAGCTTCTCATTGTCTGAAAAACGATTTTAGATGTTATCAATTCAATTCGGGACATAACCGGAAGCTAAAAATTAATTAAATTAATGTTTGAGTTTGTGACATTCGACTAGAAAGTACGAAAGTGCAGAGTCGGAATTCGAAATTTTTTTGTGACATCGGAGTGGGAAAATTAACGGTTTTAACGAATTAGTGGTCTTAATCGTTCATTCTGACGAACGCGGAAGGGTTACTTTGAACTTTTAGATGTTAATTGAATTCATTTCGGGACATCTGCACGAAGCTAAAAGTTTATAAAATACAGTTTGAAATCTCCTCCCGAGACTCCTCCAGAATCTGGAATCAGGGGAAATAACGTCCTTATTTCTTTCAGGAAGGCTGTACACGCCGTCTCAACACCCTTCTTGTTCTCGGTATTTGCGTTGTAACGATTGTAGCGGCACAATCAATACAACTCGGAATGGTCTTGATAAAGTTTTCTTCAATCTCGATCAGTATCACACAATTTCCCTTTACTGCTTTTTTTCACGAGTTCTGTTGGTCTTCTGTGTGAGTCTAGTGTTGTTGTGTGTTCGCCGTTTTTTTTTGCGCGAAAATTTGACGTTGTCACGTGTCTTTTTTTTGAACGAATGTTTAGAAAATAACACGAAAGTCCAAATTAAACCTTCAGCGTTTGTCAAAATGAACGATTAAGACCACTAAGTCGTTAAAACCGTTAATTTTCCCACTTAGATGTCACAATAAAATTTCGAATTCCGATTTTTGCATTTTCGTACATTCTGGTCGAATGTCACAAAATCAAACATTCTTTTAATTATTTTTAGCTTCCGGTTATGTCCTGAATTGAATTATTAACATCTACATTTGTTTTCAGAAAATGAGAAGCTGGGAGTTGAGGGAGGGGTTGATCCATCTCCAATAGAAATGATGAATTTGATCTACGGAACAAAAACAATAGTAATATAAAAATAAGTAGCAGCCCTGTTTTTAGGAGTGACCTCGTGGTCTGGGGATACTGAGACCCAGCCATGAGCTCAGTATTTTGCATGTAACTAAGTTAATCTGAACATTCTGACCAAAGACCGAAACAGTAACAAGTTTGTCGACCCGATGTTAAAAGGACCACTCAAAGAACTGGCTTTGGTAGAGACAGTTAAAAGCATGTAGAGCTGTTTAGACGCTAGCGAGTTGTCTAGCTATATTTTTCGTCGGGCGAATTTTGCTAAACTCTTCCGGGCGAATGTCGCAAAACTAATAGAATTAAGTAATTGACGTCAGCCAGTCGTCAATAGGTACTTTTTCTACGCTCTGTCACTGTGTAACGTCTGGGCAAATGTTACAACTGACAAGTACAGAGGTTTATTTGAATGATAAATATATTTTTCATCCAATAGATTTTGAAGTTTAGGGTTGCGTCGTCCCTAGCACCGAGATTATTCTAAACTCTGTAAAAACTCGAGCAAGTGTACCAAGGTTACCAGGGCAAGTAGCTTCCCTAAGCAGAAAAACTGATTTTGCAGTAGTAGTAAAAGTAGTAAGGTTTAAATTCACAGCTAAGGAAGTACAATAGATCCTAGGTGGAATGTATAGATCGAAGAATATAACAATACAGAACAAAATACTAGCAAACTATGATCGGCAATTTATACAAAAACATTTGATAAAGAAAGTACACGAATTGTTTAGGTTAAAAGAAGCTCGTTTTTCAACCAGATAGTTTTTAAGGTCTCTTGAGAAAATGGGTAGAGTAGATTCAAAGTTTAAGTTTTTCAGTTTTATAAGTTCGTTTGCAGTACGGACAGCTCTGATGAAGAAGTTGTTGTCAGATTTGAATCGTTTTGTATGTTTAAATGCAAACTGATTTGTAATAGCAGAACGAGTAGAGTTTGTGGACATGATCAATTTCAATTTAAAATCATCGGAGCAATGTTCCATGACAAAAGATGGTAACGCATCAGATCCCATTGAGCAGCTATCATCACAAGCGTCTAGACGTCTTTTATTATCGGCGTTTGTAATCAATACATCTTTCAGGTGGAAGATTTTAAGGGAAGGAAACATAATATCAGTGATAACTTTTGGCCCAAAGGCTGATCCAAAAACTCGTTAAGCAATTGTGCCTTAGATTCGGGCGTTGTAGCAGTTTTTTTACCAAATTTCATGACAGAGGGATCTGAAGAGGCTTGGCGTAAGGATCTAAGAGACTGAAAACAATGGTTTGAGTCTTGAGTATTGAAACTTTCTACGTAAATAATTTTATCAAGCTCAATAGAGTCAGATTGATCAGAATTTAATCTCATTTGTCTAAGAGATTAACTAAAATTCCAATTTTGTTTAAGTTTTCTTTCAATTGAAGCTCGCATAATTATGAAATACATTGTGTGAGATGAAAAATAATGTGGCATTAGTAAACGTTACTGACGTTTACATTTGGAAGAGGATGAAAGAGCTGCGTGTAATAGAGAATACCAATAAGAAGAAAAAATAGAGATCGCTTGGTTGCTGAATGAGTTATATAAATTGTTCAAGTTTGCATTAAACATTTCTTTGGAGAATGTTGATTTGGAAACAATATCAATATTACTGACAGACTTGATGGACGATAAAATTTCAAATTCAAAGATAACAGGAAAGTGATCCGCCAATCTTGTTGTTGGGATACTGAAACGAAGAGAATCAATTGTCCCAAAAATTAGATCAAGACAGTTCCCTTTCACGTGAGTTGGTAACAAATTGGTTCACATGTTTTTGTTCGTCGGCAGGTGGTGTCTTAGTATTGCCAGTACCATTAGTTAATACATCACGATAGGAAGGTAGATTGACATTGAATGCCCTTACTACATTTTCGTTTATTCGTGCAGGTAGGGATTTTTCAATAATACGCGGTATTTCACATTCAACAGTAGATAAAACTGTAGACTTAATATTATTAATCAAATCGGTTGCCTCGTTAAACATGGTACAAATCTTAGCTTCGTATTTGAAGATATCCACTTTCAGGCAGTTGTCACAAATCCAAGTTGTCACACGCTCCATGAAACCAGTTTCCACATTTCTCACACCCAATAGTTGTTACATCATTGTGTTTCTTTTTACTTTTGCAGTAGTCACATTTTCAAGTAGACGTTGATTCAATGCGGTTGCGTTGTGAAGACATTCCGTATATGAAAAACCTATTTAATGTAATATTTTGGTTTTTGTTTTGCTTTTTGTCTTTTTGCTCGTGTTTTTGTCCCCCTAGTTGCCCCCCTTTACTCGGTTAGCTAAGCCTCGTTCGGAGAGCGTACCAGGAAGTTTTCTCGAGTTTTCTTAAAAAGCTATCACGGTACAACCGGAAGGTTTGCACGTTCCTGTCGAACCGCACCACCGGTACTCTAGAATGGGCATTCAGCCCGAAGCTGTCTCAAGTGGGTTCGACTCCGTAGTCTTGATGTCGTAAACACCCAGGAGCGCCATAAAAACACTATGTAAAATTCGTCTACTATAGTCACACATGAGGCTTAAGAAAAATAGGCCCTATAACTATTGGCTCAAGAGTGTTTTTCTCTTGTGTTTTTCTACCTCAAATCAGTCGGAGCCAATTCGGTTCGTTTGTGACATGAGACTACGACCCGTTACAGCTTAAAGGCTACTACTAAAATATCCCCCCACTCTAGAATTAAGAACGTCCTCATACTTAGGTCTCTAGATACCCAAAATACATGAACGCCGTTAAAAACCGGGTTGGAACAATCCGTTACGTTACTTTTTATTAGACAGTGGAACTTTGATCCATTTCAGATGGATCAACCTAAAACTCGCCTTACCTCAACATAACAATTATAAAACACACTCTAGAAATTTAAATTAGTACTCACATTGTAGCACGCTCAAGAAAGGGAAGTACTTCAGTCGGTAATTAACTCGAGAATTAAATAATGTAACTAAAATGAGTTTAATGTTTGTCAGCTTTAACAACAAGAACAAGTTTGTACTCTAGACTATAGTTTCTCGTGAACCATTGGGACACTCAAGCTGTCCACCTTTCCACCGAAGGTTCATTCTAGTCCAGTTCAGAATAATACTCCAGTCAAGTCACAATAATCCAGTTCGTGGGAATACGCTTCTTTCTGTTTCGAATGGGACAGCTCTACTCTAGATTATTACTATGACGGAAATTGCGAATAGCAATTACCTACTGATTTATCTTGCAACTTTCCCGCGATTGTCACTCGATTGTTCTGACTTCTCTTTTTTTTGACTTTCAGTTATCGCGAGAAAATCGTGCATGACAGGCTCCATTCGAATTTTTGAAAAATTAAATTTCACCCCAAAATTAAGTGTTTTTTGCTTCTCTCAAGGTCAAACTTCCAAATATGACCGACTGGCACATACTCCCCGGACTCGAGATCGATGTCCTCATCGCGTGCTGTCGTCTGCCAGTGAGTCCCAGAAAATCAAGTGTTGCTCAAGGTACAGTGCCAGTGGTCATTTACAGAAGTTCGCAGCAGACTTAAGTTTATCTACACCCCAAAATTCACGGCCATGTAAAATTTTCACACTATCGCTTAACAGCAATCAAAATCTGCACACACATGCACCTTTGAATTCTTGCTTTTTAAGCCAATCATTTAAAATTTCTTTTGTCCCATTCGAAACAGGAAATTGTTATGCAGCATTTTGATTTATATAGTAAATATAGTATATTAATAACAATATTTGATTCGTTAAAATTTCTTTTTCTGTGAACCCAGGTTTCACCCGGATCCACACTCAAGCCTCCCTTACCTCTCAAGACTCAAGATCCATTCGAACCATCCACTCATCTCGCACTCTTCGCCTTGGAGGTGCCACACCCTGAAGTACTTGATACGGCAAACTGTCTCAACAGTTCTTCTTCATCATCGGAGCTAATCACGATTTCCTCCCAAGCCTTCAGCTGTTCATAGGATCGCATCCATTCTCTTTGCTCCTGCAACCTCTTTGCCTGGTTGGGTAGTGCCTTCACCCTAGATTCCCGGTTCAAACAAAAGGAGTTTTGCAGGCTCAAGCTCACGTTCTTCGCCAGGTCCTCCTCTAGTATCGATTCCCTCGCTTTGGTATTGTCTCTAGACATCTTACCCACTCTGTTCCATCCTGTCGTGATCGCATTTTGGTGGGTCAACAGGGGTCTCTTGAAAGCTTCTGGCCCAATCTCGGCCTGGAACTGTCGATACTCCTTTTGATGCTTTCTCATGTGATCTTTCGTTGTCATGTACAACCAAGACGTCAGTGTCGCCCGAAACCATGGAAAGTACCTCAAACGGCTCCATATGTGTCTGACTTCCGTCGGTATGGCGAATACTTTGCACGCAGTCTCAAACAACTCGAGTCTCCTGCTGTAGTCTATCGCGTATATTGACTCAGCCGTTGGCGTCGTTGCTTCCCGATACTTCGTTATATTCTCTTCTATCCATCTCAGAGCCAACATCGTACTCACTACTAAGAGCGTCACCTTCTGCCGGTGATCCGGTAGTCCGATCGACCGAATTTCTTCCATATCCCACACCAGGCAAAGGTTCTTGTGATCTGGATACCACACCGTTTGTGCCAAACAGTGGCATGGGCATTCTCAATGATCCTGAGGTTACGCTCCCCCGAGGCTTCCAAGAGAGGGTCAAGCTCTATCATTTTCTCATGCATCGTGTCATTATCTTCCATGTTTGGAGCACCTCCCACAGGTTTTCCGATCACGTTTTGTCTCTCGTGATCGCTTGTGTTCTCACTCTCCAACTTCAAAAGTTCTTCTCCCCAGATTTCACTCAAGTCATCTCTCAATTCTTTGGGTACTGTCCCTCTGATTTTTCTCAACAACTTGTGCGAGTGATGCGATATCCGAGCCAACCTCACGCACTTGGGCACTGAGAAGGCCTTGTCCACCAGTACTCTCTGGCTGGATGCTTCTACCATCGCTATGTGCAGTGGGTAGTGGCTTCCGCACAAGTTGGCCATCATTGACCCTATTAAGGATTTTGCGTTCAATGGCAGGCCATAAGCTTCGCTCATGGGAAACCCCATTTCCGCCTCGAGACCAACCTTCCAGCTCCGGATGTGTTTTTGAGTCACCTGCAACACCCCAGGCCATGATTCTACGCTCAACGCCGTCACTAAATGGTGTTCAGACTCTAGTCTTTCCAGTGACTGCAGACTACACATTCTCGAGAAGAATCCAAGAGCTGTTGCTATGTTCACCGTAGTTCTCGCGTAACACTCCGCTACTATTTGCACTTCACTTTTCTCCCTTTCCGTGATGTCTTCAAACCAAGTGACCAGGTCTTCTTTTTGAAAGGACAGTATTCTGACACATGACCGTCCATCGCAGGTGTGCTCTCCGTTCCCACACGTCGAATCCAGACAGCTACCCGGCTCCATCTTCTTTGCTGACCCGAGCTTGCTCGTCTTTTCGCCTGACTCCTGCGTCTGAGGTGAGATTAGCTTGTGCAACACACTCAACTTTGCCAGATCTTCATCTTCCGTTGGTGCTAACCTCACTCGCTCGGTGGTTTCCTCGATCAGACTCGCGTGGGGATGTGGACACCAGGAGGGTCTTAATAGCTTCCATACCACCCCAAGTTCGTGATTAACAAGCCATTTCCATCGCCCATGTTCACTTCAACTCTCTTGTTCGAACGCGGTATGCTTACCACCTCTGGTGTTTTCTCAAGAATCAGGCCCAGGCTCGGCCCCTCTTTCTCTACCGTTTCTATTTCCATTATTATTTCTGTCCAAAACTTCAGTAGCTCCGCCACCTCGTGGTTCCTGTGAGCGCCTCCAGTTTCTGAGTCCAAGAAGGGGTTGTAGGCTATTCCCATCACTCCTGACACGTATTGGTATTCCCCCTTCTCGCTGGGTCTCGAGTACTGCTCTGACGAGGCCAGGTTACGGTGAACATCATGCTCTTCTTCGAACTTCTTATTATAAAACCTCCGTACCTCGTCCAGCTTTCTGTGGTTCTCTAGGGATAGTCTGGAACCATCTTCTTTTTCTATACCAGTACTCTGATACACGTTCAAGATGATCGTTGAGACTCTTTTTTCCATGGTTTTACCTTCGCTTGCTCTCTGGTGGCATGCTAAGATGGTACTATCAGACATCATTGACATTATCCATCTCAAGAAACATGTGGCATCCTTCCTCCTAGCCAGGCTCAAGCCTGAATTGTCCCTGGCCACGTGTTGCATCAATGCTTGATACACATCCAGCTTTTTGCTTCCCAACTTCAGCCTATCATACGAGGTCAATGTCTCCAACTCTATTCCCACCAGACTCCAGGTGAACATTAATTGTCCTGCAGTTCTAATGAAGGGATTCGCCATTAATGGTGGTGCCGATGAGGATGTCCTCATTGCCTCTTCAAAATGATCCTTCAACAAGTTCTGCCAGGACCTCTTCAGCTGATTCGCCATTTCTATTTTATTAACCTCGGCCTTTTGCTGGGTGGCCCAATTGCGTCGCTTGCGAGCTACTCAACTGTCCAATTTCTTCAAGCAGTCCTCCATTTCCTTCAATGTCTCGAGGGCCACCCACCACGTCCGGGAGGTGTTTCTCGTCTTGTTCCTCTCCAATGGATCACTCGTCACTTGCTTGCCCGTGGCCTGGTGTGCCTTCGAGATCCATTCTTTGCCGACATCCACTTCCCATGTCTGTCCGTTCGTTGAACCTCTCTTTACGTTTATCTTCTGAGGCTTGAAGTCTTCCTCCGATGTCGAACTGGTGGAAACCTCTATTTCCCTCTCTACTTCAAGTGGTCTTCTGAGCTCCGAGCTGCTCTTGTATGCCGCCGTCTTGCATCGAGCCAAAACCATGGGCGCCGTCTCTCTCAAGTTTCCTTCCGAAACAGCATCCACTGAAGGACTACCCAATCCCTCCACTTCTCTCTTCCTCTTACGAGTCTTCACGTCTCTGCTTGAGGGTGTTGTGGCTATCATCACTGATTCGACCTCCCTGTCTACCCCCAATCCTTCCAACTTTTGCCTCCCCCCTGCTCGAGCCTTAAGGATATTAGTACTTTTAATCATATTACTAGTCCCAACCTTATCCCTTTTTATATCATCAACTATTTTATCTACAGTTTTTTGTTTCAGAGTAGAGCTGTCCTCACATTTTTCTTCTCTAGTCTTCGATCGTGAATTCCTCAGCTCTACCAGCTTGCTCAGCAGCTCTTTTCTCGCCTTCTCATCCAGGCCCGTTCCTATCAGAAGCGGTTCTCCAAATCTTACGACTGTGTCCCACTGTTCCTCCTTGAATTTGTCCAGCGTCGTCTCGCTGCCCACTTCTTGATTGAATTCTTCCAAGAACTCCTGCCAAGCATCGTCCTTCAGGGACCCCAGGAACATGTCCCTGTTCCCTTCGAAAGTGTTCTTTTCCCGTTCCTCCGAGCTCAAGAGTATCATCCCCATATTGAAGGTCTCATTTGCCAATGGCAATTCCAGATTCTTCCGGGGGGACGGATTCAGAGGTGGGGTGGCAGTATCTGCCCAATTCTCCTCGCTCAAGTCTTTCAGCAGCTCTTGAGTGGTGAGCTCCTCCCCTGATGGCCCTGGTTCAGGCGTATTCCCCACTTCCATGTCTTCACCGGCTTCACTGAGAGTTTCATCCATACTCTCTTCTTCTGACTCATGTCTCCTTCTCTCGAGAATTTTTTTGAACCGGTCCTCAAAGGGTCCACTCCTCTTGTCTCCAGGCGTGTCCACAGACAGTGGTGAAGGTGTCGTAGGGTCCAATTTCTTGTATTCCGTCAGGGCTACGTGCAGTTGACCTGCTGCATCTAGTTCTTTTCCCTCCTGTCTCATTTCCACCTGTTCTAAGCCATAGGGTGCCCTGTACTTTCTCGTTGCAAATTTCATGTCGTCCACCAATGCGACGTGCCCCTCCATCATGATCATCCTGCCATCATCCCAAATGGGCAGCATGTTCTCAAGTCCCGCCTGCTCAAGAGCTCTCAAGACCTTTCGCACCTCATATCCGGGGGGCTGCGAACCTCTCATCTTTTTCGCTTGCGTCGTCCACGAATTTACCTTCGCCTCGCTAGTATGGAAGTAGACCGCCGCCGTGTAGCCGATGAACAGGGGGTCCCAGCCATCAGTGAAATACTTCTGCATTTCCTCCGTCGTCATCCTCGCCATTATGGAGGGAACTACTAAGGGGCTGTTCATTCCCAAGGTCATCCTCCTGACTATCGGGTACTCAGGCATGGTGGCTGGGAGGATCTCTTTCTCCATTATGGCCTCCAGCTCCCTCTTGACCAGCGCAAAGCATTCCTTCCAAGCAGGAATTTTCAAGATCTCTCGTCCGTCTGCCGTCAATGGGTTAAAGTTCCAAAACTTGGGATACGTTTCGATGGGGCCCTCTCGCTTGCCTCCCATTCTACATTGCATTTGCCCCCTGAAGTTGTACACTATCAGCTCGGCATCTTTCACTTTTCCAAAGAGTACCGTGTTGCTCATTCGCGCTCTGAGCACCTCCTGCTGACACCAATTGAGCGCCGTCCCATCCAGTATGCTGATGAGACTCAAGTGCGTCACAGAGTGACGATACGTTGTCACCAGGGGATCTGGGAATGCGTACGTCACTGCTGGACCATAAATGCAGGTCACCACCTCCTCTAGACCCCGGATTATCCCCATCGGGTCCGACCTCATTGCCAGGCATAGGTCCGTCAACAGAGGCATCCCCCTATTCATCTTCTTCCATTCTTCTTTCGAGGTTGGATTCTCATCTTCACCTGTCATGTGCCGATTCTGCATCATGAGGTATTGCACTAACAACGTCTTCAACTCTGCGGCACACTTGTAGGAGTAGGTTTCAATGCTCGAATGGACTCTCCCCATAGACAGAGGCTCTCCATATTCCATCAATCGATGAAACGACACCAATTCCCCATGGGTCAAGAGTAATAGAGCCAGATACCCATCAACTCGAAGTGTCTCTACTCCTCGACTAAACATGTATGCTGGGCCCATGTTGAACAAGTATCTGGGGTAGACCAGGTACAAAGCCAAGAGTAGGCTGATGGGCATGCCCAGTATCTCCTGCACGAAGGCTCCAAAGATAGTCGCCGTGGTGCCGAACATTCCTGCCATGAATTCCTTTTCCCAGCAAGGACTCAAGAACTTGAGAATCTCATGATCCCTCTTAGTCCTCAGCTCACCCTTGGCGTGCTCTCTCCAGAACCCTCCAATCGTCACTTCATTGGCGGCCGAGACAAATCTAGCCACCTTCATGTCTCTTACTTCGGCCAGCTCCAGTTGTTTCTCCAGAAAACTCCAGACTTGTTTCACGAGGGTTGGTGCTTCCTCCCTCGTCTTATTCGTGGCGTTCTCCAGCCTTGGTGTCAAAAACGGCCACCAGCCATTCTCTTGCGTCAAGCGATATTTCATCGATTCTAATTGCTTTTCCGTCTCGGCCACATTTCTTCTCTCGTTACTAGGACCTCTAGACTTGCTGGTGGAATTTGTGATCTTCACATCCATGCTCCGAAACCACAAGCTGGCCGTCAATTGGCTTATCGCCGGGTGATCTTCCCCGATCACTGGGCTGAACTTAAGTTGCCTGGCAAAGTTCGATATCTCTAGCAAGAGCACCTCGTCTAATACGATCAGGATGTCGGCTAGTCCATAAAAGCCCCTCAGTGCATGAGATATGTCCGCCCATGCCGCCGCCAATTCTGACTTGCGAAGCCTCAGGTTCGATGGCTCCAACTCCCGATTGGGGGCTGCCATTAGAATCCGCCATTCGTTCCCCTCTGCTATTAGGATCAAGACCGCGTACACGAATTGTAGGGCGGGTGGCATATTCGCGTATCCAGGGGATGTGGTGAACACCACCTTCGTCTTGGATCCAAATCTCGAGACAACATTCTCCTGCACTTCATTCATCGCTGCAAACAACGCCTGAATGGCTTCCCATATCTTCCTCGATGTCGGAATTTCATTGCCCTTTAGCTGCTCAAGAAGTCCCATCGCGTGCAGGTGATCATTCATTCCTGCAAACAACAGCAACTCAGGCTCACAGGGCATCTCCGACTTTATTGCCACCACCAGAGTTAACATCTGGTTTAATTCAGCTCCTGGCAAAGAGTATATCAGAGTCTCCGGCCAGAACAACTTAGGAGACGTTCCTTCGAAGTCCGACCCCGCCACAATGACTACTCTCGCAGCGGCTGGATCTGCTCTACCACTTTCAACTGTGCCGGGGTCGCCAATCTGATCCTGGTGATGCTTGTTCGGGGTTCTACTATGAGTCCAGGACTCCCCAACAGCTTGAGAGGTCTGTAGTTAATGGGTCCCATGATCGCTTTTATGGGAATTCCGGTCAGATCTGCGGTCTCCATCAATTTCGTTCTCGAGAAGTGTGCCTCATGAGCTTTCAACCAGTCCACGCAATGATGTCTGTTTAAATCCTCGTGCGACACTCGTTCAATCCCCAGGGTCTCCGCCAATTCTCGCCTGCATTCCAAACCCTCTAGGTCCAGTTCTTTCACCTTCTCAGGATATCTCAAGCGAGCGGTCTCCATAGATCTCTTTTCCCGCTTGTTCTCTGCCACTACCACTGAGGATATCGCCGAGCCTGGAGGTGTTGATGACGTCACCTCGTCAGACTCCATTGGCGTGACACTCTGCAATCTGGTCTGGTTGCTCCTCGAACTGTCTCTAGTGTCAACTCTCGTTCCCAAGCGACCAGACAAGGCCCTTGAGGCAAGGAATGGTGGGTTCGGGGGTGGTCCTAATGAAAATTGGGCTGTCTCTAGCAGGTCCGCCTCTAGCGTGTTTATGTGTTCTTGGAAGACGTCGTTCAGCCACTCCGCTCCCCTTGGTCCATCGAAATGGATTCCATCATTGGAGGTGTCTTCAGGGAATCCCTTTTTCTCCATGCGCTCCGCCACGTCCAACAGTCTGACAGGGAGCACACTTTTCCGGTGGATATCTCGGATCACCTTGTTTAGGTTCCGCACCTTCTCGTTCATCTCCAAGGCGTGCTGGTCAAACATCATGTTGTAGGGGACGGTACATACCGTCTACAGGATGGGGTCCATCTGGGTCCTCAGCTCCTCAAGAAGGCAGCTCATCTTGTCGTGCAGCCTCGTTATTTTCCTCGCTTCTCCCCTTGATACATCGTTAGTCCCGATCATCAAGGTCACCGTGTACACTTTAGTCATCCCTAGCATCTCAAGCGTTGCCAGCATCTGTGGCGTGGCAGCTCCAGTGAAACTCAAGATTCCTGTCTGCCAGTGCGACTGGATCCGGGTCAACACCCGCACCAGGCTGTCCCCTATGATCAGGTGGACCGCACCTTCTGGCACACGGGGTGGCGCAAGATACTCCACCCAGGCTGCATCATGAAAGCAGTCCCTCCTGGCTTTCTGTTCCGCACTCCAATCCAGCCGATTGTGCCTGTGGTACCTCTTCTCTGTATTTTTCTTATAACTCGAGATCACGACGCTCCTGACCGGCTGTTCCCTCCAAGTCGGGGGAAGCTCCGGTCTTGCCGAACTTTCACGACTTTTCTGCCGTAATCTCTCGCCCAGCTCTTTCAGACGCGATGAGCCGCCGCTCACCTGACTGTCACTCGAGGTCGAGGTTGAGGTATATCCCGGCAGCACCACATCCATCAGCGGGCGTACGGGTTGCGTCTCTAGGCTACGCAAGGAAGACGTTGCGTCATTCGGTATCCAGACTTCCAACCCTTCACTCATGTGTTCCCGGGCCTCGCGGTCAAGGTTGAACCGTGCTCTTGCTCTGGGGATTTCATCCACCTCCATGCGTGACTCTGGTCTCGAGCTGGTAACCACTCGCTCCTTCGGCCTGGCTCCCTTCTGTGCGTCAAGTTCGCGTTGTCGTTGTTCTATTCTCTCCAACTCCGACTTCAGTTGTTCACAATTCGCGGCATTCTCCCGCACTCTTAGCTCCTGCTGATGTTCAGCCTTTAGCATCTCAAGCAACCTCAGAGTCTGATCTCGCTCGTTGACCGCCTGGTCCCTTTCCAGCTGAACCTTCTCCCGATCCAGCTTTGCCTGATCCCGATCGAGGTTCGCCTTATTCCTTTCCTTCTGCGTCTTCTCGAGCTCTTTCTTCAGAACACCAAGATCCTGGTATGCCTCGGTCGTCTGTTGTGCTCGCGTCATCGATAGCACCTTACTCGAGCTTTGGCCTGTAGATCTTGCTGTTGGCCTAGTTGGTAGTGGGAATTCCCCTGCGCCATATTCGGTTTTGTTACTCAGGCCAGGATTCCTTGCCAAGTCAAAGCCCCTTACTCCTCCATCCACATTCCAAGACAACCATCTAGTCTGTTCTTGGTTTGATATACCCTCGGTGGTGTAGCCGATCATCAAGACAGCCTCCGTCGCAGACTCCCTGCATTCACCCTGGTCTTCCAACTGGAGGATGGCATTCAGCATTATCGCCATTCTCTCGTCTATCTGGGTATAGTCCAGGTCCCTCAGGCGTCTGTACAGCTCATCAAGAGTAGGCTTCTTCAGGGCCGCGGGCATGGATTTCCAGAATCTGTCTGCCATTCTTTGTGACTTCGGGATGTATACAGGTATATGTTAACCAGCTCAAGAATTACCTTACCGACTCAAGTATTACCCAACTCAAGAATTCTCTAGAAATGTTCCCTTGCAAACACTTGCTGTAGGTGTCGATTATCGCGAGTTCAATCAAGATTTCTCTTTCTGTCTCTCGCTTGAGTGTAGTTGGATTTTCAACTTTGTTTTTCAAACTTGATCTGAAAACAGAAACCACATTAAGACCTAACATGTCATGCTCCTAACTTAGAAACCCCCCCCCCTTTTTACCAGTATGGTTAAAATCTTATCATTTTCATTCTATTTAAAACGATTCAATTGGAATTTCCTTAAAAGCATGCAGATTCATTTTATGTTTTAGCACCGTTAATTCTTTTTAAAATTTAATTGTCTTGCCAATCACGTCTTAAGATCCCTTTACCTGTGCCGCACCCCAGTACCTAACTCAAGACTCCTCCCTCACACCCAACTCGAGACCCCCGTGTCCCCAACTCAGGCGATGCTCAAGTAGTATTTTTTGTGCAGATACACCATTATCTCAGTTTCCGCAAAGACTACATGTAGGATAGCGTACAATTCCCTCGAGCTCAGTTTGCCCCTGTTTGGGTCATACACCGGCATTGAGACCTCCATTATTCCTCTTTCAGTCATGAAGTCTCGTAGTCTTGTTAGTGCCAACATCACGTGTTCGGGATCAATTGTGTTCCTGTCATTGACCCTCGTCACTAGGAAGCACAGATATTTGCCAGGGACTTGTGCTACTGATGGTGGAAGCGCTGCCATCCCTCCTAGTCCTGGTCTCTGTCTGAACAGAAACTCCGCGTTCTGGTACTCTCTTCTGAAGTCAGCTTCCAATCTTGATTTGAAACTCATGTCCGCCGTGATGCAGATCGCGCTAGTCCTGTTTGACAGGATGAAGTCACTATCCGTTATCATGATGTTCTCCGAGTACTCATTGGGTATTTCAAATTTCGTTTTGAAATTCCGACCTATGGTAGGCTCCGGCTCTTCTTCTTCCAGTTCCAATTCGCTTGTTTCTCTCACTTCCTTGAGCTTCTTTATCATCAAAATTTTCGGTGTGGGTAAGTCCTACAGCTCAACCCCCACTCCCCGGACAAAAATATTTATCGACGTCCCCGTCGATGTTGTCGGGTCTGAATTGTCCTGAGGAATGTCCAGTGGCCTGTCTGTTGCCGTCTATCCGAAAAGAGGGTCCTCTGTCTTCATGTAATTTGCCGCTGATACATCGACTTGTTGAATGCTTTGTCCTTCGTGGCTCTCGTCTTTGACATCGCGCATCCACTCTAGTATCCTCAAGTTCGTGTTCTCCCTCCTCTCTATCTCACTCTGCTCGAGATCCGTCTCTAATTCCGGCGTCGAGTGGTCTTCCTGCGGATAGTGTCCACCATCGTCAATGACCTGCCATTCCTCTCCGGCTTCCAGTTCGCCTGCGCTCAGTAGTTCCTTGCCCAATTTGTCTGGCTGTATCTTATCGATCAAGAATCTAATTGTTGTACCTCATGCCGGTGCGTTTACGATTGCCAGTCCTGGTTTCCGGTGGTGTCGGTCGATCCGGCTCCATCCACTTCGGCACCTCATCTTGCTCCGGGTCGTTCCAGTCTTCTTCTACAAATGATCCTGCATCAGACTCCCCTCCTATCTTTTCGTTGTCGTCCAAACTCAAGTTCTCATTACCATCATTCTTCTCTCTGGTGCCTTTTTCATTCACTTCACACGCTGGCTCTACCACCAGGTACTCAAGACCCTCCTTGTCCTTCGGTATGCACCAATCCTCTGGGGACGGGACGTGAGGCTTCAGATTTTCATAATGTGTCGCTCGCCCAGTACTCAAGCGATAGAACCGTCCTTGTTGATGAACCTCCGTTATCATGAATGGTCCCCTCCACTTCTTGAGTAGTTTCTTTGTTCCCTTGGGCGGTATGACATTTTGGAAGACCCACACGTATTGGCCCACTTCATATGGCTTTGCTCGTAATATTTTTTCGTCATATTTCCTGCGTTGCCTCATTTGCGCTTGCGCCGTGTTCCTCCTGCATAGCTCGTTCAACTCCTGTTGTCTTTTGATCGCTTCTTTCACGTATGCCTGAGGCGACGTCCTTTTCCCTTCGTATTCCGGGTAAAAGAATGTCAGAGGCATTGCTCTCTCCCTGCCCGTCAACATCATGAAAGGACTGATGCCCGTCGTTGAGTGCTGTGTACTGTTGTAGGCTCCTACTACCTGTGGCAGGTATTTGTCCCAGTCCGTCATGTATCTTGAGCAGTACACCCTTAACATGTTGACCAGTGTCCTATTCTGTCTCTCTACCAACCCATTGGTCTGTGGATGATAGGTCGTCGAGTGTGCTTGAGCAATGTGCGATCTCTTCATCAATTCTTTTGTTAAGTCCCCCACGAAAGCTTTGCCGTTGTCCGACTGGAAAGTCATTGGACAACCATACTGGGATATCCAATGCGTTATCAAATGATCACATGTCTCTTCGGCCGAGGCTGTCTGGCACGGAACCGCTTCCGCCAACTTTGTGAAGTGATCTATTATAACCAGTATCTGGTTATATCCCGACTCTGTCATGCAGATTTTTTGATGGTCTATCTGCACCACTTCATTGAACTCTGAGCTCTCAACGGACTTGAGGGGAAACTTCATCTTCCTTGGGTCTTTTACCTGGAGACATGCCAGGCAGGCATTCACCCATCTCTCGCAAGCTTTTCTCATTCCTGGCCAATCAAACCTGTGAAGTATCCTTTGTTGTACTTTGTCTATCCCCTGGTGGCCCATCTGGTCGTGTGATCTGAAGAGCACCTCCGTCTGGTACAATTGTGGTAGTATAATGAGGTTGTGTTTGTGTAATATCTTTTCCTCATCTCTCCTCTTGCACGCTACCACCCCATCAGCTGTGTAATAAAGTAAGTCTTTCTTTTCTTTGTAGAATTGGCTCAAGATCTTGTAGCTGTCTTCCTCAAGTTCCCCCTTCTCCTTGACCCCCGACTGGATCCATTTGGAGAGGTTACTTGTCATTTTGTCATTCTTCTGGGCTCTTATTAGGTCTGACAGCCTATATCTCGCCTTAACATGCTCCTTTAGCGCCATGATCTGTCCATTCATCTCACCAGGGTTGTGGATGTCATCACTCAGTTTCACACATATCATCCTTTTCACGAGTTTCATATCATCTTCTGGCTCCAGATTCGTCCTGATGTTTGAGTTGCATGATAGTTCCCTGAATCGTTTCCTTGCAACCGCAATTTTCTCAAGTTCCTCACCACCTCGCATCTCCTGTATGTCCATGTTGTATGTTTCTGAAGATGGATCCGTCTGTAACTCCCTGTCGTGGTGCCTTGTCTTCTCTTCCGCCAATATCATGCACAGACTGTCTTTGTTTTCGCTGCTCTCATCCGAGTCTTCATCCCATCCTTCACGCTCCCCGGACAATTTTCCTTCTCTGGTTCCTTCTTCCGTGAACCTGGAACACTCCCCGGACTCTTGACCTAGTCCCAGGTGTTCAGTATCTTCTTTGAACGTCACTTTCTTTTTCCTAACCTTGGTCTGCTCCAGAATGTCTTCGGGGATTTTGTCAACTAGTGACCGCACGACATCTTTGCTGTCAGTGACGCTTCCTCTTGATGAGTCAGTATCGTTCACTGTCTCTTTTCTCCGAAGTATAGTGACTTCCGGTTCCTCTTGACCCTTCTCTTCGATCACGGGCTTATCATCTGATAGTTTCTCGAGCAACCTCATTAAGTCATCATCTATCTGTGCAGTTCCTGCTTCCACCTGGTTAAGATCATAGCCTTTTGCCTTGAGCGTCTCCCTCACGATCTTCGACTTGCTCTTCTTCAAGATGGTCTTCTCTGGAGGCTCTTTAGGCAATTCAGGATGATCTTCTATCGGTTTGCCTGACTTGTCCGGCCATCTCGTGAGTGGAAGACTGTCGTGCGTTTCCTTGTCCATGAATGAGAAACCATCTTTGATTTCAGGACTGTCTGCTTCTCTTTGCTCTTGTCTCTCATTCTGTCGGCATTCTGATGTTTATCTCGTGTTCTATGCTCAATTATCATGTTGTATCCGTCCAGGCGAACTATCCACCTCCCAATGTAACTTTGGTCCATTGAGTACGTTTTCAGCCAGCTCAGTGCTCGATTGTCGACTCGCAACTTGAATGGCTCACTGCCCAGGTATGCCCTGTATTTCTCGACAAAGGTAACCACCGCGAACATCTCTGCTTTTGGTGCTCCGTACTTCATTTCCGTGTCACTCAGGACTTTGCTCCCGTACGCTATTGGTCTCAAGACTGTCTTCCCATTCCATTCTTGTTCTTGGTGTAGAATCCCAGAAATCGCGACTACTGACGCATCCGTGTCCAGCACGTACATCCCTTTCTCGGTCGGCATACCCAGTACTGGTGCCTCACATAGCTCTTTCTTTATTCTCTGGAATGACTCTTCTGCTGCGTTGTTCCACGTGAACTTCTTGCCCTTGTGTCTCATTAATTGTTGCATCGGGTATACCTTGTCTGTATAGCCTTTGATGAACTCTCTATAATAGTTAGCGAAACCCAGGAAGCTCATCAACTGGTGCTCCGTCTTCGGTGATTTCCAGGTCAGGACTGCTTCCACGGCGTCCGTATCAGGTCTGATGCCGTGCTTGTCTACCATCCTGCCCAAGTATTTTATTGAGTCCTTGAGTATCTCGCACTTTGATGGTTTACACTTTAGCCCCGACCTCTTCATGCATGCAAACACTTCGTCAAGTCTCTCAATGTGGTCTTCTAGTTTTGGCGTCGCTATTACCACGTCATCCACGTAGCACATTACCAGGTTGCCATACTTCTTCGTTACGCCTATCAGCGCGTGTGCCATCAATCGCTGAAACGTGGCTGTGGCATTGCAAAGTCCAAACGGCATCCGTTTCCATTGAAACAGACCCAACTCGCAGGCAAACCCTGTTTTGTCCCTGTCCTGCTTCCTTAGTGGTACTTGCCAAAAGGCCGAGCCTAAATCAAGAATCGTAAAAAATTTTGCATCACCTAACTTCGAGAGGCTCTCATCGATCCTAGGTATGGGATAGGCATCCTTCGCCGTGACGGAGTTCAGGTATCGAAAATCACAACAAAACCTCAACTGGTCGCCTTTCTTTTTGGCCATCACTACTCCACACGCCCACGGTGACTTGGATGGTTCTATCATGTTATACTCAGGTAACGTCTCGATTTCTTTTCTACACGCGTCCGATTTGTGTGGGGTCATGCGCCTCGCCCCCTCCCTGTGTGGTGCCGCGTTTTCCTCAAGTTCTATTGCATGCTCAACGAAATTACAACACCCGATATCCGCCTTATGCCTCGAAAAAACTTCCTCGTTCCGCTCTAGTACGTCCTTGATGGCTTCGAGCTGTTCATCTTTCAGTTTGCCCTTCAAATATTCAATCTCCGGCAGAACCGGTTTTTCATTTTGCATTTCATCTAGTGTGGGTCGCTCTGGAAAGTTCGAACAGCTCGACAGCCCATCATCCGTTTCTGAATTAAGTGATTTAATAAGACCTGAAGTATCTTTTATTTTCTGCAATCGTCTCAAGATACAAATTTTGTCCCTATGATTGGGACAATCAACAACTTCATATTGTTTTGAGTTCTCGATCTTTTCATATCGAGTTTTAACCGGTAAAGCATATCCCAGTTTCCTCCCTCTCTGTATCGTGATCGGTATATCAAGGGTATTCAACAAGACACTGACGCAGAGGCCGCTCTTCGTTATCGAGAAGGATCTTCCTAAAACAGCAGCACTTTGACTATTAGGGTTCGGAACTACACACACTTGCTTGCTGTCACTTAGTTCATTGTAATTTTTCATCCTCAAGTCTACGATTGCCGCTTCATTCGCTTTTAGCCTCACCCTCCTACTCAAGAATACCGGTGCTTTGTTTTCATTTGCCATTATTAAATTTACCGGTTTGATTGCGTACCTCCTATCCGGGTTCCGTATCCTGAACATTGCGTTATTTAGATCAATCGTTACGTCGAAATTCCTGATGAAGTCTCTGCCCAAAATGATTTGGTCAGATTCATCTAGGTTTTCTACCACGATAAAGCTCATCCACAGGTTACGTTCCCCCAAGTTGAGGGCTATTATCGGCGTCCTGCCCAGCACCCGAAGGGCCCCTTTGTTTGCTGCTGACAGCCGTATTCTCGAGTCTATCAAATCACCTTTGTCAAAGCCCATCCGCTCCCAAGTTTCGATTGGTATGACGCTCAAGACTGCTCCCGTATCAAGTAGCCCACGTAGTTGAGTCTTTTTGCCACTTATGTCTAGCACGTGCCCTGTCACATCTGCCTCTGTCCCGATGTGCATCGCATCTTCTTCAAGCATAGCGCAGTGTCCAATCGATCTCACTTTCAACTCTTCTTTCCCTACGTAGATTTGCCCACTTAGGTCTTCGTCACATGTTATCATTGTCTTGGTATAGATGTTTATTCCATCTATATTTAGCATCACCTCGTGTGGACCATAAGCTTCAGTATACCTGTTGTCAACACGGACCGACTTGCTGCCCCCTCTCGTGAGTAGTGCTCTCAGCGCTCTAGAAGTCGTTTGTGGGCTTATACAACTCAAGTAATCTGCGTACACGTCAATGTGCATTATTGTCTGGTCGCTCGGTTCGCTCAAGTTTCTGGTTACCTCGTGGCCGCCCACTGTGATTATCGACCTTATTCTAGCCCCGATTTTCGATATGCCGAATGGCTTTCCCGTCACCATTTTTACAGTGTTACAATTCCCGGTCATTGTTGAGCCTGGTACAGCCTCTGGTGTTGGGTTTGATCCGGTTAATGCCTCATTGAAATTCTGTCTTTCGATCTCCAGCTTCAGTCGTTGCTCTATTTCTTTCGCAGCCAGATCCTGTTTCACTTTGGCAATTGCTTCCGTTGCCGCTTTCTCATAGTTTATCTCTAGAGAGTTCCTGGCCGCGGACTCTATCGCACCATTAACATGTGTTACAGCGTTCACTGTTTTCGTCGGCAATTCCGTGCTTGGTGCTCCTAAGTTCCTAGATTCAATCTCGTTTTGTTTATTCCGCTGATTCTGCACTGCCGCTAATGCCAACTTATGTTTGGGGTGACTCTGGTCCTTGACCGCTTCCCAGAACAAGGGACAATCCATTCTGAAGTGCCCCTCCTGGTTACAGAAGAAGCATCTTGCGCCTATCTTGATGATTAAGCCACTATAGTACTCGTGTTCCTCCATCTGGCTCATGTCCTCCTCATCCGGTGCGTATCCTAGGCTCTTCATGCCTTGTTTGTATGTTGTGCAGTCAGCCACGTGGTGGTCCGCTGACCCGCAGCTCGCGCATGATCTGCGCTTGTCCATATCATCTCTAGGTTTGTACCATGATGACCTCTGGGGTTGGCCTCCCCCCTGTGTGTTCCTGTTTTCTGAATTTGAGTATTTCTTGGGCTTCATCAGCATGTATTTCCTTGATTTCTGTCTCATTTCTTCTGGGGTTGGTGCGCTGTCTTTCGACAATGTGTAGTATGTTGCTAACATTGTCCTTAGGTCGTCACTTTTTACCCCATCAATGAACTTCGAGGCAATGCTAAAGTTTCTTCTGTTTGTCGACTCCTCTGGGTCACTCCTTCTTCTCAAGCTCTCGAAATCATCTAGGAACCGATCTATTGACTCGTCGTCCCTCTGCCTTCTCTTTTCAAATCGCATCATCGCTTGGTGACCCTTCATGCCTGACCCGAATCGATTCAGCAATATCTCGAAGATCTTGTCCGCGGTGTCGCGTTCTTCTTCTTTCTTTGCGACCACGCATTTTAATGCCGTGCCTTCTAAGTTGCTGAGTATGGCTGTGCATGCTTGTCTTTCATCATTTAAGTTATCTTGCTCTAGGTGTAATCTCATCACTTCCACCCAAGTGTCGATGCATCCATCGGAGTCGTCTTTGAATTCCTTTGGCTTCTTGAAAGTTTTTCTTGATTTTCAGTCCCTCCTATCGCTCGAGTCAGTGTTCCTCGTGGCGAAGGCATCTAGAGTCCTGTTCATCATCTCCCAAGTGCTTGCCCATGTCATAGCATCCGGACCTGCGTTGCTGTTAGCTGTTGAGTCCCCCGGGCCAGTCGTTGTACCCGACGTTCCATTCTTCATGATTGTTTTAGCAGCTGTTGGTGCTATGCTCACCGTATCCCGGGTTAAGGGCAACGGTGTCGATTGTCGTTTGCCCCTTTGTGGTTCCACAAAGTCAACTCTGGTGCCTTGCGTGCGATCCGCTGCCGGTCTTTCTTGTGAGGTAGAATTTCTCAAGATTGCATCCAATTTCGTCTGTATTGCACATGAACTTTCGGCCTGATTTTTGCTCATTGTGTCCATTCTCTTTTCCAGGCTACCTAATTGGCTGTTGACATCATCATATCGGTTTTTCAACTGTTGCATATCTTTTTTGATGTTCTTATCTCGTTCTTAATTGGTGGCTTCTACCTTATCTGACATCTCCTTGAGTCTCTCATCTGTTGCCTTAGCCAGGTTAAAATAACTGTCCAGATAATCGTGTTTGTTGTATCTTAATTCTTTTCTTATCACTTCTCTGTCCTCTTCGCTGTGCTTCAGTTTTTTGTCGATCTGATTCAGTTTCGCCATCAAGTCACCTAGCTCAATAGTAGCCTCTTCATGGTCAGCCGTCGGTCTGTCTTCGGCCGTAGCTTCTGCTTTATTTTGTTCCTCTCTTGGATTGGCTTCTGTCGTCTTCGTGCTCACTGTCCCAAATGTTCGTGCTCTTTCAGCTTTTGGTTCTTCAGTGATGTTTTCTTTAGTTTTTATTCCGACCATCATCGCCAACCTTTCTGTAAAAGATGTCTTTTTTACTTGAGAGTCTTCTTTCACCGTTTCTTCGGTGTTGCCTATTGCATCTTCCACATTGTCTATTGGTGAGAACTCTATGGGTTTCGGGTTTGGTTCTTCTGCATTGGGCATTGGATAAGACTCCGTCGTCTTTTTCTCCAGTTCATCTACGCTCTGGTCTGGTGTCTATAGGTCGATTTCGATTGTAGGCTCCACCTGTTTTTCCCTCGCATCTTCTCGCGTCTTGCTCTCGGTGCCACTCCTCGTGCTGACCATGCTAACTGAAAAGTTATTTTTTGTTTTGCCTGGGCCCCTTGATGTCGTTCCACGCAGCGACGAGTTTTATTTCGTGTTTGATCCACTTGACCTTTTTTCAAGCACCGGTACCCTACTCCGTCTCATTATTTCTATTTACAATTGCCCTTATTTACAATATTATTATATACACAATTATATTCTAAGAATAAAAAATTTTGTGGAAACAAATTCTTAAAAGAAAATATACAACGTGATAAAAACCTTGTTCCAGTTCTCTAAAATCTTCGAGTAACTTTCTTTATTTGTGGTCCCAACCGTACCGGGTTCCAATTAGTCTTGTTCTGTCTTAATTCTGTCTTAAAACAACTTGTTGTAATTTTACTTCAATTTTTATACTGTCCTAAGACTTCCAGTTACCGTCCCTACTCTTCTTTGTACCGTCCCAGGCTTCTTTCTACTGTCCCAAGACTGTTCGGTATTGTCCCAGTACTTCGTCAGTGTCCCAAGACCCTTGTCTTGAGAGTACTATCCCAAGGCTACTGTCCCAAGGCTAGTGTCCCAAGACCAGTGTCCCAAGACTACTGTCCCAAGGCTAGTGTCCCAAGACCAGTGTCCCAAGACTACTGTCCCAAGGCTAGTGTCCCAAGACTACTGTCCCAAGGCTAGTGTCCCAAGGCTAGTGTCCCAAGACTACTGTCCCAAGGCTAGTGTCCCAAGACTACTGTCCCAAGACTACTGTCCCAAGAATACTATCCCAAGGCTAGTGTCCCAAGACTACTGTCCCAAGACCACTGTCCCAAGACCCTTGTCCCAAGACCCTGTCCCAAGACCCTTGTCCCAAGACCACTGTCCCAAGACCACTGTCCCAAGACCCTTGTCCCAAGACCCTGTCCCAAGACCCTTGTCCCAAGACCACTGTCCCAAGACCACTGTCCCAAGACCCTGTCCCAAGACCCTTGTCCCAAGACCACTGTCCCAAGACCACTGTTCCAAGACCCTGTCCCAAGACCCTTGTCCCAAGACCACTGTCCCAAGACCACTGTCCCAAGACCACTGTCCCAAGACCACTGTCCCAAGACCACTGTCCCAAGACCACTGTCCCAAGACCACTGTCCCAAGACTGTATCAAGACTGTTCTGGTCCAACACTGTCCCAGGACTTCTTTGGCACTGTCCCAAGACTGTTGACAAGTGTCTGAGCGGTGGGACCTCTTTCTTCTTCGTTATGGGGACTTCTTGATTCACTGTACCTTGTACCACCACTCAAGCTCTAGTAAAATTTTCCCAAAAACCCTCTCTTAAAAGCCAAATGCTGACCCCCCTTTTTCTTATTTCTTTTTAATTACCTCTCTTTCAATGTTCCAAGCAACTTGAGACCAAAACCTGTGCGCAGGTATCTTGTGATCACCTGTTCGTATAAAAACTAAACACAAATCCTCACCAAAATGCAACAAAAATCCAAGCTAGAAAAAGTAATAAAAACGGAAAGATGAGCGCACCTAAAATTCAAAGGTGACAAATGTCTACCTTCTATCGAAAAAATGTCTGGTACCTAATTGCCACGAGTTTCCTTCCCCCCTGCTAGCGATCTTATGGGGTATCACAAAAACTGTCTATGTCCGTTCCCCCCTACCGATCCGACCAGGGTACCTACCTTAATTTTGGATATCCGCTTCCTATGACCAACGCGTGTAAATGACTAATGTAACTAAATCAACGATGTCGACTAATTAGTTACTCTAATTTCCCCCTTTTTACAATTTACAACCGCCAACCTCTAACTTAACCAGCCCCCCTTCTAACCTCCCCCCTTTTTAGCCCCCCTTCTTTAGCCTAAAATTACCTTAAGCGCCGAGTGCTAAACCTCTCAAGAGAAAACCGTAGATCTGTCTCCAGGCCTGCTCAAGTAAAAACGTTTCTCAAAACCGGGGGATATCGCTTATCCAATTTTACACTTACTTCCTATAATGTAATGTGAATTTTAACGATACCCATTCTGCCCAACTTGAAAACTCGAGAACTGCCAAATCCTTCTTGGCTACTTTCCCACTCGACTGGTCACCTCTTCCAGTCCAGTCTCCTATTGGTTCAGCTCAAGTGCTCCTGAACCACTTTCCCACTCGGCTGGTCACCTCTTCCAGTCAAGTCTCCTATTGGTTCAGCTCAAGTGCTCCTGAACCACTTTCCCACTCGGCTGGTCACCTCTTCCAGTCAAGTCTCTTATTGGTTCAGCTAAGTTCCAAGCTATCTGAAAACCCTTGACAACGCCCCACACTCGGGCTCTTTATTAAGGTTACTGGGTTAAATTACTAGGTTGATCGAAACGATCGAACTTGTAAAACAGTATGGGCATACTATTTAATTAATATAAAGGTTTGATCCAACTAATCTGGTGTCAAAGTCACTGTCTTTTTTCGTTTTATGGTTTTTGTTCCTTTTTCTATTCTTTTTTGGTTTTTGTTTTGCTTTTTGTCTTTTTGCTCGTGTTTTTGTCCCCCTAGTTGCCCCCTTTACTCGGTTAGCTAAGCCTCGTTCGGAGAGCGTACCAGGAAGTTTTCTCGAGTTTTCTTAAAAAGCTATCACGGTACAACCGGAAGGTTTGCACGTTCCTGTCGAACCGCACCGCCGGTACTCTAGAATGGGCATTCAGCCCGAAGCTGTCTCAAGTGGGTTCGACTCCGTAGTCTTGATGTCGTAAACACCCAGGAGCGCCATAAAAACACTATGTAACATTCGTCTACTATAGTCACACATGAGGCTTAAGAAAAATAGGCCCTATAACTATTGGCTCAAGAGTCAGGGACACTATCTCTTGTGTTTTTCTACCTCAAATCAGTCGGAGCCAATTCGGTTCGTTTGTGACATGAGACTACGACCCGTTACAGCTTAAAGGCTACTACTAAAATATCCCCCACTCTAGAATTAAGAACGTCCTCATACTTAGGTCTCTAGATACCCAAAATACATGAACGCCGTTAAAAACCGGGTTGGAACAATCCGTTACGTTACTTTTTATTAGACAGTGGAACTTTGATCCATTTCAGATGGATCAACCTAAAACTCGCCTTACCTCAACATAACAATTATAAAACACACTCTAGAAATTTAAATTAGTACTCACATTGTAGCACGCTCAAGAAAGGGAAGTACTTCAGTCGGTAATTAACTCGAGAATTAAATAATGTAACTAAAATGAGTTTAATGTTTGTCAGCTTTAACAACAAGAACAAGTTTGTACTCTAGACTATAGTTTCTCGTGAACCATTGGGACACTCAAGCTGTCCACCTTTCCACCGAAGGTTCACTCTAGTCCAGTTCAGAATAATACTCCAGTCAAGTCACAATAATCCAGTTCGTGGGAATACGCTTCTTTCTGTTTCGAATGGGACAGCTCTACTCTAGATTATTACTGTGACGGAAATTGCGAATAGCAATTACCTACTGATTTATCTTGCAACTTTCCCGCGATTGTCACTCGATTGTTCTGACTTCTCTTTTTTTTTACTTTCAGTTATCGCGAGAAAATCGTGCATGAGAGGCTCCATTCGAATTTTTGAAAAATTAAATTTCACCCCAAAATTAAGTGTTTTTTGCTTCTCTCAAGGTCAAACTTCCAAATATGACCGACTGGCACAATACTTTACTCTTCGCTAAAAAATTCCTAGGATTTTGACTGAAATATGCGATGAGGGGAATCCTGACTGTAACCTCGGTTACTCATACGTTTGACCTTCTGGAATCAGGTCTTCGAATAACCAATTATTTTCAGAGAAATGACACGAATAACTATCAAAGGAGGTGTATGGCGGAATACAGAGGTTGGTTCACGAGCAATTTAATGTATTAATTATCAGTAGCGTGACTCCAAATAACGTAATATTTTTAAGGATGAGATTCTCAAAGCGGCTGTTATGAAGTATGGGCTCAATCAGTGGTCTCGAATTGCCTCTTTGCTTCATCGAAAATCAGCAAAGCAATGTAAATCAAGATGGTTAGTTTTCAATTTTTAAATCTGATTGGCTTTATTCCCAACCATTTGACTCTTTTAGTTTTATTTACGTTACTTTCCCTTTTTATGAAATCTAATGGTTTTGTGACAGGGTGAAATGATGAAGGAGTTTTGAAGTAAGCTCGGTTACCATGATAATTTCTGACCTGATTTATCATTATCATTGCGATACGCAACGGTATTGCAATCGGGTACTTCGCTTTCTTCCCCGGAAATAACTTTGTTCACAGGACTCTCTTTTCATCTGGACTCATTTCCTGGAATCTCCTTTAAGCAATAGGTTTACCCCTACGATTAAATATTTTAAGTATCTGTCTTATACGAAAATGTTGGTTGTAATTTTACCAAATCGATTTGTCTTTTTTTCTTTTTTCGGCTTGTTTGGTTGCGGCGTAAATTATATCGTTTTAGTGATCTCGTTTGCGTTATATCGTTCGACGAGCGATTTTATTTTGCGTGTGTGTGTACTTCGAGGGTGAGGGGGACTTGATAACTTTTTCTTAGTCCTAAAATGTTTAATTTTTTTTCTGCTTTTAAATTTTTTTCGGCTTAATTGGTTTCGGCTTTTGTTTCATCGCCATAATAATTTTTTTGTGCGTGTCTGCTTTGAGAAGGAGGGAAGTGAACTTGATAATTTTTACTAGCCTTGTATTTTTTTCTACTTACCTTTTTTCGGCTTTATAGATTTTGGCTTATATTATATCAGTTTTATGGCCGCATATTCCGTCGTTCGACAAGCTGTGTGTGTGTGTGTGTGTGTGTGTGTGTGTGTGTGTGTGTGTATGTATGAGTGTGTGTGTGTTGTCAGGGTAAGGGTGACCTAATAACTTTTTATTAGTCTTTTTTGTTTTGGTTTTTGGCTTTTTTATGTTTGTTTTTTTCCCGCTAAATAGGTTTCGGCTAATACTGTCGGATTAGTGTCGTCATATTGTTTCATTTGACCCTAGAATAATGTTTGTGTGTTTGTGGGGGAAGGGGACTCAATAATTTTTTTTTCTAATTTTTTTCGGCTGAAAGGGTTTCTACTAAGATATTTTCGGCTTTGTTACCGCTTGATAAATTTTCTTTCGATGCTAATTTTATTTTCAATTGTCTTGACAAATTTTCGGTCGAAAACTAGGCTATTTTTTAAAAATAGATCTAGAGTTTTTGACATTTTCATCCTTTCGGTAAGCAAGGGTATTGCTATCGGGTACTATTTTTTTCCCCGTAAATAATTTAAGCACAGATTGGTCGAATGTGTAGGAATGGTAAGTTTTATACTTGCTCAATTTCTTGAAAACTCAAATAAAACTAGCTTTATTTAGGTAATAAATAGGTGTAGTCTGTTTCCGGTGTTAGTTTTTTTTGAATAATTTCCTTGAGAAAATGTAGATTTTTTTTCGGAAGCGTGGTTTTTGGTCTTGTTTCCGTTGCTTCATTTCGTTTTTTTTTAAAGTGAAATTTGTTTTATTTGGTATTGTTTTTTTCAGCTTTTTGGTTATTGATGGATTTTATTTTGATTTCCATTTTTTACTCTTGTTGGCATTTGATTAGTGCCGATTTTTAAATAATTTTGTTTTTATATAGTTTTTTTTCGATTAAACGGTTTCGGCTTTTGTTTTATGGCACTTGTTTTGAGAGAAATGAACGTAGTGAGTACTCTTATACAGGTTTTGGTGACTTTTTTGTTGTTCTTTTTTTTTAAGGAAAAGTCTTAAAACTTGTTCACGCTCAATTTTGATTTTCCACGGTTTGACTTTTGGCTTGTTTTTCACTCCAATTCATTGCCATTTTTAAAAGGAAGGCAAATGCCAGTATCGAACAGCAAGAATGAAAAGATCACGAAAAACGACTTCTAATTTCGAAAATTGAATTAATTTATCAGATTTCCGAGCGAAATAAAAATGTTACCTACTGATGCAGTTTTCTCAACTTGGGGTAGTTTTTATCAAAAAAAGCCCCAATCATAAAATGCTCGTGAAAGTCAAAGAGCTTTATGGCCATCATTTTTTTTTCTCGGAATTTCGATTGTTGAAGTTTTAAAAAAAAACAAATCACTTTGTTTTCCTTCTTCGCGTTCATTACTCTTTTTTAACTGTCATTTGGCTATATTTTCAGTATTTGAGCAATAGAAAAAAAAACGGTAAAAATTGAATTGTTTCGAACTTCCTTAACTCTGCTAAAATTTTGTCGGCTTAGTTGCCACACTACACATCTTGTTTCTCCTGTAAGCAACTCTCAATGGAAGTGAAAGTGTTATTGTTTTTAGGTTCAAGGAGATTTTTCCAAATCAATTTAGATTGTCGGCTTAGTTGCCACATCACTGATTTTCTTTTTTTGTGCTGTAGGCAACTTTCCTTGTAGTTGAAAGTGCAAGTGCTGTTCATTCTACTCTCAGGTGGAAGTTAAAACTAGAGATTGTTTTCTGAATTCATATTTTTTCTGCTCAACTTGTGTCTGCTCAAATATAGTCTTCTATGTGTCCTCTTCGTAAGTTTTTTTCCGTTGCTAATTGAATACTCAAACTTCTGGAATGGTCGCCTAGAAAGAACTTCTATCGAGACATACGAAAATTTAATTTATGGTAGAACTAGTTTTTTTCAACGTTTTCCATTTTTCCGACTTATGCTTTCATGTTTGTGTTTAATCGCAAGTGAAGCGGAGCGCCGCATCGCTTCTGTGAAAAAATTGGTTGTCCATAGTCTGGTCGTTTTCAATAATGATCGCTGAAGAGAAGTTATAGTTTAAACTTATGGGCGAACGTTTCAATTAAGGTACGAGTGGCTAGACCCGAGCATAAAGAAAACAGAATGGAGTCGTCAAGAGGATGAAAAGTTGTTGCATCTGGCTAAGCTGATGCCAACACAGTGGAGAACTATTGCTCCTATTGTCGGACGGACAGCTGCGCAATGCCTTGAACGATATGAATATTTGCTGTGAGTGATTAATGTTTTTCACAAGCGTTATACTACGCGGTACAAGAAAAAAATTGTCTGTGCATATTTTTTGGCAAATATTTAAGTTAGCATGCATACGAAAGCGTGAGCGGAACCTTTTTGATAAAACTCAAAACGTACTTCTTTTCCTTAATCTTTGATTAAAATTTTCTGTTTTTTGGTTTTGGCTATCGCCAGTTATTCAAAGTAATTTGAGCTATGGCCAGATCAATTGTCATCTTAAGTCAAGACTTTTTTTAATTTCAGAGATCAGGCTCAGAAGAAAGAGGGGGGTGATGATTCACATGATGCTCGAAAACTCAAGCCGGGAGAAATCGATCCAAATCCAGAAACAAAACCAGCCAAACCAGATCCAATTGACATGGACGAAGACGGTTAGAGAGTTCTTTAAATAAGTTTTCGGTAGCTTCACAATTTCAAGTTTTATCAAATTCAGACCGCAGTGAAATGGAGGGTTCCAAAAAGAGGCCAATTTCGTTTGTAATCTGACCGGAAGAAATTTTTCTGAAAGAGTTATAAAAGTAATTACGCTTTCTTTAAATTAAAAAATATTCAGAATTGGAGATGCTATCTGAGGCGAGAGCAAGACTGGCAAACACACAGGGTAAGAAGGCGAAGAGAAAAGCACGAGAGAAACAATTGGAAGAGGCGCGACGTCTCGCTTCTCTGCAGAAGAAACGAGAACTGAGAGCGGCAGGCATCAAGTAAGAAAAAGTCTGAATTTTAAATGAAAAAAAAAACACCGAAATTAAGTGTTTTTGACAGTGAATCATCAAAAAAGTAGTTGCTAGTTTTTTTTCTGTTCGATGAACCTTATACTTTTTTTTTGTGAAAGGTTTGTACAAATAGTTCAAAAAATTATTGAATGTATACCCGCAAGCAAAAAACGTGCAATGATTATTTGAAGCTATAGTTCCAGTAGTAGTAGAATAGGCTTCAGAGCGATTGCTTGAGGGAATTTCACCCTCTTACAGTCGACAGTTTATCTCAGTTTGTTGTATACATTGCAATTTCCACATCTGCAAAAGAGTTTCCATGTGCATTTTCTTGAAGTACTTCTTATGTATGTAGTCCAGAGTCGCTTTGTTTGTATAAGATTGAACGCTGGGCGCGAATGAGACAGGTGTAGAGATGTATCACTAGTCTGAAAAAGTTGTCTGTTCTTTGCAGTCGACTTTTTCAGGTTTGAAAATCGACCATTGATGATTGTCGGGTGATTTTACTGGCTTCAGGAGACGTTTGATGCATCTCTACATTGTACTGATTTTCGAGCAGGGCTAATAATATTGATATATCGTGCATTTCAATATATAGGTTCAGAGGGAGAAGATTGAGGTCCCGCAGTCTTTCAGTATAACATTTACTTGGCCCAATAATCCATTTTGTTGCTAGATTATGAATCTGTCAAGTTTTTCCATATTTGATCTTCTAGGGGCCATGCTTGTGATCCGTAGGTAACTAGGAGTACAACATACCCAGTATATGTGTTTAGCTTGTTGGCAACAGTACATTTCTCTGTGAGACTAAGACAAAGTTTTAAAATTTGTTTTTGCTCCATTTTAATTTTCGTGGTTTGACTTGTGATTTTTTTTAAGTTCAGTGCATTTCTATGGTCAAAAGGAAAGTAAACTCCACTATCGAACAGCAAACTTGTAAAGGTCCCAAAAAACGGAAATTAATTATCAGATATCCCAGCGAAATAAAAATTCTGCCTATTGATCCAATTTTGTCAAATTGGGTTAACTTTAACAACAAAATGTCCTTGATAAATTGTTCTTCAAATTCAAAGAGTTTTAAGGTCATTTATTTATTTCGAAATTCAAAAGTTGAAGATTTGTGAAAAACGAGTAGTTTTTTTTCAGTTTCATTTAGTTCATTATTCTTTTCCAACTGTTAGTTGGCTATGTTCGTTCCATGAGAGCTTGCAGATGCCATGAGACTCGGGTCTTGCTGGGAATTTAATGAGGCCAGATTTTTGTTCAATAGAGTTTTAAATCACCTTTGAGGCTGAGGAGCGTTGATTTTTTGATGTTGGGTTGTTGACTTTTCACTTTTCTTGTTTGCAGTTTCAAGGTAAGTTTGGTTCATTATGATGGCTTTAAAGCCGTCCACGTACCCAAAGCTACATATCACTTCCATTCGTTCAGGGAGATCATTGATGAGTAGTGGGAAGAGCAATGGTTCCAAGATTGAACCTTGCGGAGCTCTACTAGTGATTTCTCTCAGGGTTGAGCTCAATTCTTCAATCTTAACGCATTGCTTCCTCTTGGTTTGGTATGAGTATATCAGGGATGGAGTTCACCTCGAACACTAAAAGTTTGGACCTTCTTGATCAAAATATCGTGAGGTACAGTATCGAATGCTTTGGCAAATGCGAAGTAAAATGCTGCAAGATCTTGCAGATCCTGTTGATCGTTCAATTCGTATATTCAATCAAGGAAGAAAATCAGTTGAATTTGGCTGATCCTCGTTTCCGTAATATATCTTTCACTTCACTGGGAGTTTGACAAATATGACATTTTCAAGCACTATTGACCAACTGCAAAGTAGACTGATTCGCCTCTAACAACTGTTTTCAGCTGTGTATCCTTCCTTGAACACTGGTGTTACTTGGATAATTTTTCCACAGCTCTGGAAAAATGCCTTTGTTAAGGCAGGTTTGACAGACTAAGATAGGTGATTCGCTTAGTTTTGCCAATATTGTCGTGTCCCTTTGACTTATTGACATTTAGCTGCCACATTATTTCGCTGACTTGACTTTGGTCGACATTAATTCTGGTTAGCTCATTTCGTTCGAATTTTGTTTCAAAATGGTTTTCATTGTGCCAAACACGCTGACGAAGTGGTCATTGAATAGTTCGCATTTTTTGTTTTCATTGGTTGATTCGATGTTTCGTTATTTAACCGTAAGTGGTATTTTTGGTGTTTAATGTATGCATTTAAGATATTTTGTTGATTCTTATTGAAGGTTCTTCCTTCCAAGACTATTTCATACTGCGCTAATTCATCTTCAGATAACTTTCGACAGTCTTTCAAGACCTTGTTTTGGTCTTCTTTTCATTGGTTGATGTTTATTCATTAGGTAGCAAGTAAGTGTCGAGATGCAGGGTTGCCATATTGAGCAATATTCTATCATTTTAAATACGAATTGGTCAGTTTTCTCCCATAGCCATTTGTACCATTGCCTGATCTTTTCGTTCACATAAATAAAGCACGGGATAAATGGTTTCGTTACTATTGAAGAGTTTAGACTATCTCAATCGGCCATTCGAATGCATATCGACGATGTGTGGTTTTTGGTAAATTAGGGCTGCTAAAGGCGGCAATTGTAGTGACAAGCCGTTTGTGGTCAGAGAAGTGACTCGTAAGTTTATCTTGAATATTGTTGTCGATTTGACATTGTGTGACTATTTATGGGTTGTCACATAGCAAGACGTCTAGTTGAGTTTGCTTTTGCGATAGATTTATTTAAATTTTTTACCCAGTAGTTGATTTTCATACAAGTTCAGCGAAGGAGTTCTTCGCATGTGATCTGTTCAAAGTTTGTATCACTAGTGATTTTTGGGTCACAGTTGTCATTATGGCTTGCTAATTTAAATTTTGCCACTTCAGTCATCAAATTTTGATAGCCTTCTATGGTCCACTGGTAAGAACTAGGAGTGGGTGCATTATAGTTAAAGCGTAAAATAATTGCTCGATTTTTGGAATATTTTCCTAATGAGATGATCAGATTTGGGACTTTGAATGGAATGTGTTTTGTGTGTGATCTGATTTTTGATGGCAATGAGTACATCACCGGGTTTTGTTTTTACTATTTTCTGATGTTCTATCGTTTCGACAAACTTGATGGTGTTCTAGGAAAAGCGAGGCAGTTGATACATCTTGAGACAGACAATAGTCTTCTAGTCTGCTACTGCATATGACAATTTCGTTCTTTTGTTTGTCCAGGATACTTTGGGTGTTGAGTGTCAACTTTTTAAATCGGTTGTAGTCTTTAGTTCTTAATAGGGGAAGATAAGGCCGGGACAACAAAGTCCATTTTTTAAGCTGATTTAACAACGGGCAAAGACCGAGACAAAAGGTCCAGTTCTAATGTATAAAATTTAAAGTAAAATAAAGACGTGAAAATGACGTCCAGTTCTTTTTTTGTTTGTGCACAGTTAGACTGGAACAACATAATCCAGTTTTTTAAATCTTTTGCTCAGCCGTCTATTACTTCCTCTACTTACTTCTTGAGATTCTTCTTCTCGTCGTTGTTTTATTTTTTAATTCTCATGGGACTTGTCTAACAACAGTTCTTGAACCGATTTGTCTTGGTTGCTTGCTTTCGGGTGTAGGCTGACACCGGGTTTGCTGATGACGTATTGTCGTAGTTGTTCAGCTAGTTGGATGAGTATCTTCACTGTTCGTCGGGTAAAGGGCATGATGTAGAGAACTTGCACCAATAATGTAAATCAGTGAAATATGAGGCAACCACGGCTACCTTGTAGAAACATAATGAACTGAAACTATGTAATAATAACTATTTAACATATTCTATATTGAACGAGATTCGTTAACTTGTGTGAGGAAAATAAGCGTAGCCACTAGTGCTCATTGCCGTTGTGATGAACAAGGGTTTTGTAATCAGGCATTAGACTTTTTCCCTTTAATTTTTTGTGGTGGCGTACCTCATGCTTGAAGGACCGAATGCTTGAAATTAATTTTAGCTTACTTTCAGCCAATCAGAATTGAGTATTCAAAATCTCAAAGTAAATCGCGAAAATCTCAAATTAAGAAAATAAATCCAGGCCCTTAGTAATAATATTGACCGATTAGATAAAAAGCAGATAAGTTTTCAAGACTGAAAAATTCCTATAATTTTGGCATCATTAATCTTGATGTTTATCCGAATAGTATTGCGGTTGTAACCCGCAATTTTTAATATTTCTGTTTATTTTCCACTGATTTAATACATTTTCTGCTAATATTGACTTCAAATGTGTGAAGGGCATTTAGCCAATAGAAACGCTTAGCGATTTTGATTGGTTGAAATTTTTCAAGCATTCGGTCCTTCAAGCATGAGAACCCTCCCCATTTTTTGTTACAGAAATGACGCCGCTGCTTAGGAATCCAAACGACTGAGTTTCTATTCCGGGCAGAACCAGATTTTTGCTGTGCTCTGAATCAATGGCTGTTTGTCTTGGATTTTGGTTCTAAGTTCAAGTTTGCGTTTAAAGAAATTGGTTTAAATATAACTTTTTTTACCAGATGCTTTCATTTTCGATCCCCGCAGTGGTTTTTTCAAAAATGGTGTATTTTTGTCAAGCATGGTTTTTACTGTACTTTTTGTAGACCTCGAGAATTCAACAGACGAAAGCGTGGTGTAGACTACAACATTGAAATTCCGTTTGAAAAGAAACCGGCGCCTGGATTTTTCGATACAGCCGAAGAGCACGAAAACAAGAAACATTTCGACTTTAATCGGCTTCGACAGAATGCACTGGAGGGAGAAACACGTGACGAGGTGGAGGCGAAAGAGAGAAGAAAAGACAGAGCGAAGATGAAGGCTCTAAAAGAGGATGACTTGCCGGCTGCTATTTTGAAGACGCACGGGTCAGTGATGCCGGAGAAAAAGAGAAGTAAACTGGTGCTTCCGCAGCCACAAGTGACGGACAAAGAGCTGGAACAAGTAGGTTTTCGACTACATAGACTTCGAATACATGTCTAAGATGACTAAAAGTCCAAAAATGACTGTATCTTCGACTACATGTCTAAAATGATGTTTATAAATCACAGATTCAATTTTCCTTAATTAATAGTGGTTTATGTCGAATACATATGAATTTAAAGTACGTGGTTTTGAAATCGGCAACATGTTCCAGCTTGGAGAAATTTTAATCAATTTCTGGCACGCCAGAATGATCTGAGCTGCTGATATTTTCCTTTAGAGATGAATTAATTTTAAGAGTTAACAAATTCAGTATCAAGCTGAACGAAAAATTCAAAGTAGATAGATATACCGATATCCACTTCTAATTAACAGCCCCTGAAAATTCAATCGAAATAGCAGAGGTTAGGCATCCAACTGACTATAGACAGAAAATTTAGGATAAAAAATTGGCTTTAGGAAAAGTATTTTAAATTAAATTTAAAAATCAGTAAAATACACCATAAAACACGTGGAAAATTCTCAATTTGTTTTAATCAAAAAGTCATCATGAAACTGCTGTGAATTCAGTTCGTGTTTAGGTAGTTAAAATGGGCCAAGTTTCGCAGCTGATCAAAGACGAAATGTCATCCGAGGCCGGCGGAAGTGCGACTCCATCTAGTGTTCTGTTGGACAGTTACCACGTGGCAGCCAGACCAGGTCTCCCGAGTAGAACACCGAAGACTCCGGCACCACAGAACACAGTCATGGAGGTGAGAAGATGTACATTTGAAATACACAATTAAAGTTTCAATTATGGAAGCGTTTAAAAGTCATCAGCCTGTTAAGTGTCAATGAACGTAGAGAAGACTTTTAAATAGGTCTTGCTGTTTTTCTTAATTTCAGAAAAAAAGATATTCACATTTAATTTGCTCTTTTGCGGTTTGTTTTTTGAACGAGTCTTTGAAGGTCGGTAATAACTCTTTTAGAGGTCGAGTTAATTTTTTCAAGACTGTTCAATAATTTGTTCATGCTCAATTTTGATATTTTTGCTGTTTGACTCTCGATTTTTTCAAGTTCAGTTCATTGCCTTTGTTATAAGCAAACTCCACTATCGAACAGCAAAAGTGTCAAGGTCAACAAAAACTTGATTGACTGTTAGTTTTGAAAAGTCAATTTGACTTTCAGATTTCTCAGCGGAATCTTTACCTATTGATCCATTTTTCTCAAATTGAGTTAATTTTACCGAATAAGTGTCGATCATCAATTGATCTTCAAATTTGAAAGATGAAATTTTTAAAAAAAAATCTGTTTTTTGTTTCTTTTAGTTCATTGACCCTTTTCCAACTGTCTCTTGGCTTTTTTTTAGCACAGTCTTTCTTGTTGGTATTGTCAGTGATGCGAAGCATAGCTTCGCCTTTGGGTAAAAAATTGTTGTAAAACATGAAAGCGAAAAAAATATCTGGTCAATTATTTTTGATGCCTGAATTTCTGCATGAAGTTATGTTTTGTTGGTCACAAGTTTCAGCTTCTAATTAGAAGTTTTCAATCACACGCTCTTGTTAAGAGTCGATGAACGTACTTCAGACTCTTATATAGGTCGTGATTGTTTTTTTTTTCTTGAAAAATCTTAAACTTGTTCAGGCTCAAATTTGCTTGTTCGGGTTTTGGCTTTTGCTTTCTTTTTAACTGCAGTTCATTGCCTTTCTTTAAAGGAAGGCAAACTCCACTATCGAATAAAGAAAGTGTAAATGTCACAACCAACGTGATGGATTTTGAGCTTCAAAAGGGGAATTAAGCTTTCAGACTTCCCAGCGAAAAAAATGCTTCATAATTGGATTAGTTTTTCAAAAAATGTCAGTCATAAATTGTTCTGGAATTTCAAAGGTCTCCAAGGTCATTTTTTGTTTTCTTAATTGAAGTTCGAAGGTTGATATTTCTGAAAATTATAAGTCAGTTTTTGTTTTCTGTTTACTTGCTTTCTTTGACTCTTTTCCAACTGCCTGTTGGTTTTGTTTTTATTGGAAACATCCCGATTTCAGCATTGCAACATATCTAAAAGTCAAACTTCCATAAAAGGAAATTTCGTTATTTTTGGTGCTTTCTATCTGAAGTACAGTGCGAATAAGTGCTGGTCTTTTTTCAATTGCTGGGTTGAAAGCTATGTCAGATATTTTGCCAAGTTAAGTTCTTTAAGAGTAATGAACGTAGTGAAGACTCTTATATAGGTCTTGCTACTTTTTTTGAAAAAAAACATGCCATTTCGAAGAGCGTAAAGTGATGTTTTTTTTGAAATTCAAAAGATGAGTTTTTTCCAGAAAGTCAGTGTTTTTTATGTTTACTTGCGTTCAATACTCTTTTCCAATCTTATTTTTCGCATGTTCTTACTTTTCGCAATACTTGCGCTGAATCAAGTTATATTTTCCATGACACCGATAAGCAAAGAGATCGAACTGAAAGAGTTACTCAAAGAGTTATGAAAATATTTTTGATGAGGGTTTTCTTACTTTGACAATTTTTGAGCTCGTGGAAATGCGAACGGGGAAATGGCGCGAAAAAACGTGAACGGTTTCTAGTTTGGAAAATAGTTTTGAGACTCATAATCTCCTGGTCGCAGAGCGAATCCGAGACGTTGACGAATTGTTACTAATTCGAGGCTTATTTCTTATTGTACATTATTGAGCTTTTTTGTCGTCTTCTCGCTAGTGTTTGCGAAGCACAACTTCGCCTCTGTCTTCATTTTCGTATCACAAGTGGTGCGAATCTCAGCTTCGCCAGTGTCAAAATCTCTGTACAACGTCAGTCAAAAATTGTAAAATATGAAACTGAGAAATCAATCTTTTTTGGCTAGCTGAATTTCATCATGATTTTTTGTGTTAAACCACACGTTTCGGGTTCTAATCGGAAATTTTGTACTACGCACGCTCCCGTTTGCTATTGGACTATATAATCCTATATTTTCCAGGAAGCGAGGAACCTACTCGCCATGACGCAGCAAGAGACACCCCTTTTAGGAGGAGAGAACTCGGCGATGGTAGGTGGCACTGGCTTCGATGGACTCACTCCCAGAACTCAAGTAGTGGCTACTCCCAATACAGTAATTGCAACTCCTTTTATGGGAACTCCGTCTAATGGAGCAACAGAGGGTAATTATAAACTATTATTTAGAATTTCTGGTTGAAGTGACCTGGCAAATGCTTACAAATTTTTGATCTATGGGTTTATCCTGCATAATTTTTTAATGAAAAATTATGGTAGTGTGGTATGTTGTTTTTCGTGAATCCCTATATTTTTTATCACCGGAATGCAAATAAGTTTATTGGCCCAACCACGTCTTTAGAACATCGAAAAGTGGTCAAAACTAGAAATGGTATATTTAAGTTCAGCTCAGTTAATAGTAAATTCAAATGTCTTTGCATTTCCGGCACACTTGGTCTGGAGGTAAAGAAAGCGCCTTGGACGGCAAAGGTCCTGTGTTCGAATCTGACAGGACCCGTTTTTTCTCAAACGGAAAACATTCCGCGTCAGACAAAACTGTCGCCTTATTATTTGTCTGCTCGTTTTGTCGTCTTAGCTGCCACATTGTTGAATTGTTTTTTAATATTTACATTGTAAGTGCTTTAGGTGTTTTGATTTTTTCTGCTGTTTGTAATTTTCTTAGCCTTGACTTCGTGTATTTTCTCTTTCTTCTGTTTTTTTTGCTAATTTGCTTTTGCTCAGATGATTTCGGCTTAAATTTTATCGGCTTAGTGACTTATTTTTGAGTAGGTTCAATTGATACATATTTTTTGTGCTCCCCTTAATCGCAGAAAATGCTAAAAAGTTATAGTTTTTCATGACAAGTTTCCGGCTTTTGTTTTTTTTGTTCTTTTCTTTCGCTTGATAGGTTTCAGTCTATATTAAATCGGCTCAATGTTCTTACATAGCGTTTTGCGATGAGGAAAAAAAGTTTTTGCGTGTGTTTTGAGTGTAAGAAGGACTAAATAACTTTTCATTAGTCTTATTTTTTATTTTTTTTTTATTTTTTACTGCTTTTCGGCTGAATAGGTTTCGGCCTATATTGTATGGGGTTAGTGGTCTCATATTGTTTCATTTGACGAGCAATCAAAATTTTTTGTGTGAGTTTTGAGGACTAGGGGGACTTTTATAAGTCTTAAATCTTGTTGGTTTTTTTCGGCTTATAGGGTTTATGCAGAGTTATTTTCGGTTTTGTTACCATTTGGTTAATTGTCTTCGATGCTTATTTCACATCCTTTTGTCACGGCATGCTTTTGTGTCAAAACTAGCCGTATTCATTTTAATAGATCTAGTTTTTTTCGATATATTTTTTTCCGACTTAGCGGCTTTCTTGTTTTGTATCGTAAGTGGCGCGAAGCTCAGCTTCGCCTCTGTGTTTATGTTGTCTGTGTCGAGAAAAAGCATTTTTCCGTTTTTCATACTATCTTACACCAAAGAATGAGTGAGAGTGTGAGCTTTCTATCTCATTCTACTGCATCTAGATTATATTCTATTTCAACCTTCTACCGACCACAAAAAATAGTGGATTATGATTCTTTTCGGTTATACCCCCCTAAGTTATGAAAAATTGAAATGAAACTTTTTGTTATATAGTTGGGACACTGTTACTAGGAATTGCGCTATATTATGATTGGACTGGTAAAAAACGAACCGTTTTTACTTAATTTAGCCTCAAACTGACTTTTTCTCCGATTTTCTGAGCATAAATTACATTAAAAGGATGCTAAATACTTTTTTAATTGTCGTTAAGTTCGCATTTTTTGCCAGTTTCTAGCTTGATTTAACTCTCGTGATTTCAGCCCTGCATTTTTAAGAAAAGTCGGTCAAACTAAAAATTTTCATTTTTTATGATGGGGGGGGGATAAACCGAAAAGAGTCTGGATTTTTTTGGGACTTTTTGCTTAAGTTGTCTTCTGTTGCGAATGTCGCATTGCGTTAATCAGCAAAATTACTAGAAAGGCTACTGGTAGCTTTTGCATCGGTGTGTTTTCAGACGTTAGTAATTTTTTCTCAATTGTTGCAGGCAACTTCTCAATCAGATCAACACGTGCAATCGGCCCTGCAGTGGGTCCAGTAATTCCAGCCAGTGTCAGATCAACCCCTCTAAGGGACAATCTGAACATAAATGACCCATCTGGTGGGGGATTTAACGAAGACGACGACGACAGGGGAAGTGTGATGATGGATAATGATGATACTAGGTCACTAGTGTCTGGAACATCATCGGCAATCAACCCTGTCTTACTGAAGCAACAGTTGAGGAGTGATCTTTCAAGTAAGTAATTTGCTATTTTATTCCGCTCTTTCTGATAGTAGAGTTTTCGAAAGACCTTTTTTTAAAGAGGCATGCACTATTCTGTGAAATCAGACATTAAAGGGCGGCATTTCTATCTTAATTGACCTTACCGGTAATACAATGGAAGATTGTGACATTTGTTCTTGTTTTTTTTCTTTTGTGAAAATATTCGTTCTGACTATTATGCTGTTTAAGGTCTTCCACAGCCGAAGAATGATTTTGAAATTGTGCTCCCTGAAGACAAAGAGAGAACCGGCAGCAATGACGATGGAGGTGACAATCTCCCCCCGGGCGAGGAGGCGATGGAAGTAACCAGTGGTGGGGGAGGAGGAAGTAGTATGCAAGTGCCTGATGCGGCTGATTTGGAGGAGTGCGAACGGCTTATGCAGGAAGAAGAAAGTAAGTTGAGATTGCTTGTATATTTTCAGAGTAATTCAATATCTTTATTTTTGCTTTATTGAAAAGTAACATCAGATTGGAAGTGGGTAGATTGATTTATTACCTTGTCAGCGCCAGGTGGTGAAAATGGATGAAACGTTTGTATTTATTGAAGGTTTATTAGCCTTAAATTTGCAGTCCGTAGTTTGATTTTCCGACAAATACTAGCTTTATCAATGTCAAAGAGTCTAAATGTGATATTTATATTATATATTTTACATTATATATTTTATATTATATATTATATATATCAAATAATTTTAAAAATTGAATGTTTTTTTTTTGGTTTCCGTGAGTTCGCTGGCACTTTTCCAGCAATCTATTGGCTATGTTCTAGAATTGCGGATGTTAAACCTTGCCTCAATCTCAGTACAAAGGGATCTTCCGAGGCCATACGAGATCAACCCGGCTATTTTGAGACCAGCCAACGCACAGACCGAAGCCCCATTGACTGAACTGCAGAAGGTACGATCTTAGATTGTCACCATTACCCTAGAAACAGTTCTTATTAACGAAAGTTTTGTTTCTAAGGTTGCTAAGTCATTTAAGGTGTTTATAAGGTTTGTAAGCTATGTTGTTTTCTGGTTGAAATCATAGAAGATTATTAGATTATTTGCTTCTTCTTTTCGACTAGTTTATTTCGAAGAGAATTAGTTTAATGGACAGATCTAAAATAAGTATTTTGCTTAACCGCCGCAAATTTCGAAACTCAATCAAAATGGAAAGGTTGCCAATTTTTTGCAATTTTCTTCAACTTGTGCTAACAGGCTGAGGAGTTGGTCAAGCGTGAGATGCTAGTGATGCAGCACTTCGACTGTGCCAACTTCCCCCCGGATGTCAAGCTCACTAGGATGCCAGATGTGAAGAGAGCTAAACAGGCAACCAGCACGAAACAAGCCAGTAGTTATCTTGAATCGAACTCTTTCACAGAGTTCTCGGAGGAGGAGCTGTCACATGTAAGATGGAATGCCTTTTTGAGTTTAATGGATTAACAGTTATCATGTATACCTCTGTCCTCTATTAGGTGTTAATGAACGTGGTGAACAGATCGTGTTGATTTGTTTCTTTATTAAAGGAAATTTGTTCACGCCAAATTTGATCTATTGCGGCTTGAATTTGATATTAAAGCTCAATTCAAATTCATTTGCTAAAAAGGAATACAAATTGCGGTCCCAGTGAATTCAAATAAAAGATTTCCCAGCAGAATTAAAACAATATCTCTTGATCCAGTTTTATCAAATTGAGTTAGGTTTATTACACTACCAATGAACCTTATTATGCTCAGTTTTCTAACTTCTGTTTTTTTTTGTGTAGGCGCACAGTGTTCTGAAACGGGAGATGGACCATGTGAAGGAGGGAATGGGTCACGGGACTCTCCCTCTAGAAGTTTATTCCCAAGTGTGGGAGGAGTGCTACGAGAAGATCCTGTTTGTGCCCAACTTGAACAAGTACGCACATGGCAAATACCTGTCCAAGAAGGAAAGGCTGGAATATCTCGAGAAACGGCTGGAGGTACAAAGATGTTCTTTTTTTTCTAAAGCAAATTCGATCTATTAAGTTTCATCACTTAGTAACTAGGGGGTTAACATGTTATACTGACTTTTCCATTGATTAAGTGTTAATGAACGTAGTAAAACACTTTTATATGTCCGGTTGATGTTTTCCAGGTAAAATTTGTACGCTTGCGTTTAGCAAGCTTTATCCAATCGGAACAGTTATAGCCGCTTGCTGTGCAAGAAGCACAGCATGTTCCGGCCACTTTCATAAAAAACCTCAAAAAATTGATTGTTTCTGTTTTTCTTCAAATTAATGTCGTTTCTTGTGTGGTGTGATGAGAGAACTATACAAACGCTTTGAAGCATAGTAAATTGGGCAAAGTCGGTTAAACTTGTATCGAAAAATTAAAAAGTTTTTCTTAGTTTTTGCACAGTATTTTATAGTTTGTAAATTCACTGCCCCCTTACTTCGTGATTTAACATGATGTATGTTTTTCCTCTGAAACTCGGAAGTTTTTTTTTGGTCTCCATGAGTTGTTTTTGTTTGCGTTTAAATGGAATCAATTTTTAAGCTATACAATGCAGATAAGGGCAGCAATACTTTTTCACGTTTCAATTTTAAAGCTACGTCTCAATGAGAAATACTGATCTAACGTGGCTTAATGTGTTGTAGCAAAACAGAGCGCACATGGCACGTGACGCGAAAAAGGCGTCCAAATTTGAGAAGAAACTGAAGATACTGTTGGGAGGCTACCAATCGAGAACACTTGGACTGACCAAACAGCTGAACGAACTGCACGACCAACTGCAACAGACACAGACTGAACTGAAGTCGTTTAAAGAGTTGCAGGCGATAGAGTCGGCAGCTATTCCGAGAAGGATTCAAGTGAGTACTTCAAATTTGAAGAATCCAGGTGTTAATAAACGATTTCAGTGGATGTTTCCTTGATTGTCGTGTCGCGTGTTAAGATTCGTGTATACCCTTAACGTGTTAAGATTCGTAGTGGGTTACATACTGTGCTCACTTTGATATAGTTTATCACCCGCTTGTTCTGGTGTAATTTTTGATTGAGTTAAAAGTCATAAATTATACGTTTTGGGGGAAAGTCTTGGGCCCAATTTTTGCTAAGTAAATTGCACTTATAAAGTATCCCGAAATTCTAAATATGTTATGTAATTTTCATCATCATTGTTGGTTTTCTTCCTCTTCTTGGATTCGATGGTATAGCGAGAAAAGCCTAAAGCGGCCAAATTCTCGATATTGATAGATTTGAACGAATATATTCTGTTCTGCGGAGCCTAAAGCTGTCATTGTACTTTTTCGGATTTTCTGAACTAATAATCACGTTGAGTTCTTTTTCGGATTTTCTGAATCACTTCTTAAATTTTGGACAGCCTGCAGGGGCCACTGATTTAAAAAGCCAAATTCTTATAACAGCGAAATAAGTTGAAGACATCGGCAAGTTGATGATAGGGAAGGGAATAACACGAGTAAATTCAATACTGTTTGCAGGCCTTAAAGCTGCTATGCATTTTTTCCGAGCAGCAATAATAAAAGAAAGGGTTGGCCTAAAGTGTCCGAGTAACAGGAAAGTTGGCCAAAAAAAAATCAGGAATGAAGATACTTATAGTGATATATTACAAAAAAGCTTTAATGAAACACAATAACGACTGTTGATATATTCCAATTCTGTTCCTAAATGTTGGATTCCTAACCAAATTAAGATAAATTCCAAGTTAATCAACATGTAAACGTGAGAAATTCAAACTGTTCAGAATTGAGTAAAATAATTTTTCTGTTTTAGTTTCACAAACTTTGTTGAAGTCACTAGTTGCACGGTTACAGTTGCCCGCATAGTTACAGTTTGCTCGGCTACAGTGCCTTGTAGAGATAAGTCACAACATTTCCCGGCCTCCTTGAACAGGTTCAATAAAACGGCTACACGACATGTTTGAGTTATGTCCTGAATGAAGAGAATTCTGTAGTTGGTCAATTTCTGTCCGAATGCAACAGTACAAATCTGTTGACTGGTCGATTGTAGCGTTCTGTGCGGGTTTTGATTTGTGGAACCCGGATGATGCGGTCAGTGCCATCAAAGACTTAAGTGATACGACCCATTGGCCACATCAAAGGGGGGATGTTGTCCTCTTTGACAATAACAATGTCTCCAATGGCGATTTGTCGTGATGGCGATGTCGTCCATTTAACTTTTCGCTGCACAGAAGTCAAGTATTCTTCTTTCCAAATTTGTCGAACTATGTTGTCAATAGCTTCGATTTGTCGACTGAGCGATGTCCTCTGGTTGCGCGTAGAACTCGACATTGCTGTCAATGGTCTTCCGATGGGAAAATGTCCTGGCGTTAAAGCGAGTGCATCGTTGACGTCATCAGATGGCGTTACAAGTGTGGTCTTGAATTGTGGATTGCCTCAATTTAAGTCAGAATTGTCAGGAACTGATGAAGTTGTAGTCGCGTTTTCCCAACTGTTCGGAAGAAAAGTCGTTTCAACGATTTCACTGCCGCTTCTCATAATCCTCCGAAGTGTGGCGCTTTAGGTGGAAAAGTGTACCATGAAACTGAGTTGTCGTTGGTGAAATTGCTGAAGATTTCTTTGAATTTTTTTGCTCATCGTCAGTTTTTGGAATTCAATTTCATCTCGGGAGCCATTAAAAGTCATTGAATTGTCATTGTAAAAAGCTTTCGGTAATCCTCGCGCAAAATCGTTTTACAGCGTCTAAGAAATCGCCTTTGTGAGAGAGTTGACTGTTTCCATTTAAACTGCCCTAGTTGCAATGTAAATGAAGATAGCCACATGTACTTTATTTTCTTGGCTGCTGGTGTCTTTGATGTAAAAAGGTCCACAATAATCGAGTCCTGTGTTGGTGAAAGTAAAAGATAACCACTCTTTCAAGCGGCAAATCTTCCATTTCTGGTTGAAGAAGTCTGGCGTCCTGTCGAATGCAAAGCTTGCAATTATGAATTGCTTGTTTGGCCAATGCGAGGACTGCTGGTATCCATACTGTTTGTCGATGGGCGTAGAGTGTCATCTGAGGACCGCTATGAAACGATCTTTCATGCGCTTCCCTAATGAGCAATTTGTTGCTTGGCGATTTCGTGGCAAGGAGCACCGAAAACTTTTTGTCGATATCATATGGTAAATTGGCGATGCGTCCTCCTACACGAATTACGTTGCTCTCACCGTTGAAAAAGGGTAAAAGGTTCAGAAGGTTGCTGTTCTTTGGAATACATTTTCCTTTCCTGATAAATTGAAACTCGGCTAGATAATGCTGCTGAACCAAGCTGTACAGAGTCGTGCGAGGTTCCTTAACTTCCACGGCTGAAAGTTGTGCAGGTTTAGGCACTTGATGCAGTTCCTCTGAATTGTCCTTCTTTCTCTGATTGATCTTCAATAAGTTCTCATTGTCGTGAGTCGTCAATTTTGCTGTCGTTGTTTTTGCTCCCTGAGTTTCTGCTCGATGGAATAGTTGCCTTCGTGTGATTAGCGATTGCTGCGAAACCTGCAGTTCAGCTTCTTCAAAGCAGCTGCTATCCAAACCCGTACCTCCAATTTCCCTACCTGTACCTTTTTCAGAATGACAATCAGTGGCGCCAGCAGAGTTCGCGTTTGTATCCAAATCAGTACCCATACATGTTCCATCATCTGGTTTTGTCCCTGTACCTTACTAGCGTCCAATTATAATGCGTTACCACTATTCATACCCTTACAATTACCAATAACAACCATTGCACAAATACCTGTCTCTGTACCAAAATTTTCTCGACTTTCTTTATGTTTTTCGATTGAGTATTTTCAATTATTCTCAGTGCCAAAACCTACCCCTGTACCAACACCTGTTTTTGTACCATAAACCTTACCGGGCCTCATCGCTTTCTTCTGTCCGCAAACCTAACCTTTCCCATTACCATCCTGAGTAATAATACCTCCTGTAGCAGTTGTTGCGTAGGCTACATTTTGAACTGCAGCTTGAAAATCCAGCCTGGGATGCGTTCTGCAGTTTTTGACAAATCTCTTGATGTAGCCTAAGATCCTTACAGTTTTCGAAAGCCGTGAAAACCTGGTCAACAGATATAAGACTCTGTTCTCTTTTTCCACTGTCACCATTGTAACACAACCGATGTCTTCCATTGTTCTGCTTGTTTTGTCGAATCCGCTGGGATTGATTCTGCTCTCGGCCAGTTGTCTCATGACTTTGAGAGCCATGTTGGTCCGTTCCACCATAGTTCATGATAGGATAGAGCTGAAGATGGAATTCTCTGAGAAGCACAATCAGCGTTGTTGCCTTTCGTCGGCACAAATTTCCATCTTTCGGCTGGTAGAATTTCTGGATTTTTTGCTACTCGATTAGCAACGGAAATTTTCCACTTGCGAGGAAATTCTCGTAAGCTTGCAATTGTAACTTGAGTCGGTCCTTGCGAAATCATTTGGTATGATAAACTGCTTGTCGCTAATGGCGGCTAGAACTGTTTTCACTAGTTTCCATCCGAGAAGTGCTGCACAAAGTTCCATGCGTGGGACACAAATGCTTTTAATAGGCGCAATTCGTGTTTTTGCAGTGAAAAGTTTGACGTGTGTGGTACCTTCGCTGGTTTCTTGTCGAATATACACAACAGCTGCATATGCTGTAGTCGATGCGTCACAGAAAACATGAAGCTGAAGCTTTTTAGTTGTCTGCGGTAGAAAAACTTGGCGAGACAACTTGATGTCTTCCAGTTCCTGTCGAAGGCGTCCTTAGTGTTCCTGTAGTGTGACTGATATCGTTTGATCCCACGAGATCTTGTTCATCCACATGAGTTGTATGAATGATTTCAGTTGAATCGTCGTAGGCGAAAGCCATCCAAAGGGGTCTGAGATTATTCGTCGTTGGTCACCGGAGTCTGTTCGTTTAATTGAACTGCAATGCTAAAGTGATCTGACACTGGGTTCCATTTGATTCCAAGTGTTCTGATGTCATACTCGTCACTTTTGATTATCATTTCGTCTGCTGCTTCTCGATAGTGCACTGGGAGTCGTTCTACTAGCTTCGTGTCGTTTGATGTCCATTTGCGAATTTAAAATCCAGCTTTACAAGTGTATTGATGAATCTGTCCTGTAGTTGAGTTGCTGATTCAGTATCTGAAGATCCTGATAGGAGGTCGTCTACGTACATGTCGTTGAGTGTTGCTATCCTAATTGAGTCGTCATCACTTTCTTCAGCAAACACTTGAAGAGATCTTATCGAATGAAAGGCTGAAGAAGCAATTCCGTACGTAACTCTGGTCATTCGGTAGTGCATAAACTCTGTCGAATTTTGATGTTTCCTCAAGATTCGATGATAACCTCTATCTTCTTCCAACTCCACCTGGCGGTACGTTTTCGCAATGTTGGCTGAAAGTGGTACCGGATGCATTGGAAAGCGAATGAAAATGCCGAAGAGGTCTTTCTGAACTGTAGGTCCAAGCATCAGTTTGTCGTTGAGTGATGTTACAGATGTCGTCTTTGCTAAAGCGTCGAAAACCACTCGAAGTTTTGTTGTCGTGCTTGAATCCTTGAAAACGCAACGATGAGGCATGTACAAACAGTTATAATGCGGTCGCATCAACTCGTTGTCTGGAACTTCCTCAATATGGCCAAGGTTACTAAACTCGTTGATGAACTTATTGTACTTCTTGTAGAGCTCAGTGTTCCTTTCCAAACAAAAGAGTAAACTACGTAGTCTTCTGCGAGCCTGCTGTAGTGAGTCCCCAAGTAGTCCAACTTCTTCTTTGAATGGCAGTTCTACCACAAATCTTCCATCTGGCCTGCGTTCAGTTGTTGCTTCGATGTGTTCCTCACATTTGAGCTCCTCTGGTATCCACAGTTTATTTTTCTAGAATTTCTTCGATTTGCCAAAAACGTGGTAAATTTGTATTGCTATCGTCGCTGACAAGAAACGTCTGTTGTAGTGAAGTAAGTTCATTGTTGCTGTTTTGTTGTCCAATTACAAGTCAGCCAAACAGTGCGAGTCGGTAATAAATTGAACCTGTCTGTTGCTTGATTCTGTTGTTTCCAATCATCATATCCTCGTAGTGTACAGCTCCAATGGTCATGTCAATTTCCTGTGGATCGTTGAATCCGGGATCGGCCAATTGTAATTCCTTCACTGTTTTCCAATTGTCGATGTTGATTCGTTTCGAAGGCAAGTTGTTGGTTAGCTTCTGAAGAATTGATGCTGTCATTGAGATTGGTTCATTGTCTGAGGGTCGGATGAGTTGAACTTGTCCATCGTCGTCGCATACTTTATTTCCTCCAACTCCGCAAATCCTTCTTGTCTGCTTCTGTCTGCGTATCTGTAAACGTTGAACAGCTGCTTCTGTTATCAGATTTTTCTGTGATGTTGAATCCAGTACTATCCGAACATGAAATAATTCTCCATTGATCTCGAGTGGAATGATGGCAGTTTCTAGATGTACTTCTTCCTGAGATTTTTCATGAGTTGCTGCTCCGGTTAGCTTTTTATCATCTGTCTTCACTTTTGCTGATGTCTGCTGTGTTGTGCTTCTCTCTATATTCTTTGCATCGAGATCCAGAACAATCCTCACTTCGATGTCCAGGTAGAAAACAGTTGAAGCACAGCTGTTTCACTCTGATCAGTTAAGATCTGTCTTTGATTGACAGGTTTATGAAGATGTCGCATCTGTAGATCCGATGATTTTTTCCACAACATTCGCTTTCGTCCTTGTCTGATGTAGCTAGATTTGTCTGAAGAGTCTTTGGTGTCATGTTACCTTCTTTCCTGTAGGCTGTTGGTTACCAATCGATGTCGATCTTAAAGATGTTGCAAGAGCTTGGCATCTTTCTTCGAGATAATTCTTGAGCTGGTCGTACCGCTGAGGTTCTCTTCCTGGTGTAGAATTTTCCCAAGATTTCCGTGTTTCAATCGGAAGTCGTTCCATCAGAAGGTAAACAAAGAAATTATCCTGTTGATCCACTGGTTTTCCATGATTAAGCAAAGCGAGTCGGTGTTCCTCTGTTGTTTCCATGGGAGTTCATAGATCTTTGGAGTTTTTTGTTGTCAATGAACGCTGCTTGAAGATTTCGTGCAAATGCGATAGCAAAATCAAACGTTTGCGGTCGTATCGGTTCTCCAGAATGTCAATGGCGATGTCAAAATTGTCATCTGTAATCATTATGGAATGTAGCAGTTTGTCCGCGTCTCCAGTCAGAGAAGATTCCAAGTACTGTAGCGTTTGGCTCTTCGTCAGTCTCGTGTTGTCAATCACAGCTCCTTGAACCAGTCGAAGAACGATTTCCATTCCATGTATCCTCCAGAGAAAATACGAAAATTTAGTTTCGGTAAGCTGACAATATCATCTGCTGATCGAGTGTCACTTGTAGAAGATCGTGTCGGTGTTTTGAGCCTTTGAAGAAACTTGAATTTGATGAACGTACTGTCCATATTTATCGTCCGAATCTTTCGCTTCTTGGAACTCATCGTCTAATGGCTCCTCATCTGTGATCAGTTCCTGTATCTTGCTATTGGAGTCTGAGAGCTTGTCCTGTTTCTTGCAGATGTTGATTTCCAGTTGCTCAAGTCTTGCTTCTCCTGTTTCATCAAGAGATCCGCGATTTTGAATGATCTTGTTTGCTTCATTGTATTATCTGGTTACTACGCGTCGATGAGATGCTCTAGAGCATTTAAGTTGCTCCAAATTTTCTCTCATGTCAATTTGGCTGTGGATGTTTCACTCGTGGTTTTGCTATTTCTATTTGTCAATGGGATTGTTGAAAACTTTGATTGTTGAAGTTATCGTTCTGTGGGGGAGTCGAAATGACAAATCTGTGGTGAAATGCCAGATGAAGTAATTGGTCGTTGATGCCGACTGTTTCCAACCCGAGAAGTATTTTGGTGGGAGACACTCCCCGTAAAAGCAAAAGGCAAGAACAAAAGCCCTCACTGGGGCAGAAACCAACCCAAAACACCAAAAATTTACTAAAAAATGAAAGAAGCATAGCGTCGCGCGGAATCACTGAAGTAAAGCGTCAATTTATCGGCTGTACTCAGTACTTTTAAAAAAAAGTCTAGTACCGATTCTTCGGACAACTATTTATTCATTTGTCCGGATAGTTTGAAACCGCACTGAATTATCATCCAATGATTGTTTTGATTTTTTTCTGGGAAAAATATCCTGCGTTGTATCTTTAGAATGCCCTTATTAGTTTTTTAAGGCTGATCAGTTTCTAATGGGAGCATCTCGTATGCTTAAAAGTGTAGTCAAATCACATGACTGTTTGACAAGCTTCCGATTTAATTATTTAAGTTATAGGATAAATAACTATAATTTTGTTTAAACAGTTATAAATTTATAAATTTTGCTTGAGATTAAAGCTGCATTTTAGGCTCAAGTTTAATAGGTGGGCTACTGAAAGGCAACGATGATCAATGCTTGTATTAATTTTGATACTAGGTTGACCAACAAAGGAATAAAAATCTGCTTTGTGTTTTGTGAATGTTTTTGGCTTTTGATGCAACTTTTTTTAGGTACCCAACAAGCTAAACTTGATACTGGTCGGTCTGGAATGAAAAAATGAAATGTTCATGTTATTTTATTCGCAAGTTTTAATGCATCTTTTGTTTAGACAATAAGTGAAGAATTGGACCGACAGAAAGAGCGAGAAGCCATTCTGCAGCAGAAATACTCTGATTTAGCTCTACAGAAAGACGTTTTGACCTCTAAATTGACAACATACTCGAAAAACCCAGAAACTCAATTAACTGTCGACACAACAACATCGAATGATTTAATACAAACTGCAAACTAGATCTGTGTACTTTTTCCGCAAAATTGCTGTCCTTTTCATGATCCATTTTCTTAAGCTGATAATTCGTTTTCTTCCTATTTTCATAGTTGAATTGAAAGTTTGCATTTTGGGTAAGTTTGTACACTTAAGCGATCAGGCACAAACGTTGTAATACTCATCATTATTTCTTAGGCAGAGAAAATGTTTGAAATCTTGTTTCGCAGATGTTTATTTTACAATCAGAAATGAAGATCAAAAAAGGGAACGAGAGAGTGCAAAACCATACAGTGATGGGCCGTTTCTGAGAGTTGAGTTATTTTTTGGTTCATAAGGCATGCTTGGCAAACCAGGTTATTGAAGCATTATCCTCAACGGCGTTTTTTGTCTATTTTTTCTTGAAAAAGAAAATAAACAGCAGCTCTTTCGACTGGAGTTGTGGATCTGATGCGAAAAATTAACTCACGTTTTCTCTTGAAATAGTTTCAGCAATTGCAAGTTCAATGAATTAACATTTTCTTTAAATTTAAATGAGTGTAAGTTAGGAATGTGGATAAACCCGCCAAACTAAGCATTGTATGTGAATCATCTTAGAGTAAAATTACTAAGCGCAATGAAAAAAGTGAAGACGTTTGTTTAGGTTTTGTGTTTTACTTTTTCAGGAAAAAGTTTTCACGATCAATTATTTTTCGCAGTTTGACTTTTGAACTCTTTTTGAGCTCATTTGAAAATCAGTTATAAGATGTTTGGCTAATGATGGCTTATAGCTGAAAGCTTGAGCAGCCGATGGGTTTACCTAATTTGCTGTGTCAAAAGGCAAATTTAAGCAATCCAGAACATTTTGGGGAACCCGATTAATCGATTGTACAAATATTCATACATGCGAGAAGGGGAATGGGTTGTCGCATACTCATAATTGGAGCTGTTTTCGGAATCCAGCAACAAATGACTCATAAGAATTACTTCAAGCATCAACATCTTTAATACTTAATTAGTTGTGGGTCAATTGGGTTGAAAATTGCAGCAACAGCGATACTAAACCAATGAATTGTAGCTAAGAAAAAAACGGAAAACAAACAATGGACTTAACGAATTTTTATTGTTTTAATGAATTCTCAAATATATATCATTAACTTCGCAGCTCAATCTGGTTGTGATCTCGAACTAAATTTTAAATTTAAGTTCACAGTAGAGATGGAAGATAAAAACTCAACAAAAGCTGAGATTGTCTGGCGTTTTTCTCATATCCGGAAAATTGGAGTTTTTCTCATTGGAGAATAGAACTTCTGTAGCAGGAGTATGCAAATCAGCGTTGAAGATAATTTGGATTGTTAAAGATTAACCTGTAGGATAGACTGTAATGATACAGATCAGCGTTTAAGATAAATTGGAGTGATACAAGTCTAGGTTTCAGTTAAATGAGGTTGATACAAAACTGCATTCAAGATAAATTGGAGTGATACGATCCAGGGGCGGATTTAGGGGGGGGGGGCGTCCGCCCCCCCTCTGGGATTTGACCCCCTGCCGACCCAAAGGGTCCCCCCGTTGATACTTTTTCAGAAATCCATTTTAGGCCGACCGACCCTAAAATTTTTCTAAAGGCGCCTTCGGCGCCAATATATGCTATTTTTTAGGGGGAGCGCGCGCCAAAAAAACGCATTTTTTTTGTCAAAATTTTTCAAAAAGTGCCCAAAAACGGCTTTTTTGACTCTTTTTTCAAAAACTTGCCTGCGGCGCAGAAAATGTAGCCAACCAAAATAGGGGCAAAACAGTGCTTTGGGAGAGCGCGAAAAATAAAAATCAATTTGGTCGACCTAAAAAAAAAAAAGTCGTCAAAATTTTGGAAAATTTTTTGAAAATCCGCCCCCCCCCCCTCTCGAGAAAATCCTAGATCCGCCCCTGATACGATCCGTATTTTATTTTAAAAAATGTCAATTTTGATGTTTAATCCAGACTGGTATCTCTCCAGTTTATCTTGATTGCAGTTTTGCATCAATCTCATTTTAATAGTAGACTTGTATTACTAGGTTTTTGAACGCTGATTTGTATACTCCAGCTACAGAAGTTCTATTCCATTAGGAATTCGAAGTCATTCAAAAATGGCTCTTTTCCACTCCCCCCCCCCCCTTCAAATTAATTTTTGAAAACCTTATTTAACATTGTCATAATGCAATGAAAATTGGCATGGTGAACAAATTGACAATTATGAACAGATTTGTTCTTCATACATTACAGCGTAACATCACGCATTTAGCCGTAATTACAATTAAAACAAACATAAAACTCGGTATTTTGAAAGGTGGGGGGGGGAGTGGAAAAGTGCCTCAAAAATATATAATTCCTTTTTCCCCCAATGCTGAGAAATTCCGTGAAAACCAATTTTTTCCCTCGATTTTTGCAAACCATTGTGAACGTAAATTTGTTTGAGGATCTATAAATGTAGTTCAAACTTTTTTATAGGTCGTTATATTCATTTTAAAAAGTTCGACCAAGTACAAAAATAGCATTCAGACATATAAGAACTCGTGCAAAATTTGCCTTCGAATCAAGCTCAGTTGTTAAGCAGGAAAATTTTTCACTCCAGTTACGAAAACGGAAATGGCTCAAAAAAAAAACAAGATCAATTTTGAGCTTCGCGAGTTGAATATAAATTTAAAATTTTCCAGCGCAACCAAAATGGAAATATTTTTTTTTTTTTAAATCAAATTTTTTCAATCATTTTAAATTTTTTCTTGGTTGTAGTTGTTGGAGCATGTTTTGATTCGATTATACATACTAAATTTTTCAAATTTCGATAAAATTTTGAGCTGGTATCTCCAAAATACCAAATTAAGCAAATTTCTTGATGCGTATTCCAAATATTATAAAGCAAGTAATTGAGCTCCGTAAATCTCAGCGAGAGTAAATTTTGGTGGAGAAATTGGCAAATTTAGGTTTTTGGCATAAAATTTTTAACAGACCTCAATTTTTTTACATAAAAGTTTTTGATTCAGTAAAGGTTTTCTGGATAACTATTTTTTTATCTAGTCAGATGAAGCTCTGCTGTAACATTTTGATAATCAATTCTGATATGAAATTTTTTTTAGAAAAATGCATTCAATGAAACGCGGCAAAGAAATTCGTGGACAAGATGAATCGAACAGTTTCGGAAATATTCTGGTCAGAAAACACACGCGGAGAAGATGGCTGTGCAAGAACAGATAGCATGATAAAATAACTTGTGAGAACGAACCTGACGCTCATTTGGCAACTGCTGAAATCATCATGGCGCCCATGTTTTAACCCGAACTTAATTTTTTGAGCCACAACGTTCGTCAAAAGAGAACCTAATGCTAAATGCAATCCGTGCGACCTAAACACCATGGAAAATTTGATGACACTAGCTTTTAGAATCAAACAAGAGAAAAATGCCGAGTTTGGTCGGGGAGCGGAAAAGGGAGTGGAATCTGGTAGCTGTCTGGCAAAATACTGTGGCTTAAAAGGCCATATTTATAGCGGTCTCGATTGTGTGAAGACGTTGACAAAGCAACGTAAACAATTGACGATTTTGTTCAGAAACATTACGATTTTAAACCAAAACGGAAAAGGAGCTACTAGCAGACTCTCACTGAGAAACAAGTGAATCTAGTGACCGGCAATAGGAATCTACAGAAATTTTGGCTCTTTAGGTTCACTAAACAACCTAGGGCAGAGATATGAGGTTGTAATAATTATCAGTGTAGAGGACTTTCTGGGTGTGATGCCTAACGAGACAATATATATTGGAATATAGAGCGCAGCGATTGAGATGAAAATGAAGCTCAGGCTAAGTGAGACATACCATAGGCCAGCGAGCGTACGATATCTATTGAATCGAGCTTCTTTTCCCTATTTAACAGTCGCTACCTAGTGCAGTCGATGCGAAAGGCCTTCGTACTTTTTTTTATCAAACCTTCTCTGTACCGAAGTGTGAGACTTGCTAGATATTCTAGAGATCTTACGAGTTGCTCTGTAAGATGTTTACCGCAGTTCCTGAAGAAACCATGAGTGAGCTGGAATCGACACATGAAAACTTCGGTGATTTTGAAAAAAAGCTAAAAGGATTAATAGCGACAGATTACAATGCAGTTGACAAAATTGACGTAGTCCACTGAGTGATGGTTGAAGTCGAACCGCTGCTGAACGTGACATGAAATCGTAACCGGAGGAGAATCATGTTAAGCTACAGTGGTTTTTCTTGCCGATGTCTGTGGTAGACATGGTGATTCCCGATGCTCACCATGGGGTTTACATCGCAATCAGTAAGGAGCATAGTACTTGAAGTGTTTATGGCGATTAGATGGCTGGATGCTCATACAAGGGATGATAGCAGGCAAAAGCGCAAGGGAAATTGGAAAAAGTAAACTCTGGAAGATAAAGTTCTGTTCGTGACAAAGTGTAAGATACTGAACATTCCAATGAAAGTGAAGAAATCATATGCTAGTGCAAACTGATGCCGTGGCTTCAAGCCCATATGACTGCTTGAAAGTATCATAATGCTAGGAACTTATATTGAAACACATCACGATGTACAACTCGTTTCAGCTGGACATAAGCTCGGAAGCCATCGAGCGAGTTTTCATAACTCCCTTGAATACAGTCACAACAGCAGTGAAAAGGACCTCAAAGACAATTGACAGTGACGAGCTAGTGGAAGAAATATTATTGAAGACGAGTTGAAGAGAAATGTGGCATAATAGCTTTTGCAGAAAGACAGAACCGACAGTGATCCCAATGCCCTGTCCGGTTAACTGCAACTGGGTGGCGGGATTTGGGGTTAAACTTTAGTACTTTTGTAAATATGGGGGTGGGCGTAGGCATATATATAGGGGAGTGGGGGTATGGTTTGGTTAATGTGGATGGGGGGCAAATTGGTGGGGAGGAGGGGTGAGGGTCAATTCGAAATTCGAGTAGGTTTAGGTTGCTAGTAGGCCGTCAGTAACGCAGAAATGGGCTCTTTTTCGTTTTCCCCCCCCCCCCCACCTCACATAAGCGTCAATTTTATGGTGTAATGAGGGGTTTTACAAGGTTAATTATGACGAACAAAAATGATTGTCATAGCCTAATTAGTTCGCATGCTAATTTTTGTAACATTCGGATAAAGTGAACAAAACTTCACTAGTAAAGTTTTGCAGGTGGGGGAAAAGGAAAAAGAGCACAGAAATGTTGCAAGTTTTGCGAATGTTTTTGCAAAAAAAAAGAATATAATCTGTTATAATGAATTATAATGGATTTTAAATTGAATATAATCCATTCTAATGGATTTTAATGAATTGTGTTTGTACGAAAAGAATCGATTATAATGACAATATAATCAATTTCGTGGTGAACAACATTTTAAACAACAGTTTTCCAATTTAATCGATTATTATCCATGGAATTCCGATGCGGGAAAAATTAATGCTGAAAAGCTTTTTAGTGGAACTTGAAAATGTCATACAAAGTGTTTGGTTACGTTACTTTGTATCTCCAGTATTTCTTCAAATCCTAAAATTTATCTGGTATTTTTGACATAGAACAACCTAAATGCAGGTAACGTTTTTATGAGTAGCAAAAGCTAATTTTCAAATCTTGGTTAACCGTTTTGGTTGCTGTCAGAGTTTAGTCAACAGTTTGAGTCCACGCTAAAGAGTTTATCAAAGTTTTCTACGAATTCTGATACTCGCAGACTACCATATGTGAACTGTCACAAAAATCATCGTCCAAGCCTTCATGATGCGAAACACCACAATTCTGTCTTCCATGATGGTTATTAGGCTCCTTGTTCTGCCACATAGTTTTAGTTGGTAGTGGCTCTGCATTATAAACACTTTGAAAATCTGATTTCGTTTGACCCGTTTTTGGGTATTTTACTCGAACATAACTCGTCCAAACACTCCTTAGGTTTTTATTCGGCTCTTTTTCCTAACCCCCCCCCCCCCTACCTGCAAATTTTTATATTTGAAGTTCCTGTTCATTTTGTCCGATTGTCATGAAAATTGACATGCACACTAATCAGGCCTTGACAAACATTTTTGGTCTTCATAATTAACCTTGTAAAACCACTCGTTTGACCAAAAAAATTGTGTTTGAGTGAGGTGGGAGGGAAAAGGAAAAAGAACCTTTTATTCAGCCCTGTTTCTTCCAAATATTTGTCAATGTTGATCATGTCATTTCTGCTTCTAGGACTGAAAAGTTCTGCCGGTCCGCTAAAACAAAAAAACGGCTTTTTCCTCCCCCCTACATGCTAATTTTAATATTTGGAATTACTAATCACTTTGTCCAATTGTCATGAAAATTGACATGCAGACTAATTAGGCCATGGCAAACATATTTGGTCTTCATAACTAACCTCATAAAACCACTTGTTAGACCATAAAATTCTTGTTTGAGTGAGGTGGGGGGAAAAGGAAAAAGAGCCAAAAAAGCTTAACTCTTTTCGGTTCTTTCCAGTTTTCTCCTTCTTTCAAATTCAACTTTGAAAATCTTAATTAGCGTTGTCATAATGCAATGAAATTTGGCGTGGTGAACAAATCGACAACTGTGAATAGATTTCTTTTTCATACTTTACAGCGTAACATTACGCATTTAGCCGTAATAACACGTAAAACAAATATAAAAAAAGTTACTTTGAAAGGGGGGACTGGAAAAAAGCCCTCTTTGCACTGTTATCCTCAAAAACAAGAAAGCAACATAAAAATAATTGTCTAATCTTTTTGAACTGATTTTGATATCTTTTACTAGCGGAAAAATGTTCTGGTTTAATGGGCTCTTTTTCTCAGCCCCCCACACCTCACAAAAGCATCAACTGTATGGTGTAACGAGTAGTTTTACACGTTTTTTTATGAGCTAATTAGTCCGTATGCCAAATTTCATAATCGCACAATTAATTAAAATCTTCATCTGTAAAATTGTGAATTTTGCGGAGAAACTAATATATTTGCTTTGCAGTTTATATAAAAGTTATTTTCAAGGAACACATTTTTCAACAAATTCAAACAGTTTCTTCGGTTGGCCACTCCCCTCATTTCCAGCACAAACATCAGCAGATTAATCGGCTCAGTTGTTTTAAGTTTATGAAATGTTATTTTGCTGCAGTTGGTTATTGTTCCAATTTTCGAAGCATGTAACTATATACAAACTAGACTACTCGTACCAGAGCGAAGCCCCGAGTATTCCGACTACCTTTTTAGGTCTATGGAGCAGTAATAACATTTAAAAAATAACTGTAAAAAATGATTTTTTTCTTCTTAAATTTGAGATTTTATGTGAAAATCATCCCCATACGCTATACAAAGTACAAAAAGACAATTTCGAGCTTTTAACAAATCAATTATGGAACAGTTTTTATGACGGATTAAATATCCGCTTACGCGTTAAAAGCGTGAAATATATCGCGCAATAAATGACTCAAAATGGCCAAAATAGCCTTTTTTAAGTCCTCTTAACTTTACGAAAAATGATCACAAGTGAAATACCCTTTCGAATTTAAGCACAAAACAATGCCTATCGAATGGGGTAAAAAATTTGTCGAAAATGGCTAGTTAAAAAGTCGAAATTTTTCTGAAGAAAAAACCCACCCCGAGCTCAAATAAAATTACTTTTTTTACGAAAGTCGGAACAAAAATTGGGGCGCAGTAAAGGTGTACATATGTTGTACAAGGTTGCTCGTGTATCAAGTCAAAGCCCTGAATGTTCCGACTGTTCCTTAATTCATATCGAATAGTTTTTGGGAAAAGAAAATATTGAAAACCTGTAAACTTTGGACAAAATCAAAAAGTAAAGTTTTGTTAAGTACGAAATTATTACGACCAATTAGCTAGCCTCAATTCAATTTGGAACGATTTTGTTTTTCGGTACTTTTTTTCAACGCATAAATAATTTGCGTTACGCTCTCAACAATTTGAATAAACTCTTCAAAGCGCGCATAATTTAGTCCAGAACATGGCCAATTTAGCAATTTTCAAACCCCCCAGATTTTTACAAAAAGTGATCGGAGGTGAAGTATCTTCTTAAATGTGAGCTCTTGAAGTCAATATCTTTAACGGGGTATAAAAATTTTTTTGTTAAAAAACTATTTTTTCGATCGGCAAAAGTTGACTGAATAAAAAAATCACAGAGCATAAATTTTCTGTTTTCTTCAAAAGTCGGTACAATAAGATGGTTAAAAATCACTCCAATAGAAATCCAATTATCTGTGGTTAAATCTCGCTGGCCGAAAATTGCTGAAAATTTAAACAAGACTAAACGAGCCAGGGCTACGCACTGCGGGTATCGATTGCGGCTCTTCTTCTTTTCAACCCACCTCATACGAGCATCCTTTTTATGATGAACTAGTAGTTTTATGTTCTCGCTATAGTTCATAGTGAGAAAACCGAGGTTGTAACTAACGATATTTTGGCTGAACGAGAACAGTGTTTGAGAAAAAACAAAAAACTGAAAGACAGAAACAAAGTTCACAACTTGTTCAGGCGCTGTTTTACAATTGATTTATAAGTATTTTCATTTTGCGTACTTTATGACATTAAATTCTGCTTTTAAATATTGAAATTTATGTCAGTTCGATATTCTATCTCTTTTCCAGTCCCCCCTTTCACATTCAATTTTGAAAAACTTATTCAACGTTATCATAATGCAATGAAATTTGGCGTGCTGAACAAATCGACAACTGTGAACAGATTTGTTCTTCATACTGTACAGCGTAACATCACACATTTAGCTGTAAAAATACGTAAATCAAACAAAAAACTCGGTATTTCGAAAGGGGGGAAACTGGAAAAGAGCCGATATTCTTTGCTGACTTGTAATTTTCAAAAAGGACGATTTTGGCTCTTTCCAGTTCCCCCCTTTGCTTTTTTCTGAAATCCATTAGATGAAAGTCTACATAAAATGACTTTTGATGTTTTAAACCGCATTAAAACGTGTCAGCGTGAACAGGTGAACAAATTTGTACAGCTTTTTTAACAGGAAAAGGAACCCTACAAACAATAGCAGACAAATTTCATTGAAAAACCAATTTGCTGCTAGCATGCTATAACACATTCAAAACAACAATAGGAGTTCCATCTTTCGTACAATACTTAGTCAAAGTAAGGCTCAAAAGAACTGTAAAATGGAATTTTGCATTGAAGATGGCAGGATACTGTAATCGGGTGCCGGACATCAACCCGGGTTGACCTCCTTCACCGAAAACGCTTATCATACAATTCCATACATCAAGTGTGTGGAAAAATGCTTGTCATACAATTTTCATACAATTTCTAAAAATGGTTGAAAAAAGATATTAACTTATTTCTGTGGCTGTTTGATTCTAATGAAACAGTCTGGTAATAAAAAAAAATTTAGTTTTTTGAAAAAAAATGCTTATCATACAATCCGCATATATGGAAATTGTAAGACTGGCATTTTTTTCAAGTAATTTTGAAAATTTGGCCTAAAAATTTTTTTGATTTTTTTAACCGCAAATCGAATTTCGTAAGCAAACAAACATTTTTCGAAAAAAATTTTTTGCATGCAAAATTTAATTTTTTTGTGTGCATAACGTAGTCCTGGATACGATAATATTGGCTTTTATTTTCTTTTGACATAAACTTTTTTTCAAAAACCCTGAAAATTCATATATCTTTTGTATGGGGTGTTTACATATGCCTTGATCAATGTCTGATAATTTGAAAATTCAAAAATTTAAAATAACCATCATTGAAAAACTTTGCCAAAAATTAAAAGTTTGCTACTTTTGTTATATAAATTGGCTCTTTTCCAGTCCCCCCTTTTCAAAATACCGAGTTTTATCTTTGTTTTACGTGTTATTACGGCTAAATGCGTGATGTTACGCTGTAATGTATGAAGAACAAATCTGTTCAGAATTGCCGATTTGTTCACCACGCCAAATGTCATTTCATTATGACAACGTTAAATAGACTTTTCAGAATTGAATTTGAAAGGGGGGAACTGGAAAAGAGCCTATAAAGTGTGAAAGACAGCCGTAATCAGGGCCGTCCAACCATTGGTGTTTTGAGTAACCAAGGTCTTTGTCACTTGTGTTCGGTTGCAAACGCAACCGAAATTTTTTCAGAAAATAAATTTAGAAAGAAAAATTCAAACTTTTTGGTTTATGGAAAAACACCTATCATACAATTTTCATATGTGGAAAAATTTCTATCATAGAGATTTCATACAATTTTCTGTACGTATGGAATTGTATGGAATTGTATGACAAGAAGTTTCGCATATATGGAAATTGTATAATAAGAAGTTTTGGTCATCCCAGGAAGCCGACGGGACTTCAAGCCGAATCGTAAAATTAGGGACTTCAAGCCGAATAGTTCCTTATAAACTCGAGAAATATGATTAATTTGAAAACTTTTTTCAAGAATTTTTGAATTTCATGTTTCTTCGCAAGTTATTGGCGTTTTTATAAAATTTAAGCCTCCAAATGATGTTTCGGAAAGTTGAAAAGTAAAACATGGTTGAAGGCATTTTTCATGTTTATAATTTATGCTTTTCAAAAACCGGCTGATGTTATTAACGGATGCCAATCACAAGTGGTGCATTGTCATGAATAACGTTTATTATGGACTAAACTTGCCAACATTTTGTAAAAATAACGTTTTACAGATGATAAAATAGTGTTTTGAGGTGCTTGTAAACTTTTAATTTCGGCTTGAAGTCCCTTCGGCTTGCACTCCCGTCGGCTTGTTGTCCTAGACCCACTGTCAACAGCTTGAATCTTTTAACAAGAATTCAAGAGCCGTTGAGAAAATATTTTCGACCAATCAGAATCCTTACTTTTTGATATTGAGGCATCTAACATATGCCGCGTTGAACTTCATCCGCTGAATCGAGTAGTTGAAACATTTTTCTGAAATCCCAGGAATAGAAACGTAGCCCGGTAGACACGCTTCTTCCGCCAACACAAAAACTGTTAGAAAATTAAGCGAGATGGTGAAAAATAGGAGAATGTTTTCGTTGAAATTCATTTTAATGTTTTTTTAACGTAGTTGAGAGTTTAAATTAACTATAATTTTTTTTAAAGGAACGCGCTTGTATATCAGTTTTCACCGCCATAAAATCGCAGCAAATGTGATATATGTGACAAATTTGGTTTTCCATTTCAATGTGAACGCAATTATCAAAAAATGATTTGATTGTTTTCGAAATCTGAAGTTCTCATGACTTCACCAAATGACTTCTAATAAATCAAACTCGTAAAATCTTTTCTTTCAAAATCTTTGAAAACGCGGGGATAAAACAAATTTTTCTTCCCCCCCCCCCCCACCTGCAAAATTTTATATTTGAAGTTACTGTTCACTTTGTCCGATTGTCATGAAAATTGACATGCAGACTAATTAGGCCTTGACAAACATTTTTGGTCTTCATAATTAACCTTGTAAAACCACTCGTTACACCATAAAATTCATGTTTGCGTGAGGTGGGGGGAAAGGAAAAAGAGCCCTCGTTGAAAACCATAAAATCCCTCTAAATATCAAAAAATTGGATATTTTCAGACTTTTCGCAGACTCAAGCAGATTTTTTCCTTTACTACCACTAGCGTAAGTGTCAATGCCCCCCCCCTCTTCTCTTGTAAGCATTACTGGATTTTGAGGTGTAACGACGCCATGTGACAACCGGAAAATGTGAACAGAAAGATCACTTCTAAGAAATCGTGGGGTAGATGAATCGCGTAAACTTTACGACTGAGCCAATGGTTTTTCAAGATACCGACATATTTGTAACAATTGGTTAATACAATCGAAATTTATATAAGAAGTTTTAACAAAATGATGGGAGGAGGGCTGTTTGAAGAGCCATAGAGCATAAGAGTTTTTTAAGTTGAAAAATTTAGTATTTAGTTTAGTTTTTTGCTTTGTTATTAGTAGTATCATATTCCCCATAGTACGGAGCTCACAACAGGTGGGGTGGATTCTGCACCGTAGTTTGCAATAGGGCGGGGTATGAACCATTGTAAAAAGTTTCACAGTAACCTTTGATAAGGTTTTTTCATATTATTTCACAATACAAATTGGGTTGTTAATCATAATGGTCATAATAAAATGTTTTTAAATAAATTCATTACCCTTAAAAAAAATTACAAATGAAGAATTTTTTCACAAAAACATAACTTGACAGAGCGAGTGAATCTAGCATGTTTTCAGGCGTCTCAGAACAAGAATCAAAAAACGGTTATTTTTGGATAACCTAGTAGCTGAGGAAAAAACTTGAAATGAGAGCCCAACTTGCTCACCAAATACAAAAGGGGAAAAATAGTAGAACTAGAACTAGACTCTAGTAGTTATTCGCGAAAAAAATTCTTTAAAAAAGTTAAAGAAATGAACGAGCCAACTTGAGACTTATTATAATTAAACTGTAGTACACTTCTTTTATCAAATCACTTTTAGCTTGAATATTGGCAAATAAGAATTGATGCTTAGAGCTGTTTAGTTCTTGATTATTGAAACTTTAAGCGATCATTGGAAATTTAGCAAATAAAAAATCAAACTGTTGAGGAGGGTTTGAGTTCTAGCAGCAATCCAATGTTTTGATGCAAACTTTTTGTGTATTTGATAAGGCCTCGCTATATTTCTCTTGATTGCTGTAATAGTTTTTTGTTGTATTTCTGTGTAATTGATTTTGTAAAAATGGAGATTGAATTTCGTTCAATCTGTAATAATTACACAGGACTTTTAACAGTTCATAAGTAGATAATTGGTAAATAGTAAGAGTTTTTAACGTTGCCTAATTTGTGCAATATACAGTTCATTTAAAAGGTTTCAGTCCCATGTCAAGTAGTTACATTTTTTAAATGTGTTAATTTTTAAAAAAGACTACGTATTGTAAATTTGGCCGAACAAAAAATTTAAAGAAGCAATTTTGCTTACAAAATTTTTCGTAGTCTACAAAAAATGCCCATAGTAGTTGCCTAATTTTTCTTTAAAATTTATCTGGGTCGGTAGGTTAGTTTTTTATCAATAACTTTTCCAAGATATATGGGAGTTCAGTTTTTTTATTTTGTCGCCGTTGATTGCTGTTTCTATAGAAAGTTCAACAGCTGTATTTTTACCAAAAAGCAATGAGTTTTCAATGTTTAGTAGTAGTTTGTAGCTGAGTAACCAAAGTTAGTTTCTACTGAAGCTTTTTGATGATCTGCGTAAAATATTTAATGAACACATTGTTATAAATACTGTATCATCCACGTGGAAAGGAATTATATACTAAACCAAACTAACCAACGCAGCTTACTAAACACCACAAATCATAAAATAACAGCATGACTAAGAAAAAAAACCAACGGTACCCAAACCGGATTAACCCAGTTCAAAACTGGATAATTTATTCTTTTGAAGACTATTATAAAGTCTAAGAAAGAAATAATAAAACACAAAAAAGTCGCAAGACAAACCCATACCAAAAACAATTTGATTTTTGAAAAAAGGACACGACCAAAGTAACATAAGAAAGATCAACATAAACCCAGCATGAAAAGTTATCACATAACAGGACCTCTCAAAGAAACAGCACGAAATCATACTCCCACTCCTGGCCTAACCCACGTCCTGAGGACGTGGAGAGGACGTCCTGAGCGTGCTCTATAGCCGGCCTAACCCACCACGCTACATCCACGCTTTGTGACCACACTTCTATTTTTAATAAGAGGTACTCAAGGGTGAGTAACTTTTCAAAATAACCAAACTAAAACAAAACGCTTTTGTGAAAACGATTAACTAAAATAATGATTAAAAAATTGGACTAACAAAGTTTTATAAAATGTAAATTATAACTTGCAGTATATAGATCAAAACACAACAACAAAGACGAACATCCAAAGACTAGATGACCTCATCACACTCAAACAAAAGAATGGCTAAACACTCGATATGCCGCCCACAATCACAACTCAAAGGATTTAGAGTACGACTTGACTTCGCAGAAAAGGACTTCATTGAACTAGACCAATGACCGCCTCGATGTTCAAGTATACGTACAGATCCGAGTTACGAGGCATCCCTTCCACACACGATCTCCACGCCATTCCCAGACGAGGTTGAACACAAAACAAGTTCTCTACATAATACAGAAAAACCCGTCATAGCAAATCATTTTGAAATCAGATTGATTTCATGGGGGATCACAGTCGTTGTCACAAGACGACACAACGATTGTATGTCCCTAACTCCAGCGTCCTGGAACTTCTTCAACAAGAGGAATCGGACAAGAATATGATGTTCGCCAAATACCAACGTTCATCATCTATCCTTCGAATTGCAGAAAGATAATTCTAAAAAACTCTGTAAAACCCGGATGGGTGGAACCTGATCTAAACTACATTTTATAATTGGATAAATTGGATATTTTACCACTGTAAAATATTTAATATTAACCAATCATAATCCATCTAACTAACAACCCACTTATTTGTAAGTGCTGAAATTACTGGTAATTTCAGCACCAGAGAGATTTGAATTTAACTTAGAAATTAGTTGCCTCTCCAAGCGAACTTCAGCAGCCGCAATAAACCAGTATACCCTAGATCTATTGAGCCTAGCAGAGACTAGTTAAACACCCTGAGACTAGTAAGTATAAGAGTAAGATTAGGATCGGTATTAGACTTAGAAGTTGCACGAATCTATCCGGCCGAAAATAAGATAGCGTGACGAGCAGACGGTGTACCCTATCCGAAATTACTCTATGAGTTAACCACATCGGTCTTAACTCATAAGCTTTCAAGTGTTTTTTGATTTCTTTTGGGTTTACTAGTTTCAATGATAAGATTTCATTCGAGTGTGAACCAATCTTTTGCTTGGCTAAATAAGTTTGCGCAGCATTTGCTTTTTTTGTGTTTTGTTCATTGCATCATTAACCAAAGGTAGAGAGAATTTTAGATTCGAGTCCTTCAAGTCAAGTGTGACGTGCCGTTCAAGGTTGACTGACATAGGTCCACTTAGCAGTAAAATTTGACTTTGATAAAATGTCACTTTGTTGTAGCTAATTCTAAGTTAAATATATTAAAAAGAATAAAGGAATTAAAGTGAATTAGTCTGAACTTAAAACATTAAAAGTGAGAGATCATTCTCTCCGCCGGAGAGAAAGGCAAGTGAAGGTCATATGTGAGTGACCTATTATCTAATTGCAAAAGGTAAAGTTTGCAATAGATGCAAGATAAAGTACGAATCACAACATTCCTCTAAGCAGGAAAAATCTTAACTAGCACCAATAGGTAAATACAAATTAACTGAGTCCTTTCCCCCCTTTTTGGGGAATAGAGAAAAGTTTTAATACACGAGAGCGGAAGCGACTGAATGACTAAACAACGTGCTAACAATGGCACTAGGTAATGCGAAAGTATTTAAAAGAATAGGGTTATCCGGTATCCGACGTATGTGACCCCAGAATAAAACAAATATGCAGCCGCACGTCTGAGAAACGTTTATAACCGTGGGTTGACGGGTGGTGTGGTATGACTGAACGAAAAATTGAAATAACTGCACGCTGAAGGATCTTGAAAAGGCAAATGTGAAAAATACTGTTTATCCAATCCGAAGGATTAATATGCTTAAAATAAGGTTACACAACCTAAGTATTCCGATTTTAAGGTCATGATGATGATGAAGTTTAGCAACAGGAAATGAGATGAAAGGTACTCGAAACGGAAATAGGTAATATGTTATCATTTACAATTTCTGTAATCATCCAAAAAGTTTTCAAGTTCAGCGTTGAAAAGTTCACTATCAAGTTCTGAATGATCACCGAAGTTATCAATTGCCATTCTTAAAGATTCATTGGTTGAAGAGGTAGAATTTTGATCAGGAGATGGTGAATTCGAGTCAATTATTACTAATTCCGCCGGAGTTGGAGTATCGTTCGCTTTATGGTTGATGTTGTCTTTGATTTCTAATACTCGTTCTTATGAGTATACTCGTTCTTTTGAGGACACTTGGATCTCAAAATGATCAAAGAAAACCTTTGAAGCTTCTATCGTGTAGTTGATAGTGTTCTTCACTAGTTATTTTTCCGGTCAAAATTCTGTTTTTAGGTCACAAAAAGAGCAGATTTCATTGAACGTTTCCCTAAAAACAGCAGTCTTAAAAGTGCAAAAGTAGTCCTAATAGAAAGTAGAAACTATAAAGATGACCTGAAAATATTTTGACCTGAAAAACAACCAGTGAAGAACAATCTCAACTACACGATAGAAGCTTCAGAGGTTTTCTTTGAACATTTTGAGATCCAAGTGTCCTCATAAGAACGAGTATACTCTGGGAGAACGTGATGAGAATGTGATGTGTTCATTTGAAACTCTCGTGAATCAAAAAGCATTTGAAATGAGTTGAAAAAACTGAGGATGCAACGGGTAAGAAATACTGTTTTTTTTTCCAAAAGAAGCAGCAAAAAAAAGAATTTGTTCAAGATGACCTTCATGGCTACCAAGCTTAGTTAACTACTAACGCTGTTTTTTAAATGCTGGTATTGATCATCACAATTATCTTAATAAACAGTTATATGACGTTGACAAAGTTGTGAAAACTTTTCAGCTGAGATAATTGAACAAATTGACTCAAAATGTTTTCATATATGTAATTCTTTAAAATAAATTTAGTTGTTGTTCTTTATAATACAATGAAGGTTTACCACGCTGTGAGTTTTTCAAAAGAAGTATAAAAGGAAAATCGCATTTTTTTACAGCGTTCTTTAGTTTCAACTAATCTATACATGTGATACAAGAAAGCAGCTTGTGGGTGTATGCGACAGAACTACGCCTAGAATAATTATCGCTCAACGGCAAAAGAATTTTGGCATGTTCTTTTGAACACGAGAAACTGAATGTTTTTTTAAAAATAATTTTTAATCACAACTTTTCTTGAGAGAGGCAAAAAAATGTTGAAAAAGGAAGTTTCGTTTGGTAGTTCGTTTGCATAGAATATTTAAAATTGAGCAAGTGCTATTTTTTATTTTTTGACTCATGGTCACTTTCAATTACGGTTAGATAAAATTTCTGAATCAGATGTTGAGATAATTTTCCACTTCTTGTAACCATTTTTTCTTACCCTTTATCAACATTTTTTTCTAACCCATTATAATAGCTTTTTCTAGCCATTTTCACACATCTAATCGTTAGTGGTATCTTTTAAAATGTTGATAAACAACAATCATTATTATTTCGAGGGTTTTTCTAAAATGAATTGAAGATCTTTAAAGATATCAAAGAAATCATGATAAGTTAATGAGCAAACACTTAATCAAGCTTCTCCGAAACTACATTAAAACAACAAACTAAGGTACATTTCAGAGAAAATTATTTCAAAATAAGATTAATTTTCTGGTTTTTGTATATTTTTTGCAGATCATTTTTATTTTTCTGAACCTTGTAGCTTTTAGAAAGTAAACTCAGAAAAAGTCTAGAAAACACTGTAAATTTCATTAACAATTTGCAACTCCATTGATTTTGATCTAGAGAGAAAGACAGGATTTCTATTTGGTTTGCAAAAAAATTTAAAGGCTACTTATATTTTCCGTGGGAATTTTTTTGGTCACTTGTTTTGTTTCAGTTTCATCGATAAAATTCTATGTGTTCCACAAAATCCTAAAGTGCTTGAACTGACCCAAATTCTTTTCGATTTTCACGGAAATGATCATACTTACTCTAAAGGCACTCACGGGTTTTTATAAAATTTCAATTTCACATTTTTCTTTGCTTTTTTTAGATTAAATTAATGCATACCGACTCGAAAGGGCTCACAGATGACAGCTTATCAAAACAGCGATAAATTTTCGCACAAAAAGCATTCCAGTTGAGTCTAAGCGAGAACTTATTGTTATTTTTTTGGTTTGAAGCTAAGTATTTTTTATAGAGTTCGTTGTTTCACGTATCTTCTGGTTGCTTGATCACTATTCGTTCATTCAGAAACTTTTTACAGTGCTGATTTAAATTAACCCGACAAAACGCGTTAAACTTGAAATTTAAAACTCATTTTTCTCAAATTGGGTTGAGTTTACATGAAAACTTATGAAAACGAAACTTGCCTAAATTAGTAAAAACGACCTTTTTTGTCTATCATACAAAAATCAATTAACTTATACAATTATTACGAGATTATACCCTTTTAAAGTTTGTTGAGCTACATATGGGGCTCACTTTGATATAATTATGTCTGTAATCGACTGGTTGTTTTCCGCGTATTTTTAGATTAACTAGGAAAAGCCAAAATGACCCATTTTTGGGGTAAAACTTTGGGCCCGAAGTTCGCGAAACAAATTGCACCATATTAATTCTGTTAAAATTTTAAGCAAGTTTTGTCTTCATAAATTTTCACCTAAACTCAACCCAATATGAGAAAAACGGGTTTTGAATTTCAAGTTTAACGCGTTTTGTCCGGTTAATTCAAATCAGCACTGTATCTATAAAACAAAATTTGCACGTTGTTTTTGAGAGCAGTGAAGTTGACAAACTAGTCATGCTGCGTGCTCTTGATACCAGTCATTGAGAGAGTTTTGAAAAACTTTCCAGTTACAACCGTTTTGAATTTTTTTTGTCAATTTTTTCAAGCAGTTCATATATTTTTAAATTCAACCTTTTCTTTTCTTCAGCAATGTTTTTTTGTCGAAATGTTAGATACAATAAAAAAAACTAATCAGTCATAACAATAAACTAATTAGAAAAAAACACAAAACAATTGTAACAATTGTAACTAAATCAATTGTAACTTCTAGTGGTTTTCTATTTAACAAAGAAAATTAGCGTTGTTAACAAAGCGGTCCAAAAAGAACACGGGAAATTAACGTATTGCACGCAAGTCTATCTTTTTTTGAACAAATCACGAGAAAAATTGAACACATGTGCTTGTTTTTGAACTAATTTTTCAAAATCGTTGCAATAAAAACCCGTCCAAACTCGTCAGATTCTCCGAACATTATTGAATTTCTTTTTTTTTGCTCTCATTTAAGTTTCATTTTGTTCGGTTGTAACAAAAAGAAGCATGCCAAGTAATAAAGCTATGGCAAACGTATTTAATTGTCAAACTTAATTTTACAATTTCCCTCAAAAAAGCCTAAAATGGGTGAATATGTGAGTTGTAGGAAACAGAAATGAAATCCGGAACCACAAAGCAATCAATACATGCATTTGAAAGCTATATAAGTACTGCAAAAATAGTGTATCATTGTTAATCAAAGTTATGCTTCTTGGTTGCTAAAAGAACCTAATTACTAAAGCAAATTAAACTTGTAGTTCTGATTTGGTCATTGGGTTCTGCGCCCCAATTTGTCAAGCAGCTACATATGTTAAAAAATTACAAATGTAAAACCAATTTATCATTTTACACGTTTAGTACGTATGTAATATCTCGCTGCAATGGAATCATGAAACATTTGTAGAGTTGATTTGAGAATTGCATTGCATTTTCTCGTCTCCTATTGGCTCCCAGCTGTTGCAGACTACCCTTGCTGAACTATGGTTGGATTTACCATCCAGCAGTAGACCTTTTTCAGTGAAGAAAGCAACATCTTCATTGAAAGGTTTGTTGGGTTCACCTGTAATTTTAACAAAACTATTTTCGAGTTTTTGAATATATTTTACTTCAAAAAAAGTCAATAAAACATCCGATCTACGCATTCTATATCATTTTTGTTTTCTCACACCTTTTATCAATTAATCCTATTTTTTGCAAAAAATTGTTGACTTTTTCAATGAAAAACTGAAAAGCATAAGATGTGCTTCGACTGCCTTATGTCGTTTTCAATTCAACCGCCCTGTTTAATTAACATTTGCTCTCCTTGTCTGTGATTAATGCCCTAAGCATAAGTTATGGTCGCTGGTGAGCTCTTTTGCAACCAAAAACCCGTTCAAAAAGCCAAAGCCGATTCCCTGGCCGAGAAGCTCACTTTCGTTTAGAAGAAAAGAATAGTCGACAGGGGTTGGATCGAACGCAAGTTCGAAAAATACTTCGAGTACCGTCAAGCATGGCCGAAACATAATTCGAGCACGGTCGACACATACCTCGAGTACGGCTGAGCACGGTCGACACATACCTCGAGTACGGCTGAGCACGGTCGAAACATACCTCGAGCAAGGTCGAGCACGGTCGAAACATACCTCGAGCACGGTCAAAAAATATTAATTGTCCCGTGGTAATTCGGAGTTGAATTTTTTCAAACTATCAACATATTTCTGAAAATTTTCGGCTCAAATTGCAAACCAGTATTTCTAAAGATGAAGAAATATTTCAATTGCAAACAGATTTTAATTTGCAATTAGTTTCATCCTGATGAAAAAGATTCATCAGATGTTACCCTAATAGCATAAAATATAACGTTTAAAACTAGATAATTCAAGTTGTGTCAACGTGGAAACATACCCAAATTTTTTTTTTGGTCGAGCACGATCGAAACATATCTTCATTGAGTCGAGCAGTTTTGTTTCGGCCTAGCACGGTCGGACGGTCGGAACATGCCAAACTTGGGTCGAGCGCGGTCGAAATACACCAAAATTAGGTCGGAGTGGCCAAACTCACCAATTTTTGATCAATAGGGTCGAAATATGAAGTGAGCACCTCGACCCGGGTCTTTCACATGCAAATTAAATTTCTGATTTTAATTTTTGTTGAGATCCATTAACTGTCTTGATTGAAGGTCCACTGTGAGATGCAAGAGAATGTACTCGATCATTAGGATTGATTAGGATTGAAAAATCTCCTAAGAGGAATTCTACCGCCGACTTACCTGACGACCAAGGCAAACTACAGTTGTAAAAATTCACGAATTCATTGGTTTCATTGCTGATCAGCTGTTCTGTATGCCAGTTCAGTTTATAACCAGTCCAAAACCTGGAAGAATCTACAGGCTAAATAAAAGCAAGGATTATCAATTTGACATTTATTTTTTTATGAACGCGCATTTTCAAGTTTTTTTTGCTCGATTAGAAATTTGAGTTGGTTTGATTTTACAAAAAAAACTCAAGTGCGGAATAAAAACACCTGACGAGTGGAGATAAAATTTAGATAGCGCATCATTTTCACAAGTGACTCTAAACAGAATAGTGGCCATAAGTCGCATAAGTTTTAATATTTTGATGCTTAAAAAATGACCTGACTCTAACTTGAAATCAACAATTCAATAAATTTTCAGTTACTCCCTTATCTGCATCCTTCCATTTTTATTTGAAGGGGGAGCGGCGGGGGGAGGGGTAAAATCCCCTTCTGTTCCGTAAACTTTTTCTGTTCCTATTTCAAAGGGGAACAATTTGGATTAAACTTTAATCGGTAAAATTTTTATTGCAAAATGAGTTTTTGCTCCAAATTTTTGATAAGAATTAGTTTGTGGTTAGATTGACAAAAAAATTGAAAAAGTAACGAGGTTTTCAGATTAAATTTGTTTTTTGCTTTTTTACTTTTTTTTCATGTGAGCTCTTTTTCCCATTTTGTGGTACAAACCGAAAAGTCTTCGTCAATTATTTGAAAATTTCAAAAGTTTCTTAATTTTTTGTCGCAAGCAAATATAACTACTTTGCCAAGGTTGAAAATGAGTTCTTCCCAATCTCCAGTTGCGTTGTAGGAACCAGTGAAAAGGGTGGAGTCGAGGGCTTGGCAAGCAGTTTGTGCCTCCATTCGACTGCTTGTTTTATCTTGCAATAATTTAGCTCTTCTTTGGTATGATCTCACGACGGAACATTCGCAATCGGTTGTCACCTCGTTATTGGTAATGAACTGTAAGCGCTCGTCATTACTGCAAGCTCGTTTTTGTTGTCGGCTTATGACTACTCGCGAAATATTTTCAACATCATCTTTAATACAAGGGTTGACTGTTGATTCTTCCCATGCCGACCATTCGTAGATTGGATTGGTGCTGATTTTACTGCCCAGGGCGCACTTTTCAGAGTCAAGTTGTGATACTCCGTTGACAAAACATTGGAAGTCTGAAGAAGCCGCGTCATAGATCTGATCACCTCTGAAAACAAGAAAAACAATTTAAAAGATTAATTTAAGGAGATTTTTTTATGAAAGAAATATATTCAACATTTCAAAAATCTTCCCTAAATTTAAGCAAAGAAATGCAATTTTTATAGCTTCTAGAGTTGTATAAATACTTTGAAATAATTTGCCTGAAATCAAATTGATACATTTTTGAAGCCAGATAAAAACGCCACTCAGGCGTTAAAGAGCCGAATCTATCCGCGTATTTTGTCCAATTTTAGCCCAATTGAAACTGCCAAAACTTTACACAAAAGGATCACAATTTAAATAACACGTTTCATCTTGAACTAAAAATGTGAAAAATTTTTGGTGGTAAAAAGATTTTATTCAAAGGTGGCTAACTTAAAATCCGAAATTTGTCTGAAAAGTATTTTATCGAACGCAAATATTCCCCCCACCACTTACAATTACTCCCCCACATATATAATTGCCGCATACTCTGAACCAGTTGGATTGTCCCACACTCAAAAATACAAAAAAAACAATGTGAGTGATTACCCTCACATGCTGTACATATATTCCCATCAGAAAAATTATTGAAGCAAAATGGACGATTCATGAAGTTTTGCAATTCGATTCTTTAATCTGGAAATAGATTTTTATCTGAAAAACTGTAACAACAAAACTTATTGTGCGTCGAGACTTGTTGAAGTTCAGAATACAAAAATCCACAAAGATAATGAAAATTTAGCATGAAGCCAGCAAAACATTGGAGCAAAAAATGTGATTTTTTAAAATTTGTTGGTTTTGAATCAAAAAAGGACAACAAGTGAGTTGGAAGAATCGAGTATTCGTTGCGTAACACTAGAGATTTCCAGAAGAACGCAATACATACGAATATGTAAAATTTTCTCGAACAAATCAGTTTGTTAAAGATAGCCGGCATGGCCAGGACTCGGTCAAAATTGAATTTGGATTAAAAAGCGCTGGTCTTCACTGTCGCGGGACATAGTAGTTACAAATTTTTATTTGTAAGCCATAAAACAAAACATTTTAACAATTCTGCTGTTTTCTTGAAATTTATTAGGGATTCACGTTTGAACTTTGCCAGCTGATAGATGAAATTTATATGAGAAAATCACCGGATAAAAACACCAAAAATTCCATAAAAACAGGGCAAAAAAGACCCCATAAACGGCGGTAGTCGATTTAAATCTTGGGCTTAAAAGAATTCGTTCGAAACTAAATATCTAAAATAGGTCCTCTAGTAGGTTCTTTTTTAATTAAAGGAGCTACAAAGTGAAAATTATTCAAATTTTCTGCTTTTTGTTCCGACTTTCTTTACAAAAGTAACGCAATACTTGTGCTCTTGGTGGGTATTTTTTTCTTTAGACAAATTTCTCATTTTTAACTAGCCATTTTTGACGGGTTTTTAAAATATCTTTCAAAACGTATTGTTGTCTTGAGCTTAAATTTGAAAAGATGTTTCATCTGTGATTAATTTTTGTACGATTATGGGGGTTTAAGGTTTATAGTTTGCCATTTTGGCCAATTTGGGACAATTAACGGAGTCTTGTTACTAAATAAATTGTTGAATTTTTAGACATTTTCTGCAAAACTTAAATCAGCAGGGAATCTTTTACGAGGGCTTCATTAGCTTTCCAATGAATAATTTGAAGTCAACGTTTGAGAATTCTTCCGCTGTTTACGGGGATCTTGGCACTGAGAATACTTTTTGACGCTCTTTACTTAAATGGCCAAGCGACGCCTGGAAAACAATTTTTTTGACGATTTTATCCGGAATTTTATTCGCAAATATTTTCATATACCATCTGTCAAATTTTGGTTCAAGAATCTGGTAACTGAATAATTGTAGAGAAAACGGCAGAAAAGTGAAAGAGAAAAGCTTCAATGTCCTGTGAATGAAGAAGCAGCATAATTGTTGCTAAGAACAACAATTTACAGTTTAATGGCTTCGGCGAAATTAAAATAAAATTTCATTTGAGATGACTGAGTAAAGTGACATAAGCTGTCGTATTAAATGTAAATCTTCAAGTCAGTCTTAGTTTTTGAAGCTTAGTAGATGTTTGCTAGATAGATATGGTTGCTAGATAGCTCCGTCAACAAATTTTGTCTGAACTATCTATTCAAATGAGTTTCAATTACCTGTGATGCACTGATTCAGCTGTGCGTTCAGTGTTGCCTCCATGGTCAATTCGAAGACATCTTTGATTGTAGATACCTTTTCATTGCAGAAACAAAAAACATTAGTAAAGAAAAAATGAGATCATTAACGAATAGATCGAAGGTTTTCTTGAATCCTCTTCTATTTAAAGTATTTAAATATAGAATTAACATGATTAATCGAAATGATTATTATGCTTTTGCACTCTTGGATAATCATACCAAGGCCAATGTTGCGGTTTTATGGTCATACTACTGCGGCCAAATTTTAACTTTTCTGGGTCAATCTGATGAAAAGACAAAAACTCTAGTCATAAAACTTCTGATTTTGAGCTTTTGAAAAAAAAACTAATTTAATTATTTCAGCCAATGAAAACGGCATGGAAGGCAATTTTTTCAAAAAGCCTTTTTCCTACATTTTTTCAACTTTTAAACTTGAACATGAGGACATTCATGGCTGCTATACAACATGTAAGGTTTTTAGAACTAAAATTAGAGACACTACTTGAAGAAACATTTTAATGTTATTCGCAAATTCTGCTAGTCATACTATTTCATAATCAGAAAATTAGAATTAAAAATGAAAAAATTGGGGAAAATCTTTTTTGTTTTTGAGGCGCCAACTCATCTTTTTTCTGAAATATGTTTTTATGTCAAGACACAGTCGTTTGAGAAAAAATCGAATGATAAGTTTTGTGTGAAGCTTAAATTCTTTCTTTTTTCATATGATAAAATCAAGCTATAGTCTAATAAAAAGCAGGCCCGGATACCGAAATATTCAAAACCGTAACAAAGTTTTGTTGAACTATTTTGTGGAATTCCAAAAAAGATGTAAGTAATTGGTAGCGGTTTACACACCTAACAATGGGAAGGTTGAGCGAGGGGTTGAAAAAACAGGAGCTAAAATTTTTTAGATTGTTCATGTTCGTATACGTATATAAAAATTGAAGCTGCAAAGACCTAAGTAGTTGAGACATAGTCAGTAAGTTTCAATAAATTAATAAATTATACTCAAGTTTGGTACTATTTATAACTTAGGTCTTCGTAGCTTCAGTTTTAAAAACTTGCCTCTGGTTGCTGAATAATTTCAACGAGGTAAATTCATAAACGAGGTAAAAACAAAAACTCTTCTGAGCTAATCTTCGTAAATATGCAGATGAAATTTAAACGCAATGGCTTAGCAGTCTGATTGTTTAATATAAACAACCCTAGGCAAAACTCGAACCAGGTATACATTTAATGCAGAGTTTTTGATGCTTTCAAGGCTTTGGTCGAAGTCAGACAAGTAATAAATTCATATATACCAAAAAATTAGACTGACAAAAAACATGTAATATAAACTGGATAGCTTGAAACTTTGAGACAAAAATCTCTCTTCGAATACTAGTTTTTCGACCAAAGCCTTGAAAGCATCAAAAACTCTGCCTGAAATGTATACCTTGTTCGAGTTTTGCCTCATCATAAAATTATGACTCATCAAGGTCAAGTAACATTATCTTATATCTCATTAACCGTTAATTCTGTGACTATAGGTATGAACAAAAAATGCTCAGCATCGAAAACAATGTCCAAAAACGTGAGCATGGCTAAATTTTTGCATCGTCATATGTAGTATGAATGATCAGGGTCATGTGACATGCTCTTATATCTCAATATTTTATGATATTTTTGAACACGGGCACGAACACGAAAATTGCTCGCCAATGAAAACTAATTTTGAAAAAATAAACGCACTGTTTGGATTCAACCTCATCAAATGTGGCATGAATCACCAAATTTATAACACATCACTTTATATCTCATTAAAGGTTTGTTTTTCGAGTATACTTAAAATCAAGAAAACAATTCAGTATCGAAAACTATGTTTCAAAACTTTGCTTTGTGCAAGTTTTATCTAATCGTATTTAGTATCAACCATCAAAATCATGTTACATCAGCAAATTTCTCAAAAACTTTCAATTTTTGGAACACAGAGTTAAACATCAAAAATGCTCACCATCAAAAACTATGTTGGAAAAAGTTGCACTGTTCGAGTTTCGCCTCATCATTTGTATTATGACTCATCAAGGTCATCTTACATTAACTTATAACTCATTAGCTGTTAATTTAACCGCAGGTATGGACATAAGAGAGCGCAGCCTCGAAAACTACATCTAAAAAACTTATCATGGTTCAAGTTTTGCCTCATCATATGCCGTATGAATCATCGAGTTCCTATTTGATCAACTGAGGTTTTAATTAGTTTTAAATGTTCAATTACGGCGAAAAACTCAGAAATTATCCATCATCAAAAATTGTGTTTGAAAAATTATGCGAAATTTTTGAGTTTTGCTCCATCATATAGAAAATGGCTCAACAAGGTTATGTTACATCATCCTATAGCTATTTGCTATCACTTTTTTGACCGTGGGTTGAAAATGAAAAATTTCTAGCATCAAAAACTAAGTCTAAACTTATGCATTGTTTAAGTTCCAACTCCTCGTCTGTAGTATGAACTATCAAGATCATGTTACGTCACCAAATTTCTCAAAAACTTTTAATTTTTCGAATGCAGACTTGAACACAAACTTGAAACCGTTTTTCAAAAAAATAAACTGTTCAATTTTTTTCATATATAGTATGACTCATCAACTCAAGTTAAATCATCTGCTAAATTTTTATTTTTAGACCAGAAAAATGAAAAAAAAAATCTCAATAAGAAAATTTGTGCGGAAAAAAATAGCTCGTTTTAAAGTATCTACTATCTTGTTTTTAAGGGAGTTTGTGCATAAAAACTTAAACAAAAAACTTGTTCAATATTCTAAACTTTGAATAAAAGTTAAAGATTGGTCATTTTTGCGTCAACTTATTTGATTTGACTCAATTCGGACACTTCACACAATTTAGTATCTCAATTTATATTGTTTCTTTTTCATAGCTTTTTGTTTAAATTATGACTCATCAAGTTCATGTTACATCAATTAACAGCTCAGTCGTTTTAATTTTTGAGTGAACTACTGAAATCAAAACTGCTCAGCCTCAAAAAAATATGTAAAAACAGTGCACAATACTCTTTGTTATGATATGATATTACAAGATATGACTCATCAAGATCAAGCAAAAATATTCGCTATTGCCTTGTCTATTGAGTTTTCAAGCATAAGAAATTTACCATTTTTTTCCATGTTATCAAATATCAATTTTAGGAAAAAAAAATAAAAAAGGTCTGATCAGCATTGAGAATGAACCTTTGGAGATTTGGAAAGTAATTTTCAGCTCGTTAATTTGTGAAACTTTTTTTTTGTTATGAAAAAAGACTCAGATTTAAAAATTGAGTCTGAAAGAAAAAAAAAGTTTTTTTTTCCTAATCTCGAAATAAAATTATGTCTAAGAAGAACATCAATTGTCCACATGAATTTAAATAGAAGCTGCTTATCAGTTTTGCTGTGTTGTTTTAGATGTTTGCTATAAGCAAGTGGTGTTTTTAACGTAATTGAAGTACTCTTAACAATTAATACACAAACTAAAAGTGGATGCAAGGTGCACATACGAAAAAACAATTTTCTTGTGTTCAAATTTGGTTGTAAATGTTCAACAGATGTTGAAGAAAAGAATTGCCTGCTTTCTTAAGTTTTTCACAAAAAAACAAGAGCAATAAAAGGATGCAAAAATTTTATTGGAGGCACTTTGAGCTGTTTTTGTCTGTAATCATTATCATGTGCAATCAATAAAACTCACGCGTGCACTTGAAGACTGTTTTACCACTAATATACAACCGTTCATAGAAATAAGATAGTTTTCTCAAATGATAGAAAATTTTTCAGTAATACAGGGAGGCTGGATATACAACTGGAAGCTATAACTCTCCAAGATTCTGATTTTGTTTGAATTGAAAACTGATTATACACAAAAAAAAAATCATATTCTAATCAACACCCTTGTTTCAAAAAGAAATTGCGTTTAAGGTAAGTAAAACTAGAGCGAAGTAACAAAAATTGCATTCAAGCAATTTAAAAACTATGAAACTTCTTCGATTTTTTGATTTTTTGTTTTGGTTTTTTATTTAGAATTAAGACGATAAATACAAAACAACAATTGAATAAAAAACATCAAAAACTCACATCAAATGAAAAGATGACATGACTGAGATGCTCTTTGCAGCATTAAATTGCAGAACTTGTTTTGTTGTAGTGCCATAATTAAAGCCATAATTCTACCAAAAATAAAAGAAAAAACTCGAACAACTCAATTTTTTAAGAAATAAGAAAGTACTAGTGCTTCACTTAAGGATGTGTTAAATTGTTTATAAATTTTTTTAGCTCACATCGTTTTTTTTTCAAGTTTGAAGTTGAAAGTAAACATTAAATTCAGGAATTGGGTTAAAAATGCAAAAGCATATAGTCATTAAAAAAGTGATTTAACTTAGAAAGAAATTGAAAAACTTAAGTAACACCAGTGGTAACTAGAAAAAAAAATTTTTTTGTACCCCTATGTTGTTCGAAAAACTGAAAACCCTATAAAAGACCCATTGTTCATAAATCTTGTACATAACCCAATCAAAACTCAAAAATATACAAATGAAAAACTGAAATAAGCTGTTTATTACTTTTCATCAATTCTATTAATTGTTTGAGAGAAAAGTAAACAAAAAGTCTAGTCTAAGACTGTGACATCTCATAACAATAGAACTTCCTTACAATTAATAACTTTCAGCCAATTAATTTGTTCCTGAAAATCAAAATATTGAATTCTCTAACAATGGTTAAGCTATGATGTTTAATTTGAGAACATAAAGTGAGTAATCATTGTTTTTTCACCAAAAAGAGAAACGACCCAATCTGAAAAAAAACGAAAAATGAATGCTACTTGAGCAGTACTAAAAATTCATGTTCAGAATAAAATAACTTATGTCATCTAATTTAAATTAGTTTTTGTAAAATTCAATACCGTTGTGTGAGATTTTGCAATAGTTTATGCCTATAGAATATTCTTGTTCGAGCCTAAAAATTATCAACTTTTCAGCTTAAAAAAATATCTCGCACAAATCACAAAGTTTAATTAAGTCAATTGATAGAATTAAAAAACATTTCGTAGTAGCACCCGACAGAAAGGCAAAAAATTCATATGCATTACCCAGAAGCAAGTTTTTTCAATTTTCAAAAAAACCTAATCTCCTTTAACAGGTGGTATGTTAGTGCTAAAAAAAATTTTAAGCGCCCGATTGATTTTTAATCAATGTCTTTTTCTCTGAAAATAACGATTTTCGGCAAAAACAGCTCAAATTTTCTTTAATTAATTTCTATTTTCTTCAGTTTCTTTGTTATCTTTTGTGAATAATTCAAAAAGCAGACAACTTTTTTCTTCGGTTTTGATAAAATTTTAACTACCAAATATGAACACACGGATATCTGTTCTTATATGCTCATTGTATCCATTTTTATTCTAATTATTAGTGTTTATGGATAAATAAATTATGTTGAGAACAACAATTTTATCTAGGTGAACACAGCAAAAATTAAAAGCAATTTGGTTTTAGATTTCTGTGAAAGACTGATGTTTTTCTCACACAAAATTTGTGTCGTGTCTAGGAAAAAAAACATTGTTTTTTCATAACCAACTTTCAAATCTGAGTCTTTTTTCGTATCAAAAAAATAACAAGTTCAAAGCTGATCAGACCTTTTTTCACACTTTCACATTAACATTGCTGAAGTTTGATCACAAGACAAAAAAGTTTCCTTATGCCCAAAAACTCAAAAAACAAGGCAACAGCACATCACATCACATGATACTGACTAGCCATACTTTGTAATATGAAAGAAAAAAGGAATAATGTTCACTTTTTGTACCATATTCATTGGGGCTGAGCAGTTTTGATTTTCAAGGGTTCGCTATAAAATGACTGAGCTGGTAATTGATGTGACATGAACTTAAAGAGTCATAATTCAGACATACTCATGAGAAAAAAAATCTGAGATAAAAAATGTTTTGAAGTGTGCGAGATGAGTCAAATCAAATATGATGACGCGAAACCGACTGATGTTTAATTTTTAAGTTTTCATTATTGAGCATCAATCTCTTTAGTTTTTATTTATCTTTTTATGCTCAAAACCCCTCAAAAATAGGATAGCAGAGAGATCAAAATGAACGTGATGAGTCATACTACTTATCTTGAAGCAAGTTACGCACAGAAAAAAAAATTTTAGGCATCGTTTTTCTTGCTGATCAATTCTTTTGTTCATTTTCTTGCGTTAAACATACTAAACAAACTTTATATGATGAAAAATATTTTATTTTATGATTAAACATACTTTATAGATGCATGATTAAACATGCTTTATATGCTGAAGCAATTCAAACAGTGCATTGTTTTTTCAAGCATAGATTTACGTTCATACCAGTGGTCAAGAAGTTGACTTTTAATGAGTCATAAGATAATGAAAGATGACCTTGATAAATCAAGATCATCTTACATTGACATTGATTTTGTTGTTGAGTAATTTTTATATTCTTACCAGAGCTCAAAAATCAAATTTTGTTGCGATTGCAGATGATGTAAAATAATCCTGATGTTTCGTACCGCAAATGAGGCGCAAATGAGGCAGATGAGGCAAAAATTGAACCCTGCTTAGTTTTTTGGACATAGTGTATTATGCTGAGCAATTTTTACGTTCATAGCAGTGGTCAAGAAGTTATATCTCAATTATTATATCATATTATATCTCAAATCAGGCAAAGCTCAAACAGCGCAAACTTTTTCAAACCTAATTTTTGATATTGAGCAATTTTTTTTGTTCAGGCCTGTGTTCAAAAAACAAAAGTTTTTGAAATATAGGATGATGCAACCTGACTTTGATATTTCTTATAATTAATTGAAAATTGCACTAACTATTGTTTTCAAACATAGTTTTTGATGCTGAGTTTTTTTTCACGCTCATAATTATTGTCGAAAAATAAACAGTTAATCAGATTTAAACTGATGAATTATGTCTTGATTTGAAATACTACTTTTGAAAAGGCTAAACTCGAATAGTGCATATTTTTTCAAACATTGTTTTTTGGAGAGCAATTTTTGTGTTCGTGCCCGTGTGCAAAATTTCATAAAGTATTGAGATATAAGATAGTTTAACATGACCTTGATCTTTCATACTATGTATCATGATGCAAAATTTTAACCATGCTTATTTTTGGACTTTAATTTTGGATAATTATAATTAGCTTAGGGTTGATTTTATAAAACGCTCATTCTGTTCGTCATTTAACTGTGTAATTTACCTGCATATTTATTGAGAATAGTTCAATAGAAGTTATAATTTACCTCGTTCAATAACCAACTGTTCAATAACCACAAGTAAAGTTTTCAAGTGTAAAGACTATCGAAGAAATTATCATTTCAGAGTTAGCAAAAAATTTTCAATCAGCTACATTAAAACTTTGATGCTGTTTACAAATGTATGTATTTATGAAAGCTCTGGAGCAATCTAGAACAATTAATGACACTTTTGAAACATTCTAGAACAATATAGAATTTTTTTGCTCCTGCTTTTTTTGAGCCCTGCTCAACCCGCCCCCAGGTTTAGGTGCCTTAACTACTAATTCTGACAGACATTGCGATTGTCCAGTTTCAGTTTCTCTGTGGAAATCTTTCACTTAACCGATTAATTTTCTCATATTTGTAAATGTGTGATTTTTGAGTTGTAGGACTACACATAAGTTTAAAAAAAAACTCAAAAAACAATAAATTTTTTAATAAGTAGAAAATGCTTCTATACATAGTGTCGCACACTTTCACAAAAAAAACAAGTCCAGTCATAAACTTTCATACAACAAAAAAATGATAATCGCAGACTTATGTGACTTTTTTAGACGTGGGAAATGCTTGTTCCACAAGTGTGTAATTGCAAGCCTAGCATTTTTGCTGACCGGGCGTGAGATGGTCGCAACCGAAATGTATTATATCCAGAGTTTTTGGACTGAGGATATCTGTCCAGGACCGGCGCAACCCAGGAAAGGTTTTTCGCGACCGGCGCAATAAAAAACATTTCCAGGACTAGCCTGCGCAAAAAAATAGCCAAAAAAGTATTAATCAGCATTAATACACAGAGGCTGACATTTTCATCCATTAATATTTGCTTTGCTCGCTCCATTCATATCAATCTTTTCGCTTTTTCAGTTTTTCAGATGTTCTTGTGACTCGGGGTCTGCTGCTGATTTATAAACCAGTTGAATGTGCTCATAATCACCCGTTCATGCAAACTTTTAAAATACCATTGAAAAATATCCTCTTCAATCCACCTTCCCAGGTATAACCAGGCAAACTAACCCAAAATAAAGGATCTAATTTATATATTTAGTAAAATACTTGATTAAGTTTCGAAGCAAATATGCTAAGGAAACAACATGTGATGTAATTCAGTTATTTTTCTTCCAGTTTTGATATTGAAGAGCCTAATAATGTCATTGTTTCTTCATTAGTCTTTGTCTATCAAAACGTTATTAAAGTAAGATTCTCAGTTTATATTTTATGTGGTCTCATCATCTTCAAATCAGTTAAAATTTTCAAAAGATTTGCTTTCATTGTTCAATCATTCATAATTATTTGAAAAATTAGAGTTTAATCATCTAGATAGTTTAAATCTTCAATCGAGTTAGTTAAAGAAATGATAGAGATCTAATTGAATCAATTATTCTATCACCACCAAAAGTATCCGAAACATATTTTATCTGCTTAAGCAATTGCAATGTGTTAGCTTCCTTCTTTTTTCATTCCAAACATATGTTTTTTAAAATAAAAAATAATCATACATTATGAAAAAAAAAATTTGTTTTACATTTATGTTACAATCATGATAAGCTGGTCCTCTGTTTAAAACAGTTAAATGGCATTGATCTCTTACATTATTTTCTGATGTGTGTTGATAACAAAACCAACAGTTCTTAATTTCATTATAAACTTTTCTGTCATCTTCCGTAATAGTTTTTTTCTTTAGAAATCTTAAACTTAAGAAACATTTCAGTTCCAATTTTTTCAGCTTCAAGAAAAAACCAATCTAGATAATTTTTACCTACTTTACTATAATAAACTGTGTTTTAGACTATTTTCAACATCAAAAGCAATTTAAAAGACCATTACAAACCGAAGTTTGTTCAAATACATTGGTAATTTTTGTTCCTGCTGGTTCCATAAATTGTTCAACATTTTCATTTTTTCTCCGTATAAAATTTTTCTTTTTAATTTTTGAAAGTATGCAAAACCTTTAGAAGTACATAATTTTTTTGTCTCTCTAATACTTTAAAAGAAAAATAACAAATAGAGCATCTTCTATGAGCATGGTTCAAGTATTTGTTTCCTGAAAATTGCTTCAAATGCTTCAATAATTGTATGTTTAGAATCAATTTAAAGATCTGTAAACCATTCTTTTTTTCGGCGCACAGACAATTCGGCCAAGGTCAACTCAGCCAATTTGAAGTTCAAACAATTCAGCTAGAGGTATAGAGACAAATTAGCCTGAGAAAGTTCAGCCAGTTTTACAAAAAGCTAGATTCGAAAGAAAAACCGGAACTGAAGTTATTTCTCGGTTTAAGGTCGCCCGCACTAGCTTCGTAAAGAGTCCTACCCTCTGTTGGCAAGCTCGCAACATGTTGGCGCGACTGCGGCGGTCACTATTATTGGATGAATTGTCTCTGGCTGAATTTTCTGCATACTTTTGGCTGAATTGTCTGAAATTCAAATCAGCTGAATTGTCTTTGGCCGAATTGTATGGACGTCTTTTTTTCATGCGGTCGTCGATGATTGGTGTTTTCCGCGTTGCAGCTTACCAATTGCGTCAATTTTTGTTCTCTCTTTAGTTATTGTTCCGACTTTCGTAACGAAAGTAACGGAATATTTGTGCTCGTCGTGGGTTATTCTGTCTTCAGACAACTTTCGACTTTTTAACTAGCCATTTTCGACGGAAATCAGAAACCGTTCCAAATAGGTTGATGGAAGCCTTTTTGCCAAAATTTATTTGTTACTAGGAGCGAAATCTATCACTTTGTACTTCATATGGGGCGTGGGGGGATGAGTTTGACAAAAAATCTCAAACTAAAAAAATTTCATATTATTTATTACATTTAATTTTAATTGTTATTACTGCGCCATAGACCTTAAGAGACAGTCGGAAGATTCAGGTCTTCGCGCTGATACGAGCAGTCTTGTAATGTTTTTAAAATTTTAAAATGAAATGAAAAATCAGTATTTAAACAATTCTACTGAATTGATGATTATTGCGTCTCTCTTGATAGTAAAAAGACTTCAGAAGTTCCTATTTGTAATTGATAACATTTTCTCTCCTTGCATTCTTAATTAAATGATCTTATATATATATATATATATATATATATATATATATCTTGAGCAATTCATAACTCTAATCAGTTGTATCTCCCTTTCCAATAAACTTTTTTTATAAGTCATCAAAATTTTACTTGAAGTTTCTGAAAGGCATATTGTGAGTCTGGATCAATTAATGATTATTACTTTGTGAATTGGTTTTCTTCCTACGATATTTCTTTTGGTCGTTTGCCCCAGGATCTTTCAATAACCTCAATTTTTTTATCTTTAATTTTTGATAATGTTTTTTCTATTCCAGTTTCTATTGTACTTCCATCAAAAAAACTGGTACATTTAACGTATTTCCCGCGTATTTTAAAGATTCTCAACAATATTTGCCTCAAAATTACTACAAATTCTATGTACTTGAATTTCTTTTTTATAATTGAAGGTTGGGAAATTCTTTTTTCTGTTGAATTCAATAAGCAGATATTGCTAAAAATTATCTTCGAAATGGAATTAAGACTAAAAAATTTGGTAAATCAATAAGTAGTTATTGCTAAAAACTATCTTTGAAATGGAATTAAGACCTAATAAATTGGTGAGTCAATAAAAAGATATTGCTAAAAACTATCTTTGAAATGGAATTTAGACTTAACAATTTGGTCAATCAAAAAGTAGATATTGCTAAAAACTATCTTTAAATGGAATTTAGACTTAATAAACTCAATTTAGCGTTTAATTTTCTTATTTGTAAATATTGTGAGGGGTAAACGTTTTACCAATTAATAGAAGCTCAAAACCTCATGCAGAGTTTTTTTATTTAGTGGTGTCAAATGAAAAAAAAAGTATTTTTTTTGAGTCAAACAAGAACTCAAGTTTGGAAAAAAGGTTCTATCATGAACAATAAAAAAAGCTGCAGAAAACCATCGCAAACCCCAACACATACATGTTCCTGACTTACCAGCTGAATTGCATTGCTTTTTCCTCAAACAAGTTAGAAGACATATTATATTCGACGATCTATAAGATGGTAGCTCCAATATGCTCCCAAAAATTTCAGAGTTTTCTGCAATTTCGTAATTACCAATACGATTAATTGTTGAGTTTGTTTCCCTTATTTTGAAGATCAAAACTATTAAACAAATTGAAAACAAAATAATTTCAACGAGCTTCATTCTCAATAAAGATTTTTGTTTCCTGTTTCGTGCAAAAAGGTTTGAGAAGGACTGAAATTATATGCGGTCAAGCTGATTGTCGAAACTAAATGCAAAAATTAAAAAACCATCAGTTTTTAATTGTATTCATATTTTTCGCTTTGAAACCTTTAATTTGTAATTTTTTGTTCAATCAATGGTCAATTGATGTTGAATTATTCATATTTCAATTTGGATTTTGATTTTAATCTATATTTTGCTTTCTAAATCCAAAGTTTGAAGTTTCAATGTTTTAGCATATAGGGGAGCGTTTTTTTTGGAAAAAAGGACGAAACAATTTGCTGAAAACGCTAAACGCAATCATATTGTATTACTTATATGTGCTTTTAAAACTCTTCCAGCGAGTTGCACAAGCCTTTATTCAACACGATTTTAAATTTTGATGTTGGTTTGTCAAATTTTAAGCAATGAAAAAAATTCTAGCATTGAAGAAAAATTTGAAAAAAAAACAATAAATGAAGTTAATGCTTAACAATCTTTGCTTACAACTATAACCAGATGTGACCTTAATATCAAACAAAGTAAATTGCGCTCGTAATTTAATTTAGCATGAACTGAGCTTGCGGAAGCGCACAAAATTTTGACTCTAACTAGAAACAAGAAAACAAGAGCCTAGGAAGCTTAAAAAATATCCAAATGAAATTATGACAGGACCGGTCGCAGATGAATTGGCGACCACAACGGAAAATATTTCAGTAAAACAATAGGCAAGTCTCAATAGTCTCATCAGAAATCCTTCAAAGTAGCCTTCTCATCGTAACCTAGCAGAAAGTCTTCGTAGCAGCTAGCACGGCAAAAAAATCGCATCCAATGAATGAATTCAAAACTGATGTTACCTTTTATCTCAACAGAGAAGGTCTCAACACTGATTGCAAGGTCTTTGAGATGCTTCTCTTCATCCTTACTCAGTAAAAAATCTCCATTAGCACTATTGAAAGTCCTTAAAACTTTGTGACTTCCCTCTAATCCCAGAAAATCTAACCCAAATATCTTTATAGCATCTTTTTACCCAGTCTGAGAGCAGATCAGAAAAGTTACTGCGACAATTCGCATGAAAAGGCAACTCGGAACAAAAGACAATTCCCAAAGATTAAGGAAAGCGACAACTCGCAAGTTTTTGAAGCTTATTGGAAACTTTATATTCTCGGTTTCAGGTCGTCGGTGAAAACGGAAGTGGATTAGAAATTAAATTTGAAACTTAGTTTGAAAAACTACCTTTTGTTTCGTGAATTTAAAAAAAAAATGTAATTCTGGTTATTAAATATGATCATTAGGCAAAAAAAACCCTTTCATAGTTTGAATTGAGTTTTCACGGTTAGAGAAGTGTTGATTTGAGCCACTCAGCAGTTCAATGAACACTTGCTGACTCGCTTGTTTGCCAACTAATCAATTACTAGATAATTTAATTCCTTACTTATTTACTTTCTTACTTATTCTCTGCGTGCTCTTTTTTGTTTACCTACTTCCTAATTAGCTTACCTCACTCTATCTAACTGCCATCTTTTACTTAATTTTGATTCAACTTCTTTTCACTCTGCGTTTTTATTTTTCATTGTACTTGATTAATTTCTTGCCTTAATTTACTTTAATTTAGGTTTTATTTTCTAACTTAATTTATTTTACTTTGCTTAAATATACTTACTTTTATACGTAATTAGTTAACAACTAACCTCTTAACTTACTCCTTTTCGTACAAACTTACAAACAAGCATTTAACATACCTGCATACAAACATTCTTACATATTTGCATGCATACAGACAGACAAAACAACATGCATACTTTACTTTATTTCGCCTAATATTACATCTTTTACGTATTTCACTTATTTCTCTTTACTTGAGTCAACTTCGATCTACACCACCTACTTAACTTAACTTTGATTTTTTTTACTAAATTTTACGTTACTTTCTCTATTTTGCTTTATTTTGTTTTACTTCATCCTATTTTCCCTTACTTTCGATTGCTTTATCAACTCACATTCTCACTCACTTACAGATTTATTAGTTACTTACTAAGTTGATTTTTCCGTTATTTACTTACTTACATATTTATTTACTGACTGAATGACTGACTGACTGACTGACTGACTGCCTTATTTACCCACCTACTTAATTACTTTTTCACTCACTTACCTTCTTATTTACTTACTTACAGAAATGCTTGAGTTTTTATTTACTTATTTACTTACTACTCACTTACTTACTGATTTATTACTTACTTACTCACTTACTTACTTACTTACTTTTTTTTACTTTTGAACTTACTTCTTTTCTTACTTACTTACTTACCGACTTACTGACTTACGTGCCTACTTACTTACCTCATGAGTAATTTACCTAGTTCCGTACTTTCTTGCTATCTTGATTTTTTTCTTAATTACTTTTTTGACTTAGTCACGTACTCCCATAGTTACATACACTTTTTTCTAACAAAACTACTTTCAATTATGCCCATATTACTTTTTCCTGGTATCTTTTTACCATGATTTTACCTCTACTTCTCTATTTTATTATCTTTGCTTCAAATTGATTTACCCTAACTTAAGTATTACTTTACTAGCACTTTTTTAAGTTTACTTTAGCTTGCTTTGTTTTACTTTACATTTCGTTACCCTACTTCCTTACTTGCCTACTTACTTACCTATTTACTTATTGAACTACTTTTGTACTTACTTACTACTCACTTATTTACTTACTACTTCATTCATTTACTTGTTCACTGACCGACTTACTTACTTACTTTCTTACTTTCTTACTTTCTTACTTTTCTTTAGTTCTTTACTCTTTACCTAATACCTTACTTACTAACCTAATTTATTTCATTTTACTCAAATCTAACTTAGTTTAGGCTACTTTGCATAACTTTTTTCGATTACTTATTTAGGCATCTTTTTACTAAATTTCGTTACTTTACTTTACTTTAATTTACTCTCTCTACATTAGTTTTAAATTTATTTTTATCTAACTCTTTTTTTGTTTTTTATTGTACTTCAGTTTACTTACTTCACTCAAGCTCACTTTGTTTTACCTTACTTAGATTTAGTTTTTTAAAAACTAACAAAAAATCGTACTTAATTTTTTACTTTACTTTTTTTTTTACTTCACCTTCATTTCACCATACTTCACATTGTTTTATTTTATTTTAGTTTAGTTTGCTAAACTTACTTATTCTTTTTTCATTGAAGTTTACCTGAGTTTGCTTTATTTTCTTTTCAATTATTTACTTTCTTTTTTTCTCAATTTCTACACTTTAATGTACTTAAGCTTTCTTCCGTTACAATTTTACATATACTTACACTTAATTAGTTACTTACTTACCTAATTTGACTTTAAATTAATATTCTTTAATTTTTCAACATCAATTAACATAAAGTCACTTTAATTTGTGTACCTTTACCTACTTACTTGCCAGCTAACTCATTTACTACCTTACCGAGATACTCCATAGTTACTATCTTACATACTTTCTTACATAGCTATATAGAAACCTACTTGCTCGAATTTTTAACTACAAAATCCCATTGATCAATTGGTTGGTGAACGCGCTAGTGTTAATTTTGACAAAAAGATAAATAAACCCTGTAAAATCCCTGTTTCCAAAGTACGGCAGTTTTGATAGATTGTTTTAAAAAAAAAACGGTTTTGTTTACAAATTGCTCATCTGTGTGTAGTGACCCCCCTATTTTCAATAGAATAATCGTTGAAAGTTTTAATGATGGCTTGATTTAGAAAACAGATGGACGAATAGCTAGATCTACCAACGGATCGATGGCTGTTCGGATGGAAGGATTGATATATGGCTGGTTGGATTAGAAGCTGATTGGATGATTGTACGGCTGAAAGAATGAACCGAAGAATGAACGGTTAGATAAATGGGTGACTAGGTATCCTGATGGCAGAATCAATCAGATTGAGGAAAAGTTGGTTAGTTAGATGGATATTGGCTAAAAATATGCATTGACAGTAGATGAATGAAGAATGGCTTGATAGATGTATGGCTTTATGATGGATGCATGATCATATGATGGAAAGATGGCTTGATGAATGGATGGCTTGATTCATGTATGCTTTGTTGGATAGAAAGTTGGTTAAATAAGTAGTGAATCGATGGTTGGATGGATGGCTAGATCGATGGACTGATCGAAGAATGATAGAATAAAGATTCAAAGGGTGTTTGAAAGGATAAAGTGCTAGATGGAAAATGGTGGTCACACAACTAGATAGATGGTTGGCTTGTTGGATGGTAAATAATTAAATGGCTGATTCGTTGTTGAATGGATGGATGGCAGCATGGATGAACGCTCAGCTGAAATGCTTGATAAATGAATCATTCGATAGTTGGCTTCAAGGATGGCTAAATCGCTGGGCGAATCGATAGGATGAATGCCTAGATGGATGTTTGGATGGCTAACTAGCTGGATGAAGGGCTAGATGGGTAACGGATGCCTATATGGAGAAAAGCAGAACAGCTAGCTGACTGGTTGGCTCGAAGAATGGATAACATTCCGAATGAAAAGATGGAAAGGCAAGGCTATAAATGAATAGATTGTTAGATAGCTGAATGACAAGATAGATGATGGGCATGGTTGAATCATACATGGCTGAATGGCTAGATTAATAGCTGGATGGTTCATCAACTGTCTGCTTAATAGATGTCTAAATGGATGGCTAGCTTGGTGGACGAGAAAAAGACTGATGGCTGGACGTCTGGTTGGACAGCTTGACCAATGAATTGCTTGATGAACAGACAGCTGGGAGGCTGACTTGTTTTTTTATGCAGGTTTGATTGATGAATGGCTAGTTGTATGGATAGATGTTTGATAAAATCTGACGGTTGACAAAAAGCTCTTCGGATGATTGAAAACATAGTTGGCTGGCTGGTTAGTCAGATCGATGGTTAGATTGAGGCCACTTGGATGAATGACTGATTGGATAGATAGCTTTACGGATGGATGGACGATGAGATGTTTGGATGGCTGAAAGGATAAACGATCAGTACATAGGTTGATGCTCTAATGATGGTTGGATGGATCAATGGCTGAATTAATGGCTCAATGGCTCGTCGGTTGACGCGATGGATATTTGGCTGGTTGCATAGCTGCTTGATGGCTAATTGACTGGTTGAATGCATGATTGGAGGTTAAAATAGATGGATATTTTTGCAAACTTTTGAAGAGCTTCACAGACGTGATTATAGGTGGTCAGATATCTAGATCTATGACTGGGTGAATAATCCTTATACTGCACTACCCTATGCTGCCCTGCTCTCTTTAGGCTTAGCTGTATACGACATAGCCAATTATGCAAACACATCGTATGGCCAATAATTGTGAAAAAGATTCTGAGCATGGCAAAATTAGTGTCACAAGTTTTCAAACACTTGTAATATTTTACGTGGTGATCTAAAAAAAACGAATTTTATAAACTTTAAAAAACTGATGACTGATGTGGTTGAAGTCGGTTGTTCAGTTTTTGTTAATTGATACATGGTACCATGCGTTGTTGTAGTAACACGCGTAAGTTCTATATGATACAAATGGGTTTCCGTTTAAAGGTCAGAACATTAAACATATGCATTCAGTAACTTGGTCAGACAAAAATGATTGGAAAGATTCAGTCTCAGATCTTTGAACCCTTTAATCATTAGATAAAATCTACAATTTACCTCAGTGATATCGAATGTTTCTCCAGAGTCTGGAAACCACATAGAACAATTAATTTTTAGGCTCTTAAAATTTAGGTAGTTTCGAACCCAAACTCAATATTTTGACCTTTCAGAGGTATTGAAAAGCAAAAAAAAAATAATTATGGGTAAATTGTTGATAAATTGTTTCTTGAAAGATGAGCCTTGTAATTTTTTGCAGTTAGGCCGTTTACTGAATTTTTAGATACAAAACTCGTATTTAAAAAAAAGCTTTTTAAAGTTTTTGTTTAATCCAATGCTTTGAACCAAGCTGACTATAGCAGCGGGAGGCGTTCCCAAGGAGCGTATTTACGATCAACGCTGGGATAGCTATTGCCTGCTAAACCAACCAGCCATGCATCTGTGTTTTGTGCGATTGTAAATGAAATATCGAACGGATAGCGCAACAACACACAACAGCAGGTTTAGGACTATTCGTTTGATAAATATCACGCTTGTTGAAAAAAAAAACTGAACCGTTCAGACTATAACATCGGGAGACGATCCCTAATAGCGTGAAAAGCAATGCTAGGATAGCTCTTGTCTGCTATCCGAATTACTGCCCGCTATGCGCAAGCTATGCTATGACTTTGTTTTTGTTCGAGACTTTGTATGGAATGATTTGGAAAATCATGATAGCTTATTAACACACATCTGGAGGCTGAAAACTTTTTTTGTAGGCTGGATTGTATCAATCTAAAGATTTTGATACTGCCAAAAGTAAATCAAAGCTGGTTGTTTTTTTTTGCAGATGCTACAACTCATGCTGATTTATGAAAAATTGTTCTTTTTGGCCGTTTTTTCTTTTGATCCAAAACTAAAGTTTTTTTTGAAAGCCTTGACGTAAACAAAATCAACCCACAAATATATTTCCGCTGCTACCTTTAAAAAAACACAACCTATATGGATATTTTTAATTCAAAACATGTCACTAAAAAAGTCAATTATCAAAAAACTCCACATCAAACCCTCAAATCAACTTACTCTGGATAAAGTACACCCATCAGCAAAAAAAAATAAATAATTTTAGGTAAAATACTTTCATACTTTCAGTTTTATTACTCATTCACTCTACAGCAAGCTATCAATGGGTTGTCGCCAGATAACAAAAAAAAACAAAGCAAATCATTACTACATCAAATGTTTCGAAAAACTTCTGAATTTTCATTTTTCAACCCAATTTTTTGTCCAAAACAAAGTCGCCTGAAGGTTCTAAATCAATTTCACAACGAAAAACAACTTTCATCAATCCTCATTTTTTATTGCCCCCATTTTCAAGTTCGTTCATACTAATAAATCTAGAACTGCAGAGCACTTGAACTAAAAATGCTCTTATGAAACAATTCATCTTGTTTCAAACATAAATCAAACTGTTCATGTTTGTACGTGATTACACTTAGGGATTGATTAAGCTTGTTTCAAAAACTGCTCAATTATAATTCAAAAAAAAAGCTTTTCTTGTTTTCAACACAAAAGCATTGGATTAAACAAAAACTTTCAAAAGCTTTTATTAAAATTACGAGTTTTGTATCTAAAAATTCAGTACACGGCCTAACTGCAAAAAATTACAAGGCTCATATTTCAAGAAACAATTTTATCAATAGTTTACCCCTAATTAACTTTTTTTTGCTCTTCATTACCTCTGAATAGTCAAAATATTGAGTTTGCGTTCGAAAATACCTAAATTTTAAGAGCCTAAAAATTAATTTTTCTAAGTTGTTTCCAGACTCTGGTGCAACATTCGATATCACTGAGGTAAAGTGTAGATTTTATCTAGTGATAAAAGGTTCAAAATTCTGAGACTGAATATTTCCAATCATTTTTGTCTGACCAAGTTACTGAATGCAAATATTTATTGTTCTGACCTATAAAATGAAACCAATTTGTATCCTATAGAACTTACGCGTGTTACTACAACAACACGTGGTACCCCGTATCAATTGACAAAAACTGACAAACCGACTTCAATCACATCAGTCATCAGTATTTCAAAGTTTATAAAGTTCATTTTTTTTAGATCACCACGTACTATATTACGTGCCAGAAGTGTTTGAAAACTTGTGGCACTAATTTCGCCATGCTCAGAATCTTTTTCAGAATTATTGGCCATACGATGTGTTCGCATATTTGGCTATATCGTATACAACTAAGCCTAAAGAGAGCAGGGCAGCATAGGCTAGTGCAGTAAAAGGATTATTCATCCAGTCATAGATCTAGATATCTGCCCACCTTATCTTCACGTCTGTGAAGCTCTTCAAATGTTTGCAAAAATATCCATCTATTTGAACCTCCAAGCATGCATTCAACCAGTCAACTAACCATCAAGCCACTATGCAACCAGCCAAACATTCATCGCGTCATCCGACGAGCTACTAATTCATCCCTTGATCCATCCAACCATCCATACATCATCAACCTATGTACTGATATCCCATCCCTTCAGTCACCCAAACATCTAGTCGTACATTTTTTTTTTAGCCCCCGGCCTGCTCAGTGCAGACCAACCGTGGGGGAGGGGGAGATGTCATCCATTTCGCCGCAGCCGGTCCCACCTTGAGGAGGCGGATGACACTGGGACCCCTCCAGCCGTGACCGAAGCGGGATTCGAACGCATGACTCTCGTGTTGAGAGACATGTGCCTAACCCACTCGACCACGGCTGCTCGTACATTCATCAGTCATCCATCCAAACCGCATCAATCTATGTACTGATCGTCCATCCTTTCAGCCACTCAAACATCTAATCGTTCATTCATCCACAAAGCTATCTATCTACTCAGTCATCCATACAAGTGGCATGAATCTATCCATCCATCTGACTAACCAGCCAGCGAAATATTTTTTCAATCATCCGAAGAGCTTTTCGTTTCGTCAACCGTCAGTTTTCATCAACCATCCATCCATGCAACCAGACTTCCATCAACCAAACCTGTCTAAAAAGCAAGTCAGTTTCCCAGCTGTCCATTCATTAACCAATCCATCGGTCTAGCTGTCGAACCAGACGTCCAGCCATCAGTCACTTTATCGTCCACCAAGCTATCCATCCATTCAGACACCTATATATCCAGTCGCCGATCCATCCAGCTGTTTATCTAGCCATTCAGCCATGTATTGTTCAACCTTGCCAATCATCAATTCTGTCATTCATCCATCTAACAATCTAGCCAGTTATGCCACTGCCTATCCATGTTTTGATTCGGAATGTAACTCATTCCTCGAGCCGACCAATTATTTAACTGTACTGCATCCTTCATATGGGCATCCACTATCCATCCAGCCCTCCATCCAGCAAATTTTGTTCGGTATCGAGCTGCGTGCTGGCGAAAATACATGTTTCCACAGTCCCCACATTCCACTTGCTTGCTTTTTTGATAATTGGAAAAACATTATCTGGGACTCTGGAAATGTTCCAAATTTAGTAACTTAATGAGACAATTGAGCTTGAATAAATTAAATTACTTACCTATTTACTTATTGACCTACTTTTGTACTTACTTACTACTCACTTATTTACTTACTACTTCATTCATTTACTTGCTCACTGACCGACTTACTTACTTACTTTCTTACTTTCTTACTTTTCTTTACTTCTTGACTCTTTACCTTGTACCTTACTTACTAACCTAAATTAATTCATTTTACTCAAATCTAACTTAGTTTAGGCTACTTTGCATAACTTTTTCGATTACTTATTTAGGCATCTTTTTACTGAATTTCGTTACTTTACTTTACTTTAATTTACTCTCTCTTCATTAGTTTTAAATTTTTTCTTATCTAACTCTTTTTTTTTGTTTTTTTATTGTACTTCAGTTTACTTACTTCACTTAAGTTCACTTTGTTTTACCTTACTTAGATTTAATTTTTTAAAAACTAACAAAAAATCGTACTTAATTAGTTACTTACTTACCTAATTTGACTTTAAATTAATATTCTTTAATTTTTCAACATCAATTAACATAAAGTCACTTTAATTTGTGTACCTTTACCTACTTACTTGCCAGCTAACTCATTTACTACCTTACCGAGATACTCCATAGTTACTATCTTACATACTTTCTTACATAGCTATATAGAAACCTACTTGCTCGAATTTTTAACTACAAAATCCCATTGATCAATTGGTTGGTGAACGCGCTAGTGTTAATTTTGACAAAAAGATAAATAAACCCTGTAAAATCCCTGTTTCCAAAGTACGGCAGTTTTGATAGATTGTTTTAAAAAAAAACGGTTTTGTTTACAAATTGCTCATCTGTGTGTAGTGACCCCCCTATTTTCAATAGAATAATCGTTGAAAGTTTTAATGATGGCTTGATTTAGAAAACAGATGGACGAATAGCTAGATCTACCAACGGATCGATGGCTGTTCGGATGGAAGGATTGATATATGGCTGGTTGGATTAGAAGCTGATTGGATGATTGTGCGGCTGAAGGGATGAACCGAAGAATAAACGGTTAGATGAATTGGTGACTAGGTATCCTGATGGCAGAATCGATCAGATTGATAAAAGGTTGGTTAGTTAGATGGATATTGGCTAAAAATTTGCATTGACAATAGATGAATGAAGAATGGCTCGATAGATTAAAGGCTTTATGATGGATGCATGGTCATATGATGGAAAGATGGCTTGATGAATGGATGGCTTGATTCATGTATGCTTTGTTGGATAGAAAGTTGGTTAAATAAGTAGTGAATCGATGGTTGGATGGATGGCTAGATCGATGGACTGATCGAAGACTGATAGAATAAAGATTAAAAGGATGTTTGAAGGGATAAAGTGCTAGGTGGAAAATGGTGGTCTAGAGGACGCACAACTAGATAGATGGTTGGCTTGTTGGATGGTAAATAATTAAATGGCTGATTCGTTGTTGAATGGATGGATGGCAGCATGGATGAACGCTCAGCTGAAATGCTTGATAAATGAATCATTCGATAGTTGGCTTGAAGGATGGCTAAATCGCTGGGCGAATCGATAGGATGGATGCCTAGATGGATGTTTGGATGGCTAACTGGCTGGATGGAGGGCTAGATGGGTAACGGATGCCTATATGGAGAAAAGCAGAACAGCTAGCTGACTGGTTGGCTCGAGGAATGGATAACATTCCGAATGAAAAGATGGATAGGCAAGGCCATAAATGGATAGATTGTTAGATAGCTGAATGAAAAGATAGATGATTGGCAGGGTTGAATCATACATGGCTGAATGGCTAGATTAATAGCTGGATGGTTCATCAACTGTCTGCTTAATAGATGTCTAAATGGATGGCTAGCTTGGTGGACGAGAAAAAGACTGATGAGCTTGACCGATGAATTGCTTGATGAACAGACAGCTGGGAGGCTGACTTGTTTTTTTAAGCAGGTTTGATTGATGAATGGCTAGTTGTATGGATAGATGTTTGATAAAATCTGACGGTTGACAAAAAGCTCTTCGGATGATTGAAAACATAGTTGGCTGGCTGGTTAGTCAGATCGATGGTTAGATTGAGGCCACTTGGATGAATGACTGATTGGATAGATAGCTTTACGGATGGATAGACGATGAGATGTTTGGATGGCTGAAAGGATAGACGTCTAAATGTCTAAATGGATATCTAGATCTATGACTGGGTGAATAATCCTTAAACTGCACTACCCTATGCTGCCCTGCTCTCTTTAGGCTTAGCTGTATACGGCATAGCCAATTATGCAAACACATCGTATGGCCAATAATTGTGAAAAAGATTCTGAGCATGGCAAAATTAGTGTCACAAGTTTTCAAACACCTGTAATATTTTACGTGGTGATCTAGAAAAATTAATTTTCTAAACTTTGAAAAACTGATGACTGATGTGATTGAAGTCGGTTGTTCAGTTTTTGTTAATTGATACATGGTACCATGCGTTGTTGTAGTAACACAATTAAGTTCTATAGGATACAAATTGGTTCATTTTATAGGTCAGAACATTAAACATATGCATTCAGTAATTGGTCAGACAAAAATGATGGGAAAAATTCAGTCTCAGATCTTTCAACCCTTTAATCATTAGATAAAATCTACACTTTTCCTCAGTGATATCGAATGTTTCTCCATAGTCTGGAAACAACTTGGAAAAATTAATTCTTAGGCTCTTAAAATTTAAGTAGTTTCGAACCCAAACTCAATATTTTGATATTTCAGAGGTATTGAAAAGCAAAAAAACTAATTATGGGTAAACTATTGATAAATCGTTTCTTGAAAGATGACCCTTGTAATTTTTTGCAGTTAGACCGTTTACTGAATTTTTAGATACAAAACTCTTATTTTCAAAAAAAAACTTTTTTAAAAGTTTTTGTTTCATCCAATGCTTTCGCGTTGAAAACAAGGAAAACTATTTTTTTAAAACTCTAATTGAGCAATTTTTGTAACAAACCTAATCAATCCGTAACTGATACCACGTACAAATATGAACCGTGTGATTTATGTTTGAATCAGGATCAACTGTTTCATTATCGCGTTTTTAGTTTGAGTGTAGAGTTAACAAAAACTTTTGATAGTTTTTGTTCAGTCCAATGCTTTTTCGTTGAAAAAAAGAACAATTTTTTAAAAATTTTATTTGAGCAATTATTGAAACAAACTTATAGTCGTCGTAATTTTTTATATGCGGTATGGTTCGATTTTTGTTTCAACAAGCGTGATATTTATCAAACGAGTAGTCCTAAATCTGCTGTTGTGTGTCAATGCGCTATCCGTGTTTAACTAATTATTTCATATAATTCCCAAAAAACGCAGATGAAAGGCCATTTGGTTAAGCGGGCAATAGCTATTCAGGCGTTGCTTGATGCTACGCTCCTCAGAAAGGCCTCCCGCTGCTATAGCCAGCTTGGTTCAACTTACAGACTAACAAGCGTGATTCTTGTTCAGATAGGATAATTTCAAATCAAAACAAAAAAAGACGTATACATTAGTTTTTATTCACGATGGTTATTTTAAACTAGCGATAACATGCGTTCCAAGAAATCTGACACGTTCTTTCTTTTTTTCCTGCAAGAAATATTTTCGCGCGTTTAACTAGTTTTTTCGAGAAAATTTTTTAACGGTAAAAAAAATGCTTGCAGGAAACAAAAAAGGACACGTCAGATTTCATGGAAACTTCATACTTAATCTCCATAATTAGGAACTAATGCATATATTTTTTAGAATTTTTTTGCTTCGCTTGTTGAGGTGTAAGTTGAACCAAGCTGACTATAGCTATTGCCTGCTAAACCAACCAGCCATGCATCTGTGTTTTGTGCGATTGTAAATGAAATTTCGAACGGATAGCGCAATAACACACAACAACAGGCTTAGCACTATTCGTTTGATAAATATCACGCTTGTTGGAAAAAAACTGAACATTTCAGACTGTAATAGCGATAGACGATCCCTAACAGCGTAGTGAAAAGCAATGCTAGGATAGCTCTTGTCTGCTATCAGAATTACTGCCCGCTATCCGCAAGCTATGCTATGACTTTGTTTTTGCTCGGGACTTTGTATGGAATAATTTGGAAAATCATGATAGCTTATTAACACACATCTAGAGGCTGAAGACTTTTTTTGTAGGCTGGATTGTATCAATCTAAAGATTTTAATACTGCCAAATGTAAATCAAAGCTGGTTGTTTTTTTCAGATGCTACAACTCATGCTGATTTATGAAACATTGTTCTTTTTGGCCGTTTTTTCTTTTGATCCAAAACTAAAGTTTTTTTTTGAAAGCCTTGACGTAAACAAAATCAACCCACAAATAAATTTCCGCTGCTACCTTTAAAAAAACACAAGGTATATGGATATTTTTATTTCAAAAAATGTCACTAAAAAATCAATTATCAAAAAACTCCACATCAAAACCCTCAAATCAATTTACTCTGAGTAAAGTACACCCATCAGCAAAAAAAGAAAATAATTTTAAGTAAAATACTTTCATACTTTCAGTTTTATCACTCATTCACCTTACAGCAAGCTACAAATGGGTTGTCGCCAGATAACAAAAAAAAACAAAGCAAATCATTACTACATCAATTGTTTCGAAAAATTTCTGAGTTTTCATTTTTCAACCCAATTTTTTGTCCAAAACAAAGTCGTCTGAAGGTTCTAAATCAATTTCACAACAAAAACAACGTTCATCAATCCTCATTTTTTATTCCAAAAAAGATGAGAATTGATGCCTTATTTGACCCCATTTCAAGTTCGTTCAAACTTATAAAACTAGAACTACAGAGCACTTGAACTAAAAATGCTATTATGAAACAATTCATCTTGATTCAAACATAAATCAAACAGTTCATGTTTGTACGTGCTTACACTTACGGAATGATTAAGCTTGTTTCAAAAACTGCTCATTTAGAGTTTAAAAAATAGCTTTCCTTGTTTTCAACGCAAAAGCATTGGATTAAACAAAAACTTTCAAAAGCTTTTATTAAAATACGAGTTTTGTATCTAAAAATTCAGTTAACGGCCTAACTGCAAAAAATTACATGGCTCATATTTCAAGAAACAATTTATCAATAAATTACCCCTAATTAATTTGTTTTTGCTCTTCATTACCTCTGAAATGTCAAAATATTGAGCTTGCGTTCGAAACTACCTAAATTTTAAGAGCCTAAAAATTAATTATCTAAGTTGTTTCCAGACTCTGGTGAAACTTTCGATATCACTGAGGTAAAGTGTAGATTTTATCTAATGATTAAAAGGTTCAAAATTCTGAGACTGAATCTTTCCAATCATTTTTGTCTGACCAGGTTACAGAATGCAAATGTTTTTTGTTCTGACCTATAAAATGAAACCAATTTGTATCCTATAGAACTTACGCGTGTTACTACAACAACACGTGGTACCCCGTATCAAGTGACATAAACTGACGAAACGACTTCAATCACATCAGTCATCAGTTTTTCAAAGTATAAAAAGTTCATTTATTTAGATCACCACGTACTATATTACAAGTGTTTGAAAACTTGTGGCACTAATTTCGCCATGCTCAGAATCTTTTTCAGAATTATTGGCCATACGATGTGTTCGCATATTTGGCTATATCGTATACAACTAAGCCTAAAGAGAGCAGGGCAGCATAGGCTAGTGCAGTAAAAGGATTATTCATCCAGTCATAGATCTAGGAATCTGACCACCTATCTTCTTGTCTGTGAAGCTCTTCAAAAGTTTGCTAAAATATCCATCTATTTAAAACTCCAAGCATGCATTCAACCAGTCAACTAACCATCAAGCAACTATGCAACCAGCCAAACATCCATCGCGTCATCCGACGAGCTGTTAATTCATCCCTTGATCCATCCAACCATCCATACATCATCAACCTATGTACTGATATCCCATCCCTTTCAGCCACCCAAACATCTATTCGTACATTCATCAGTCATCCATCCAAACGGCATCAATCTATTTATACATCTTACTAACCAGTAAACCATCCAGCCTTTCACACGACGAGCTATCGTTTAATCCAGTGATCTAACCAACCATCCTAACAGCATCAATCTATGTACTGATCGTCCATTCTTTCAGCCACTCAAACATTTAATCGTTCATCCATCCACAAAGCTATCTATCTACTCAGTCATCCATACAAATGGCATAAATCTATCCATCCATCTGACTAACCAGCCAGCGAAATATTTTTTAAATCATCCGAAGAGCTTTTCGTTTCGTCAACCGTCAGTTTTTATCAACCATACATCCATGCAACCAGCCTTCCATCAACCAAACCTGTCTAAAAAGCAAGTCAGTTTCCCAGCTGTCCATTCATCAACCAATCCATCGGTCTAGCTGTCGAACCAGATTTCCAGATATCAGTCACTTTCTCGTCCACCAAGCTATCCATCCATTCAGACACCTATATATCCAGTCGCCGATCCATCCAGCTGTTTATCTAGCCATTCAGCCATGTATGGTTCAACCCTGCCAATCATCAATTCTGTCATTCATCCATCTAGCAATCTAGCCATTTATGCCACTGCCTATCCATCTTTTGAATCCGAATGTAACTCATCCATCGAGCCAACCATTTATTTAACTGTACTGCATCCTTCATATAGGCATCCATTATCCATCCAGCCCTCCATCCAGCAAATTTTGTTCGGTATCGAGCTGCGTGCTGGCGAAAATACATAATTCCACAGTCCCCACATTTCACTTGCATGCTTTTTTGATAATTGGAAAAACATTATCTGGGACTCTGGAAATGTTCCAAATTTAGTAACTTAAAGAGACAATTGAGCTTGAATAAATTAAATTTCTCATTTTGTTTCTTTCGTTTCTTGAAGTAAAGACTTTTAAAACTCAACTGATTGTTTCTGATTGGCAATTAAAATTAATGATTCAACCCAATAAACAAAAAAGCGTGTTTATACTAACAATGACTTCCTTGCTTGCGCATTTTTCCATTAAAAGTCATGACTTCTTTCCTTCTAAATGAATTACATCATCACCTACGCATTTTTTGTGGCATTGACGTAAATCATTATATAGAAGTGACGCTATCGCCGACTCAAATTGTCTGGTGAAAATGTTAGAGTATCTATTTACGCTCAGAGGGTCAACCATTCAGAACTCACTTTTTACAGATATAAAATTAGATAAAAAGTAATCGTTTTTTGAAAAACTTCAATAAAAAACACTTGAAATTCTTGTCGAACAAAGAAAACGTATGAATTCTCATTAATTTCCTTATTGAAGGAATAGATGTCAGTTTTTTCCAGATTATTTTTTGGAAGTTTTTATTGTCGAAATTAAAGTTCGCCGATTAAACAAACATACAAACATTGATCTCGGGAAACTTAATTTATCAATGATTTTACTTTGAACGAAGTTTTGTTCATCAAAGCTTCAAACTTAAGGCTAAGTTACATTTGACAAGAACAGAATTTTTTCTCTAGAAAAATTGTTTATAACTAAAAACTATTATGATACAGATTCAAACACTCTTTTTATTCCCTACCCAAATAACCTAAATGTGTTGAAACTTCAATTTAACAATACTCTTTTTTAGGAAAGTCTGTTTTGATTGGCCAAACCTACACATTTGAAATGAAGGTACCTCTCAGTCTTGAAAAAAAAACTAATTTTATTTTTTTAGTCGGCTATGGACATCAACGATAATCAAATCAGTTGTACACGTCGTCAATCACCAATTGCATTCTCTTTACTCTACTCTCAGGTCCTGATTCAAACAATGTTCTCCTCATTCCAGCAAAAAAAAATTTTCTCAGCCGTCTTTTCTCCTGATTCGGTTCAAAAACAAAAACGGGACTCAGCTTCTGGAATCTTTCGTATCCAATTGAATCTCCCATCCCAAATGTGGCACAAGGTTGAAGTCACGAGGAGAGACTTCAGTGAGTATCACCAGAGTTCAGAATCAACTGGGAATGATGAAGATAATGTCGAAGATTGCAGGACGCGTTGGGATGAACTTGGGATGCAAAATGGTGGGACGCAAAAATTTTGAGAGCCCAGTTGCTCGACAGCTCTCCGAGTTGTACATGATTTGGTTGTCCACCTTTGCTTTGTGTATTTTTTCCAAATAGGGTTTATAATTTTAGGAGATAGAGATAAACAAATCTAAGAAACTTATAAGAACATTTTAAGACACTTTAAAAAAATTTCAAGAGAGAAAGTTAAATTTCTAAAACTGTGCTAAAATGTTGCAAATAGGTTTTAAAATCAACACAGTTTTTACAATTTGCAATTTTTTCTCAACTTTCGCACATGGAAAAAAAATTCGCTCTATTTTTTTGCAGTTAAACAAGTACAACGATTACTTTTGTTTAAAAAATGTTTTCTCAAAGTTATTGTATTCTGGACTTAAAGTAAGATATAGATTTAAAGTGGATAGTGTCGCAAGGGTCGTTAGACTTATTTAATTCAATTGAGAGTTCTTACTATTTTTGATTTTGAATCAACAGTTATGCGTACTGGTAGAGAGTTCGAGTGTAAATCAACAGCATTGGACCATTAGTCGCAATTCAAAGGCTGAAATTTAATTTGATGGAGTTTGAAAAGACATCCAAAATGAACTGATAATCAGATAAAATTAAGTTGTAAAATATTTAAAGTACAAAGTTCTTTTGAAAATTTACAGTAAGAGAAGAAATGATGTTGTACTATTGATCTTGAAAGAGACTAAGCAAAAAAATTATATTATAAAAGTTGAAACTAGTTTTGACTGAGACTCTGAGGTCCGAATTAGGTTTAATTGTTGTCAAAAATAGGAACTTGAAAGAAATTTTCTGTATAGTTTTTAGCTTATTATAGTAGCGAAGAGCAAAATTGAATATGAAACTCCGTACGCTCAAGATTGATTTTCATTTTTTGGTAACAATCACCAATGTTTTTGGTTGATGTCAATCAACAAGGTTCGTTCTCGGCAAAAGTTTAGACTTTATAATTTTTTTTGAAAACGCTTTCAATAATGCTCCAGCAAGAAGAATGGCAATTCCAATAAAAACTCAGTCGGCTGGTGCTGGATAATTTCAAGAAAGACCATTAGATTATAATCAATTGCATTTGAGAGAATTTAGAATTATGCGAGGTTAAAGCCATTTGTTTCATTAGGTACAACTTTTCACTGTTGCTCCTTTATTACAACAATGAAAGCAATGCATTTTAATGAAGGTTTTACATCTTTTTTTTGGAAAGAATTTCGAAAACACTATAATCTAGATTTTGACTTGACTTCAATACAAGATGCGGCTGAACAGTTGCGTTATACAGAAATTGGTTCAATTTTTTCTTTTCAGATATTAGTTTAAAAATAATCCTGAGACTTGAATGCTCGATTTGACAAAACTTACTTCTCTGCTGATTCTTTGCGTAGAAAGAGATCACTTTACTTTTTTCTAACAAAACAAGTATCGACGAATGGCTTGCCGAAAGCTACAAAAATCTAATGATAAATTTTAGCAGTTTAGTCAGCATTTCGTCCTTTAAATTCTTCCAGGAAACTCAAAGAAAATTCAAAACTGTGCATTTTTTGATTTTTGTTTGTAAATTTATGTAACAATAGAAAACTTTATGTTCATTAAAAATTTTGGCAGCAAAATTATAACACGATGCAATTATTTTTTACTGTCTTTGTAATTTAATGTTTGTTTTTCTCAAAGTTTTTGATTTTATCGAAGCTCCAGATGATTTCATTTGAATTTACATCTTGTAAAGAAGTCAATTTTAAAAGGTAACACTCTACAAATGATCAAATACTATTAAAAACAAATTTCACCATAATTTAGCTTTTTGATAAAAAAATTTAAGAAAAAACTCATTTTTTTTTGTGCAAAAACTTAGCATTGACTTAAGAAAACAAATTACGATGACTTCTTTACACGTAAAAAACCAGTGATATCTACCAGTTAGATAGCGCGAAAAAAATTTTTCAAAAAAATGAGTTTTCTACACAAAAACCACGAAAACCTCTTTTTTCTTACTATTGTCCAAGCACATATACCTTACCAATTCTATTCCCTAACTTATAAAATTATCATATTCTACAATTTTATACTTGCTTTTACAAATGGATCAAGAAAGATCATTATCTGAAACGCTAAATAACCAATACTTGCATTTAAAGGATCAATTTTATCAATTAAATGAACCTAACTTGTTACACTGTTTCTGTCATTGGATTCTTCGTAACATTTTGTCAAACAGCTAGAGAACATGTATGTCATAAAAATGTTTTTTCAAACATAATAAATCAGTTTACAATTTCACACAATTAAGCACACATATGCTATATTTCGATTCAATGGAATAAGATAAATTTTGTTCAATTACTTGATTCGAGAATTGCATTGTATTTGCTCGTCTCCTGTTGGCTCCCAGCCATTACAAACTATCCTTGCAAAATGATCTTCGTTTATAGCATCAAGCAGTAGACCATGTGCATTGAGAAATATAATTTCTTCATCAAATGGTCCATTGGGTTCATCTGTAAAATTTACAAAACGATCATGAAATTCTTACGTATTTTTTTCCTGCAAAATTTTTTTAACACATAATCCGACTTTTTTATACCTTCTTGTTATGATCTACACATAAAAATGTAATCATCCCACAGAAAACAACTAAAAGGCATATAAGTTGTCCTCGACCTCCTCTTGTTGCTTTCAATTCACTGAAAACGCGTTCAAAAAGCAAAAGCTGATCTTTCATATGCAAATTTTAATTTCAACTTGTGCTTTTGTCAATAATCCATTAAATGTAATAATTTTGGATCAACTCCATCCTTGGGATAAATTAGGATTCGAAAATATCCAAAAAAGGATTCTACCGACTTACTTGTAGACCAAGGCATACCACAGTCGTACATCTTCACGTATTCATTGGTTTCCTTGCTGATCAGCTGTTGGGTATTCCAATTCAATTCAAAACCAGTCCAAAACCAGGAAGGACCCAGAGGCTAGGTAGAATCAACAATACTCATTTTGATATAAATTTTTATATGAACGCGCATTTTCCGATTTCTATGGCTCCGTGGGAAATTTCATTTAGTTGTTTTTTTTTACAAAAAAAATCTAATGCAAAATAATTACTTGAAAAGGAACAATAAACCCACAGCGCATCATTGAGTAGAGACAAAAAGACGCAAAAAGGTTGATGTTTTCAAAAATGACTTAGCTTTAACTTAAAAGCAACTATTCGACTATTCGATAAATTTTAGTTGCTTATAAGCAACTATTCATTATCTGCGTCCTTCCACCTTTATGTGAAGGTTGAGCCGGGGTAAAATCAGCTGAAAATTGAAATTAATCAAGAATACCTAAAGAATACATCTTAACGTTTATCATTCTTTTTGCCCAAGGGGAACATTTTGATTTAAATTGTTCCCCATAATTTATTGATATAAAATGAGTATTTGCTCCAAATTTTTGATAAAATGTAGCTTGTGCTTAAAAAATATGACATAAGAAATCGAAAAACGAAAAAAGTTTTCAGATATGATTTTTGTATTATGCCGAATTGTTCGCACGAAAGCTCTTTTCCCATATTTACTGCAAGTTGTGAATAATCTAATATTAAAAAACAATCGAAACCGTTTTCTCTGTCCCAAAAAAATTATCTGATTTGCTTACAGAGGACAAAAAATCTCCCGTGGCGCTGTAAGAACCAGTGAAAAGGGTCGAATTGACGGCTTGACAAGCTTTTTTTGCCTGCATTCGACTGTTTGTGGTTTTTTGCAACTGAACAGCGCGTTTTTTCAAAGATTTCACGACATAACAATCGCAATCGGCTGACACGTCATTTTTAGTCAAAAAATTCAAACGCTCTTTGTAGTAGCAAGCTCGTATTTGCTGTCGGGTTATGACCACTCGTGAAATTGATCCACAAGGATTGGCAGTTACATCTTCCCATGCCGACCATTCGTAGCTGGTTTTACTGTCGAGATCACAAACTCCAGAATCAGGTTGCGATACTCCGTTGACGAAACATTGGAAGTCCGGAGGAGCCGCGTGGTAGATCTGATCAACACTGAAATAAAGCAAAAAAATAAAGAGATACTCTTAAAGACACTATTTAAAGAAAATAATACTATTGATTTTACTTGTTGAAACAAGTTTAAAGTTGTCTTCAATTTTTAAAATAACTGTGAATCTGAAAAAAAAATTAGGGTTCGTTTTGCCTAGGCGATAGCGTGGCATAGAACCTAGGCAAAACAGTTTATTAGTTTTTGGTAGTTATTGCACAAAATTTTACTAGAGACTTAGCTAAAGCTGCTACCTGTTCGATAATTATTGTTTTGTTATACTGATGCGGGTGGAAATCTAACAAAAAAAATTTCCAAAAAAAATTTCAAATAAACTTCGAAACTTAGGATATATCCACTCATGCACAGATGCTTTTCTCAGGATGTTGCCACGATTAAATAATTGATTTGGTTAAGTTTTTATCGTTAAGAGTAAAAAAATGCACAAGAAATCAAAACATTGACTTTTCTGAGAGCCATAATTTTTGCCTGATTGAAATCAAATTCTCAGATTTGAGAGGCTAGTTTTTGATAAAAAAAAGTTTCAAAAACGGTCAAAAACTGACTATAATAAGTTTTTCTGGAAAAAAACTGAGACGCATAGCCGCATATGCAGAGTACTTCACACAACATGTTTAAGAGTGATGAACGTTGTGAGTACTCTTGTATAAGTCTTCCTGATTTTTTTCTATTAAACTCAAAATTTCAGCTTTGGGAGGTTGATGTTCGAGAAAAAAATCAACAAACGTCACAAAAATGACTTTTCCGAGGACGATAAATTTCTTTTGGTACAACTATTAAAAATATTCGGCCATAGCCGCTATTCCCATAACCCTTTTTCTACATTGAACCCAAAATTTTGAATTGGGTCGGTATTTTTTAAGAGAAATTCAATTCTCAGATTTGGGAGGCTAATTTTTGAGAAAAACTATAAAATTTCAAAAACGGTCAAAAACTCTAATAGTTCACTTATTTTGGTTATAATAAGTTTTTCTGAAACGGAGAAAAGCGTAGACGCTTTTGCAGAGAGTTTCACAGAACCTGTTTAAGAGTAATGAACGAAGTGTACTCTTATGTAAGTCTCGCTGATTTTTTTTTCGATTGAACTCAAATTTTCACGGTTGGAAGGTTCATTTTCCAAAAAAAATTCAGAAAATGGTCAAAAGTCACACACTTGACCTTTCCGAGGACCATAATTTTCTTTTAGTACAAATAATAAAAAGTATTTGGCCATAGTCGCTATTGCAGGAGAGCTTATCACAACTCTTTCTCTCCATTGAACCCAAAATCTCAGTTTTGGTTCGGTATTTGTCGAGAGAATTCAAAAAGATTCAAAACGGTCAAAAGTCTATTAATTGACTTTTCTAGGGACCATACAATTTCATGGAAAAACATTTTCTCATGCAGGAGAGCTTCCGAAAACCCACCCTTTCAATTGAAATTAAAATCTCAGATTTGCGTGTTTTCCAGAAATTTGGACGTCGTTGGTTTTCCGGAGAGCTTCTCTCAACCCTTTCTTTGGTTGAACCCAAAATCTCAATTTGCAAAGGTAATTTCCGAGGAAATTCAAAAAGTTTCAAAACGGTCAAAGTTTGGGTGCAATTTTTTAAATGGTATCAAACTTTTTCATTTAAAAATGGCAAAACCGAATTTAAAAACATATCTGAAATCCACGCCTAGCAAAAAAAATCTCCCTAAGGCTTCAGAAAAACTCTCCCACATAAACACATTTTTGCAAAAAAAGCAATGGACTTGTCTACACGCTCTATAAATATTCGCCCACAAATAAATAGTGAAACAATGAGAGAGAAAATCCCACATAATTGCACTCTTACAAAGAACTTCTCGCAGTTATTTGTTTCCGAAACTTTGTCTTCAAAGTTCAATTGAAAACGAATTTGCATGAGCATCAACTAACTGATATAAAATATATATAAAATTATTGAAAAGCCATAAAGTATTAACAAAACTCTGACATATTGTTTGCTAATTTTGAATCAAAAAACAAAACGAGCGAATATGAGTATGCAACGCTTAAGCACTAGAATTTTGTCCAGAAAAAAAAAACACAAAACTTACGCCAAGGTATTAATTACCCGCGGAGCAAATAAATGGTTGATGGCCTTCAAGGAGTTGGTCAAATTTTACGTTAAGAAAAAAGATTAAAAAACGCTGGAATTTTTAGCCATGGGACATGGACTTTGCATAATTTAAGTTTCAAGCGATTAATTACTTGATATGTTTTTGTACGTTTTTCTGTTTGACTTTACATCTGCTGGAGATTCACGATTCCAATTTTGACAGGTGATAGTTGAAACTGATTTTGTAAAGAAACTTGACTGATAAACAAAGTCATAAAAAATTCAGATTGTGCTCTGGTCATTAAGTAGAGGACGTCAGGGAGGTGTTCCCAGAGCCAAAAAAAAAACGCTTAAACAGATGAAGCTCTTTCATTTTTCAAGCTACAATCTAAGTCGGCTCAATTTATGTGTTCCTTCTTATAAGAAACAATTTAAATTTTTGATAGACTCTTAGACAGAATAAGGTTGAAAATTCGACAATTTTAAAGTAAAAATCAGAAAAGCAGAGTAAGGATTTTATTTTGTAGCTCAGTACTTCTTTGTATTTGTATCCCTTTTTAGTAAAAAGGAAACTATTTAAGGCCATAGCTTAGATCTATAGCTTTCTCTTAAAACGAGCACTTTTAAGTCCAACGTTTGCAACACGGTCTGCTGCTTACGATGACACCATTATGACGCCCTCTACTTAAATGGCCAAACAATGCCTGGAAAAAAAAGACTTTAATCTATAGGAATCGTATAGAAAACAAATGAATAGTGAGAAGTTTTATTCTTTTAATCTCTTGAAAAACAAAAGTGGCAAATTTTATCTCCGGTGACTGTCTAAGCAGTATAATTGCGGATCAGAATCACATTTGTTTTTTGAACGCTTTGGCAGATCGATGAAAACTTTTCAATTGAGATAATCTAAAAAGTTCACATAAATGACATATGAAATGTAATTTTTCACGCAGATTTAGTTCTAATAGAATACGAACAATTTATGATTCCAGTGGTTGCTAGATAGCTCCCTTAATTACTTTTGTCTGAATTATCTAATCAAATGAATTTCTTTTACCTTTGATGCACTTCATAGTTGTAGTTGTTGTTGCTGTGCCCTTGGTCTGTTTGAAGACATCTTTGATTGTAGTTACCTGTTATTTTGCAGAAAAAGCACATTAGTAAACTTTTTGAAAATTGTTCTGAACCAGACCGATAGCGTGATTAAAGAAATTCTTAAAGTGTTGGTTCTACAGCTACTACACTCTTGGATCTTCTTATCATGACCAAAGTCGTGGTTGAATGACATGGCTATTGCGACCAAATTTCAGTAAGCTTAGGTAGCTCTTGATACAATAAAAAGCTAGTCATGCACTTTTTGATAATGAGCTTCTGAAAAGTTTTTAGTCATACAACTTCTCACATTGAATTTTGTATGACTCAGAACTTTTTCAAAAAAAAATTACATTGAAAAGTGTTTTTTGAATTAAATATAGGCGATTTCTTGATTGATTTACAACATGTTATCAGAACTAAATTTAAAGTCTACAATCTGCAGAAACAAAAACTGATTTTTTTTGCAAAAAAAATGTTTTCATAATTTATGAAAACATACTCTTAACATATGAAAAAAAATTTGGGGATACGTTTTTTTGTTTAAAATAGATTTTTCCCCTTCTGTGTTTTTTTTATGATAAGATAAAGCTTAAGTCTGCCAAAAATAGCCCGGGTATCGAAAATCCTGAAGCTTTTAAAGATTGCAATTAAATGTACGCAAATTTTTTTAAAGTTGTGTGGGTAATTCCAATTTATTTTTTTACGGCGAATATCAAATTGCAGTTTACCTATATATTAATTTCGCACTTAATCAGAGGTTTTCTCAAATCGACAAACCTTTGATTTTTGTGTTCAAAAACTAGGCCAAATTCTCATCAATTTCAATTTAAGGAGAAAATTTTGCCCACACATTTTCATACAAAGAGAAAAACTTGTAACACATTTACAATGAGAAAATGCTAGTCGCACTAATTTTTTACAACCACAAAATGGTAGTCGTGGAGTTACCAACTAATTTTTGGACACGTGAAGTGCTTTTTTGATATGTGAATTTGCATGACTACTATTTTCTAACAACCCAGGCCCGCAGACAGTCGCGACGAAAACTTAGCATTTCCAATTTTTATAGACTGATGAGATCTGTCCGCGACCGACGCAACCCAGGAAGTCTTTTCCGCTACCAGTGTCATGAAATAATAGCCATGGCTCGCTTTAAGAAAAATTGACCGCGAATTAAGTGTACAAATCAGCTCTACACCCCAGACGCTTAAGGATGCTAACACAGTTCATTCATTACATTTTGCTTCACTCATTCCTGTCATTCCAGTAGTTTCGCTCTTTCAGTTTGTCAGCTGTTCTTCCGATTCCAGGCTGATTTATACACTGGTGCAATGTGTTTTTGTTTCATTCAATCATACAAACTTTAAACTTAAATTTGAAGTAATCTTCGTTCCTTCTTCCAATTATAAATTTTCTTTTTGTTTTCCTTATACATTTTTAGGAGCAACTAGGAATTTCTTTGACTAATTTTATGTTTCAAGAGGATAGTAAAATTAGATTTCTACAATTTATGCATCTTAAGCATTATATTCTGTTATCGATGTTTTTATGTCAACTTCTTAAAAAAATTCAATTGTCAGATGAAAGATATTGACACATGTTTTAATTGAAAAATTTGTTAACACCAATCCGAGTTAACATATTTATCACCCATTACAGATGAAATTCTTCCTCTAATATAACTTTCGCTCCGCTCATTATAATCATTTCATTCGTTTCACTCATTTACTTTGCTAGCTGTCATTTTAAGCCCAGGGTGTAATTTTAATTAATACACTACTGCAATAGGCTTATTCTCATCCAATCATACAAATTTTTAGGTTAGCATGGAATTATTATTGATTCGTACATGCAATTTCAGATTTCCTTTAAATCATGCTTCTTTTTTTCGTATTTCTGGATTATTTAGAGAAGCAACAGGGAATTTTTTTTGTTTATTTGTTCATCAGGATACTAAAATTCAACTTCTAACAGAATGATTTAACATCAGCACTATGAAACCCGTTAGATAGAGTACACTAAATTAATTCCAGACGAATAATTACATAGCAGTTTCTAGTGCACATTCTAGAAAACCATTGAATGTATTAGACAAAAACAAGGAAAAAAAAACTAGGGTGAATTTCAGTGAAAAAACAGTGATAATAGTTATAAAAAGAGATTGAAAAACAATGTAGATTGTGAAATAGTAAATCGCGACATTGAAAATAATGGAAGAGCTCATTATATTACCTTGTATGGAAAAAACAGTGTGGATTACCAATGAAATCAAATAAAGGCAGCTAAACAGGAAACTCAATTTGTTTTTGGAGAAAGGATAAATTATTTTCCGATTGGAAGTGCATACACAGATACCGATCCAAGAGTTAGCACGGATGATTACACTGAATTTATTAAGGCTAAGGAGGAAGGTAACGTAATGAAATCCTTGCTTTTCTGTTAAGTGAATTTACGTTACACCATCATCAGGGGATAAATTTAAAGAAAATAAGGAATTCGATCGAATCTCAACAATAATGAAAAAATTTACAAATTATGATCCTCACCATTAACAATTTTCTGCAAAGACTCGGTTAAGTTGGGAATGTAGTTAACAATTCTACCTTGAAAAACACTTCTAAAAAATTATGCTACAGAGAAGACAAAAAATTTATAAAAAACTTTTGGGCCTTAGAAAACCTATGAATTTTAATTAAAAAACTTCTGCATGATTTAACGCTAAAATCAAGCGATTTTTAAAACATATTTCACTCAACTACATCTAATGAAACAATTTTTTACTCTGACATTTTCTTACATATAAGTTACAGCTGATAACCTTTCAATACTAATACAAGCGGTTTTCACTAAATCTATAGTTGGCGGTTTTACAATAACATATGATGAACGGGTAACTGGTAGAAAACTTACAAGAAAACAAAGGGAAGCAGACGTTAAATTAGATGCATCAGGAAATATCATGCGCCGAATATGTTGGTGAATTTTTGTCCATAATAGAAATAAAAACACATTGTTATAGAGGAACTTCTAAGCAAAGTTAAAGTTTAAAATAGCCATATCAAATTTGGATATCATAAAATACAAGATACCAAAATGATTACAGAAAAGCCAAAATAATAAAACAATGAGCACATACAAAGCCAACCCAGCAAATGAATAATCAGTCTACTTGAATATGAAACAGAGTTGTAACACCTACTTCAAATGATAAACGAAGGAGTCTTTACAAAAAGGACATTAAAAAAACGCTAGACTACTAATCACATTGTAGTTGCCAGCACACCTTCTATTAGAATCATATAGTGTAACGGACATATACAAAAAAATAATGGCATATTTGGTTGAAAGAACAGTAAAAACCATGAGTGGAAATTGAGTATAAAAAAATATTATGTGAAATAGTAAATCTAGATGATGAAAAAAAGGGAGGCAACTCATTGGACTGAATTTTATGCGAAAATCAGTGCGATTTACTATTTTGATTGAATGTAGAGACCACCGGGTGATTTCTTGTTGAAGAGTCTATAAGCTATTTATTAGGATCACGAGAAATAGTTCTGTTCAATGCGGTTCTCAATGTTTTTTTTTGTATTTGATGTTTAAAGAAACAGTTTTGGTAACACAGTTCTCTAGATGAAGTTTGAATGAAAAGTTTGCAATAGTATGTACATTAAGAAATCTGTTTTTTTTACTCTCCAGTTTCGGGCTTTCTTTTTCCACTTTTGGTGTTTTGTTTCTCACAAACTTAACCATTCTTGCAACAAAAACATATGCTCGAGCATACTATATTGAAAGTTATTGAAGAAAACTTTTTACGACTTCATATTCGGTCAACATTTGCGTACATCCAAAAAAAGAACAAAAAAAGGAGTTTTTGATAATTGCAGAAAACGTTTACTGATGTAATGTTGTTATTATGAAAAAAGGAAGAAAAATTAAGTTTTCCAAACAATTTTGAAGCTCCAATTAGAGATTGATAACGTCTTGAATTATTTGGTGGACTAGAAACTCGTTAATCATACTTTAAAACACCAACAGGTCTATCTAGTTGCTTTGCGGTTGCTGTGTTTTACAATTTTACTGAATAATCAAACCCAAAATATGGGATTGGAGAGTATACCGTAAAAGCAAGATACTTGTTTTTTTTAGTGAGCCTTTAACTCTTTTGCTTTCGTTAAAAAACAGTTTTGGAGACTTTTTTGGATAAGTTGATGGAATTTATTGGATTGCCAATTAAACTGAAACATGACAAAAAATTTGAATGATTGCGATTGGTCTGAAACTTTAATTTATTTCAGAAAAGCATAGTAAGATAATAGTTTTTTCAGATTTAAATTGGGTTGGGCATTTAGATGGATAGAAAGAAATTTTCACTGCTAATTATCTTTCTGGAAGATCCCACATCCAATCTTGAAGAACGTGGTCTAACTGAAATTGATTTCAAAACTATTCGAAAAATTACTTGAATTTTGATTTAAAAATAACCAAAACATTTGAGATCAAAATTGAAGGTTTTTGCAAATTTAGATCACTTCTTTGAAGATAGATATGGGATCTTCCAGAAATGTCATGAACAGTGAAAAACTTTTTCTATCCATACATGTTCTCAATCGTACTTAAAACTGAGAAAATTATAATTTCCTTTTTTTCTCAAATAAATTCTAGTTGCCGACCGGTCACAACCATTCATTTTTTTGTCCTGTTTCAACTAAATTGGCAATCTATTGATTTCCGTTAAACTATCCAAAAACAAGTCTCCAATTTAGTTTTCTAACCAAAGTAAAAGAACTAAATGCTCACTTAATTGACAAATATCTTGTTTCTATGGTATACTCTCCAAGCCCATTTGTTGGGCATGCTTCAGTATAATTGTAATACACACCAACCGGGTTAGCATTTAGATGGAACTGTACCAAATTTGGTGTTGTGAAATTTGATTCAAGAAATTCTGGTTCAACAATCATTCCACCAAATTTTTAAGAGCCCATATATTTCATATTGCTGATTCAAAACTGTTTACTAAAAAAAATTTATTCTTCTTTCATAAAAAAGTCAATATTTCAATCGAATTTAGGTCAACATTTGCGTGGAATTAAAATTGATAAGAAATTTATTTGTTTGATATAATGCTTTTTTTTAATCAAAGAAGCAAGACAAAAAATAGCTTGAAGCATCAACATTAGATCTATGAATTCTCGACAATTTCGGAGGAATTATTTTCGTTGAACCAGAGTTTTGTTAATCAAACTTTACAACACCAACAAGTGGTACAGGTGTATCTAGTTGCTATTCCAATTGAGGTAAATTTAATTTTACTCTGTCATCAGGTCCAAAATATGGGTTTTGAAAGAATATCATAAAAACAAATATTTGCAATTTTTAGTAAGCATCGAAATCTTGTACTTTTGTTGCGAAAATAGCTTTGAAGACCTCTTTGAGTGGTTTGATGGAATTCAATTGATTGCCAAATTAACTAAAACAGGAAAAAAATTACGAATGTGGTGATTGGTCTAAAAGAATAGTTTGTTTCAGAAAAAACTAAAAAAATTCTAATGTTCTCAGATTTGATTTCGATTGAGAACCTGTCCATTTCTCAATTTTCACCGCTGATTACATTTCTGGAAAATATGTCATCCAATCTTTAAGAACTTCTTCTAACTGAACTTGATATCAGAACTATTTATAAGTTAACTTAATTTTTGATCTTAAAAAATTTTATACTTTTTTTTGTATGGTCAAAATTGAAGCTATTTTTGATTTTTTTTTAACATCAAATTCAGTTAGAGTACTATCGGTTCTAGCAATTTGTTAAGAACAAAACTCAAAACTGTTTTTTCAACACTTGAAATATTAAATTCCGTTAGACTACATTCTTCAAGATTGGATGTGAGATCTTCCAGAAAAATTATCAGCAGTTAAAACTTCCTCAACGAAACTTAAATCTGAGAAAAATTCAGTTTTGTCATTTTTTTCCGGATTTTTTAAAAATATTTTTAGAATAATAACAACCATCATACTTTTTTGTCTTGTTTCAGTTAAATTGGTAAGCCATTGACTCCCATCAAAATATCAAAAATAATCTCCAAGAGTATTTCCCAACATAATTAAAATAATCAAATGCTTTGTAAAAATGACAAAATCTTTTTTATGGTATAATCTCTAAAGCTATGTTCTGGGCATGATGATTTAGTAAAATTGCAATACACAGCAACTGGACAGCAACTAGGTGGCCCTGTACATGATATGGTTGTAAATTTTGACTAAAGAACCTCTGTTTGACTAGTTCCACCAAAAATTTCAAGAACCCATAGATCTCATATTGGTGCTTCAAAATCGTTTGAAATATAAATAATTTTCCTTTTTAATAATAAAAGTAGTATATCAATCAAAATCGTTTTGTAAAAAAAAAGAATTTGATTGACTGGATCTACGCAGTTGATGACATAAAATGAAATTCGTAAATTAATGTTTTCTTCAATAACTTTCAATATAGTCTACTCGAGCATATGTTTTTGTTGCAAAATGGTTAAGTTTGTGAAAAACAAAACATCAAAATTTGACAAAGAAACATAAAAATGCAAATGGAGAGTCATCAAAAAGATTTATCAAGTCAAGTCACATACTATTGCAAATTTTTCATTCAAAATTTATCTAGAGAACTGCGTAACTAAAAATATTTTATTAAGCATCAAATACAAAAAACTGTCTTCCTGTAATCTTAATAAACATGTTATAGACTCTTCAACAAGAAACCACCTGGTGGTCCCTAAATGTGAGATTTACCATTTCACATACTACTTTTTGTTACTCAGTTTTCACTCAGGGTTCTTACTGTTCTTTCACCCAAATATGCCTTTGTTTTTTATTGTTTTTGACTGTTACACTATATAATTCTAATAGAAGGTGTGCTGGTAACTTCAAAGTGATTTTTAGTCAAGAATCTTTTTAATGTCATTTTTGTACAGACTATCTTTCGTTCATCATTTGAAATATGTGTTACAACTCTGTTTCATATTTAAGTAGACTGATTTTGCATTTCCTGACTTGGCTTTGTATGTATTCAAAATTTTAATAGTCTTGGCTTTTAGTGCAATCATTTTAGTATCTTAGATTTTATGATATCTAAATTTGATATGGTTAATTTGATATGGTGATAACTAAATTTGATATGGTGATAACTACATAGCCAACTTACTTGAGTCTTTACAGAAATTTGTTAATGTTCACGACCAAATTATGTAATCTTTTTCGATATTGTTGAGAATCGACCGAATCCCTTAGTTTTTAAATTTTTTTTCCACTGATGATGGTGTAACATAACCTCACTCAGTAGAAAAGCAAGGATTTTGTTATTTTATCTTCATTCCTTAGCCTTAATTAATTCAGTGTAATTATCCCTGCTAACTGTTGGATCAACATCTGTATATGCACTTCCAATCGGAAGATAAATTATACTTTCTCCAAAAAACAAATTGAATTTTCTGACTAACTGTATTTATTTGATTTCCATTTTCTGATAGACTTTCAAAGTTTTTTTCAGTTAAATCTTTCTCGATTTCAATATTACAAAATATTTGAAATTATTTTGGCAGTGCTTTTTCATCAAAACAGACGAAATATTTCACTCATAGTGCATTTAATCTCTGGTTAATCCTGGTTGTTTTGGGTTGATCTTGGATTGATGTTGGCTTTGTTTTGGTTTGTTTTAAGAAGGATGAGATTTCTGATTGACAAATTTTTTTGGGTAAGAAGCCTTTCACAAGTATTTTATGATTATCTTCGCTTTCGAAAATCAAATTAGTTTAGTAATATGAGTAACGTTCCAAATCATAGATTGTGTCTTTACGAATTAACAATTTTGTTTGCGTTTATCTCTTAACAGACCATCCAGACTGCTTTTTTCTATTATACCACTTCACTTGCTTCTAAGTTCTTCACAAATTTTGCAGCCGGAATTAAATGAGTATTATACAGTTAATAGAATTTCATTGACGATTAATAAAAACTATTCTTTCTTTAATTTTATCTTGTACGACAAGTATGTTTGATTCAATAAAAAGTTTTGTATAGGAAGTGCAATTACTATTTCGTCTGAATAATAATATCCAAGGTCTTGAGAATTTAAATTAAAAACAATCAAAACCATGAGTTAAAACTTGAGTTAGATTCAATTCATAATTAAGAGATGTTGAGTTAATAAGAAAATTCTGTGTTGCTTCATTAAATACAAAATAGTAAAGTACAATGATGTACGATATTATCATATTTAAAAAAATTTACAGTCACAATTTTTTTCACTTATTTATCAATTTTTTCGAGTTTATTTGCATCAGTCTTTATAAAAAAATTATTTTACCTTAATCAACTAGCTTCCGAAGAAAAAATCAATTTCTCAGCTTTACTGAAAACAAAGTTATGATCACTCATTGATGTTACATCCTTGAGACAGTTCAACAATAGTAGGTAATGCCTTATGAAATATGATATAGGATCTGAAGAAAAGAGTTTGCTTTTAAGTAGCTCTCTTTTGAATTTTTCAATCGAAACAAACTCACTTTCAAAATATTCGATTTCATGCAATTTTGGTAACGTGTTTCCTAAAATTGATTGTTAACAAAGTGCTATCTTGTGGTTTTAAGATTTTCTTCCACGGGATTTATTGGATAATTAATTTCTTGAGGTTTCTTTTTGAAGTGGTAATGCTCCATCATTTGTCTTTTTTCAATTTTTTGTTTGTGACTTCGAGCAGATGAAACAATTTTTAAACTTCATTCTCATCACCTGGCATCACATCGCCTGCGATCAAAACAAATTTATCGAAAATTTAAAAATTCTTTCAAATCAAAACTTTTTTTCAGATTATTGACTTTTCTTTCAGAGTGGACTTTTGACTCTTCTTTTCTGTTTATCGGAAAGCCAGTCTAATCAATTAGCGATTGTTGAAATTCACAGGTTTTGATATACTAGTGAAAGACAAAAAAAATTGATCAATTGCTTCTAATTTTTATTTCCAAAAAATTAGTTGCTTTTTCCAATTAGGAAGTTGTGAATTTTAGTTTGTTTGCTAAATCATGATGAAACTTTGAATAAATACTCATTTTGAATTTTTTCTCTCTTTTTCCTTGTTTTTGTTTTGACACTTATTATTCAAGGGCTTTCAAATTTTTGTAAGTATTTTTTTTTCATAAGAAATTTTTAAAACTTGTCTAAGCGGTACCCTATAGGAAAAACAGCAGCTCTTCTTTATTTAATTTTGATTATAAACCTTTTTGTGGGATTTTTTAAAGTAATTTTCTTTAAGAAATGCATCTCTAACTCCAAGAAAAGATTAATGATGAAGTATTTGAGATTTTTTAATTTCAAGCTAACAGTTAGAATGAAATGAAAACAAAAAGGATCTTATCAAAGGAAATGGATCTCAAGTCAACAAAATTCCTAGATGATTTAAATGCATAAAACAAGGAAAAATTTAAAGCACTACTTAGGCAGTACTCACATCAACAAACAAATTGTACTGAGTACTGTACAAGATTACTGCTTAATTAGTGCTTTAAATTTTTCCTTGTTTTATGCATTTAAATCATGTATAAATCATGTGAGTTGAGATCCATTTCCCTTGATAAGATCGTTTTTGTTTTCATTTCATTCTAACTGTTAGATTGAAAACAAAAAATCTCAAATACTTCTTCAATAATCTTTTCTTGGAGTTAGAGATGTATTTCTTAAAAAAAATTACTTTAAAAAATCCCACAAAAAGGTTTATAATCAAAATTAAATAAAGAAGAGGTGCTGTTTTTCCTATAGGGTACCGCTTAGACATGTTTTCAAACTCTGTCGAGCAGTGAAATTAAATGTTATTCAAAACTCAGTTAGTAATTGCCTTTCCAATGATAAAATAGCTGTATTATTCTAGATGTCATTCTTCATTTTAGCGAAAAGTACTACAGCTTGATTTTTTTTTGTAAAAATCAATTTAGTTATATAGTTCTAAATACTTTTTTAACTTTCCTTTTTTTGAAATTTCTTAAGAAAAAAGTTAAATTTTTATTTCAATTCATTGGTATAAAAAAATTCCTAAATTCTTGAACATTAAATTGTCATCCATTTAAAAAAAAATTTTTGTTGTAATAACTTGTTTTTTTGTAGAACTTTTGTTTGATTTTTGTGCTTGCGACTCAATTTGTTTTTTTTTTGTTCTAAAAGTACTATGCTGCAAAAGTACCATCTTTTTTTAACTTTTACTCCATCAAAAACTTGACAAATATGTTTTGTAACGTGTTTAAAGAAATCTCCTCACTAAAAATTGTATCATCTATGTTTACAGCCATTTCTATTTTTTAAGTTTTTTTGACACTTTTTTGTCTGTAGTTGAATTGATTTTTCTTTAGAGATCAAGTTAAAAAAAGCAAATGAAGACTACGTCAATGCTATATTGAAAATTTGTATGCATGGATGAGTGTAAGTACATTGCGATAGGGTACAGACTAGGATTAACTATATACACAGAAAGACAGCTGAAAAACAGAAGGAGCAGAGCAAATGTGATGAATATTATGAGCAAAGCGAAATGTAACGAATGACGCGTTTTAGCGTCTTTATTATACCGAACTTGCAGTATTTATCCATTTTCTTTTTAATCCCAATAACATTTTAACCAATACTTTCATTTATATAAATGGTTTCATGATTTTATTTGATGTATCAGTCGCTAAAAGAAGAATATAGAAGAAGATGATATCTCAAGTTGTTAAAAAGAACATACATCCCACACGTGAGATGATTGTTAATCAACTTGCAAGCGTTCTTGCGCTGTTCATGAAAAGATCAGTACGTAAAATTTGTTGTATGAACAAAACTAGTCAATATACAGCGGGCGTTCAATTGGCTCGAAAATAATTACATGCACGCTTGCAAGTGAGCTGTAGAGGTAGTTTGAACTTATGTTTTGAAACGAGAAAAAAGTTTCTTCGCAACCGTTTTTCCACGCACTCGGAAAACGTATTCATTATCCTCGGGCCTGTTGGCACTCTCATAGTGATTTTTTTCCTTTGTGCGCAAAAAAAAGTTGCGAAACGACTAAATAAAATTATTTTTCAGCTACCAAGAAAATACAATTTCTGAACGGAAGTTGATATCACTTTTATTCAATTTCTCTGTATCTACTTGAAATCTTATCTTATTTTTAAAATTATAATGCCTGAAATTAATCAAAAAAAATCTAGTTGAAGAGAAGCAGAAAACCTTGTGCTGAAGGCAGTAGCGGATTTGGGAAGCCCCCCCCCCCCCTCAGGTTTTCGAACCCCCGACTACCCAAATTGTCCCCCTTTTGGCACTATTTTTATTCAATTTTGGCTGTATGACCTTGAAATAATTGTAAAGGCGCCTACGGTGCCAGTGAAAACAATTTTTAAGGGAGGAGCACGCGCCGAAAAAACAATAGTTTGGTCAAAACTTACCAAAAAAGGCTTCAAAGCTTTTTTTTTGGCTTTTTTAAGTTTTGTTTTGCCTGCGGCGCACAATACTGGACAAAACTAGGTTTTAAAATAAAACTGAATTTTGTCGAGCCGCTGAGAAACGTGAGTAAATTAGATTTGTGCTTGCCAGACCTGGAAAAACACAATTGAACGCTAAATTAGGACTGTAAAACCCTAATTTAGCGTTCAAATTTGTCCTCGACTGACAATTATATGAAGGATCTTACCAACGTTCATAAAATAGTGTCACGAAAAATGGATGATAAAGTCAGAAAGGACTTAAAAAAGACAGTTTTAAAAAGATTGTTCTATCCTGATTTTTTTTTTGAAAAAGCTGCATAAACCCAGAGCAAGTTCCATTCTGCTACAATCCTCACACGCGCATGACTTACCTGCTGAATTACATTGCCTTGTTCTCAAACATGTCAGAAGACATTTTAGTTTCGACGATCGGTAGCTTGGTGGGTCAAATATGCTTGCTAAAACTGCAGTGCTCTCGGATAATTGATAACTACCTATACGATTAGTTATTGAATTGATTTCCCTTATTTTGAATCCCAAAAGTATTAAAAAAAGTGAAAACAAAATAATTTCAATGAGCTTCATTTACAATAAATGAAAGTGCTCCTCGTTTTACACAACATATAAGGAAGTCTGTAAAAATTGATGCAATTTCTTGTATGCGGTGAATTACAAAATTGAATTATCACAAATGCTATAATTTTAAGAAATATTTCATATATATATTTGATTTATGATAAAAAATTAAGTTAAAACCAATTCTTTGTTAGTTCTTTTGTTTGATTTTCTCCTGTTGTTTTGTTTTCTAAATTTGGTTATCAATATTTTAATGATAAATTGATTTCTTTTTCCGTATATTTTTTTAAAAGAAAATTAAAACTTGAAAATGTCAATTTGTAAGTGCGCTTTTTTGGAATTATTTTCAGTTTGGAATTGAATTATATAATTAAAAAGTTCAAAACCAATTCCCTCTCGGTTCTTATATTTGATTTTCATTTGTCAATTTTGCTTTTCAAACTTAATTATTAATTTTTTCAATTACAACTTCCATTTTGTACCAGTTTCAAGCTACAGGAAACGGGTTAAACAACACAAAAAAATTGATTTTTTTTAATTTGAAGTTTATAAAAATCATGAAGCAGTGCAAGTTGTAAAAGAAAACCGTCCAATACATTACCCCTAAAATCAAGGCTTTAATTAGAAATCTTTTTTTAAAATTGAGTGAATTATGTGAATAGCTCGAAAAATAATAAGGTTTTCAAGGATATCTTTAAAAAATAAATACATCTGTGTTCACAGTGTATCCTTATTTTCCAATTGAGGTATTATAGAAAAAATTATTAATATCAGAACTTGGAATTGCTAATCCTAACAAAAGGGAACGAAGAAAAAGAAATTGTGTAATAACAAACAAAATCATGAAAAAACAGAAATGAAAAAACAAATCTAGATTGTATAAATTGCGTTTCAAGGAAAATTTGGAAATTACTCGTTGACAACATGTTTGCTGGAAAACCATCTTTTTTCAGGTTCAGAAGAAAAACACGAAATGAAAGAGATTGTCTGCTCATTTTCAATTTTTATTAAATAAAATGACACAATTTGTAATTTCTTATACCAAATATAGCACAAAACACGTAATTTTTACAACAACTTTTTTTTCGCCACTTTTTTTGAATGACTCAGGTTTAAATTCTTAACAAAGCTTTAACTTGGTTGCAAAAACTTGCTTTGCAAACTATCGAAAGCTTACAGATTATGAGGCCTTTTTTTATTACTTAGTCGATAGATTTGCAAAGGATTTTCTGATCATCCTTTACTTTAAATTTATAATAATACAAATCTATTTTAACACCATAATGAAGATTGAATACACTAGCTCTTCTTACTTTTCATCCTAACATCACACATTTAACTATAAACTTTGAAACGTGGAAAAAATGAAAAAAAAACAGTTTTCCCTGGGTTCTTGACAATTTTGCTTATGCGAATTTGGATTCCGCCCACTGAAAATGGAAGATTTTTGTCTTTGAGTGTAAATTAAGTTTCTTATTTTTTTTACATGAAAATTAAATAATGCAAGTGATTATCCGAATGTGCTGTAATACAAGAACTTTTTAAGTTAAGATTTGAACGGCAGTGAAGTGATTTCTTAGCGTCGCCAAAAACTGATTTGAGAACTTTGCTTTTTAGCCTGAACTCTACTGAGTTGGTTTTTAAATTCACAGCGCGAGTCTTTTTCGGCATTAAAAAATTTAGTTTTTTCAGCAAAAAAAATAAATCTTTTTTGAGCAGTTTCTTTCAGTAAAAATGATCTGTTACAATTTTATTGATATGCAGCCAAGACGTTAGCCAATTGCGACACACTTGTGCAAAAATTCAATTTTTAAATCCCACATGTTTTCTTTTTTTTCTGGCTATATAGATGAAAACCGGGCATACATTTGACTTCCAGATGTAAATCTTACACGTTCCACAACCAGAAATTAAACGGGAATGGTTGGCCTCTTTCCAATAAAACCCCGATCATCATGTTTTACTTTCTGTTTTTGCAAAACTTTTTTTTTCGTTATTTTACGACTGATGGCGCAATAATGGGATTAAACGTAAAAAAGTGCAACTGATCACAATAAATAGTTTAATAACAATGCGAAAGTAACATATGGATGGAAAAGTGACATCGCATCACTTTCAATGGAAAAAAATATGCCTAGAAAAAAACTCAAATTTAAAAAATGTTGGAATTCATTTTTGAAAAATAAATCAGCAAAAAAATCAACTTGACTTCAACCGATTTTTAAAACTTACCAGCTATGCAGAATACACGCAAAAAAACTATTTGGAAAAGCACACTGATGAAAAAAAAACGAAATTTGTTTTTTTTTAGATAAGACAAGGCACAATTATCGACGAAAATTTCATATCATTTTGCATGAATCAAAACAAATAAAATTAGACAAACAATACATCTCACCTGGAAAAAAAACTTAAAACGTTTCTAACATAACAAACTATAAAATTTAAAAACAATAACAAAACAATTATTACTAACAAAATCTAATAATTACTCTTCCTGCTGGAAAAAAAATGCTCAGGAGAACCTAAATCAAGCAAAGATGTAGGAATAAGAAAGAGAGCTGAAAACAAACTTTTATAATTCTTGATACAAAGCAAATCTGTTCTGACGAAAACAAGTTTAAAAAAAGAAAATGGTAATCAAAACATCAATAAAAATGCAATTAAACTAATGTTGGTTTAAAAAATGAGTATCTTTGAACCATTTAAAATTATGGGCCCGGAAATCTAAAATCTATCAATATTATCAGGAAGTGAAACAAAATTATCTAGAAAGTTTTTTAATTGACAGCGAAAAACCCCAAAAAACATTTCAATACAGTTTTAACACATTGAAACTGCTATATAACAAGGTGATACAACAATTTTAAGCAACAAGTTAAAACGACAAGGATTATACCAGTTAATCAGGAAAAAGAGCAGACAGCACCTCAAGTTGACAGAGGAAAACAGCAAATGCCTCCAGCAGTTTTGAACATAATTACCAAAAACTTTAGATCGATTTAACTCTGATTAGATAGGATTTCAGGCTTGCTTTGTCTTCCTTTTTTAATTGAAATGGTTACCTTCAAACAAAGGATTCAAATTCAATAAAAACCTATAAAAGCAAATATCGATACAACTAAAAAAAACATATCAAAAAATGTGCAAAAACTGATGAGTTTTGGGTCAGCTCCAAGAAAAATGAAATAAGTAAAACCGATCAAACAACCAAAACAACAAAACTTCCAACCGATTGTTTTACTTGAACTGAGAAAAACAATGAAAAAAACTCAATTAATTGTCTTGAGTTCAAGTTTTTAAATTCAAAGGACTTAGTTTAAATAAGAGGACTTAGTTTAAACTCAAGAGGACTGATGAGCTTTTTATCACCACCAAAAAAATGCAATAAGTAAAACCGATCAAATAACCAAAAACAACAAAACTTCCAACCGATTCTCTTTTTTGAACTGAGAAAAACACTGAAAAAAACTCAATTAATTGTCTTGAGTTCAAGTTTTTAAATTCAAGAGGACTTAGTCGAAATTAAAGCCGACCTGTTACAGTGCCGAAATTTTACCGAAAAAAATTCTCAACAAGAACCCAGAGCCCATACCTAATATGCAACTCCCATACACGACACTAAACTTGGTGCTATTGAAACGATTACCATTTGGTTCATTATGTGAACAAAGTTTTTTACGGGAAAAAAAGTCTAGTACTCGAATGCAATACCCTTTCGTAGCAAGGGTAACAAGAGTCGAATGCTTGACTGAGCGAAAGCTAACTTGCAACAACTCGCGTTGTAAATTGTAGCACTTATGTAAAATATGATGCCACTCCCTGATGATGCTTTTGGATACTGTTTTTAATTGATTTGTCAATCAAACTTTTGGCCAATCAGTCGCGTTCATGTATACAATTTTTTGAAATGACTCTTCTACCAGTCCCTTTCTGCAATGTTTGATACCACAAACAACAAAATGCCAAAAAAAATTAACCTCTACGGAATTCAAGCCAGAAGACTCGAGTATCCAAAGTATTTGCATTTAAAACTGCGCTACTGACGCATACAGAACTGAAACATGCATTGGCTCTTGATACAGCTGAGAACAAGTGATGTATAAACGCCAAAACTATGCAGCATCAGTATTTTACTAAAACTAACACTATTTTATGTGAGATGTATCGGTGAAAATGAGGTCCCGTAAAATACCAAAATTCTTGCAAAGATGCTTTGGTTATAATTAGTATGAGTCGAATGATATAACATATTGAAGCCCTTCAAGTCGTGATCCGTGTGTCCCAAAATTTTCAAATTTGTGTAGTCAAGTGAGTAGGCATTAAAGTCATGAAAAAGGATTTTATCTGGGCCGTAGAAAATTTTTTTTAATGAGCAAGAAAAAATCAAAGCTTAATTAAGCGCTTCCCTGTTCGAAGATTTCTGAAAGAAAAAAAATGAAAACAAAAATAGGAAAATACTTTCAATAATATTTTTGATTCGTTAGTCATATTTTGCAGATAACTGTAGTCAATTACGACTAATTAAAGTTTAATGTTTTTTTCTTAGCACACTCTACAAAATCAAAATCGGAACAACATTGACAGAAAACAGTTTGTTTTGTATTAACGTGATCGGAATTTGTTATATTTTTAAATTCGTTTAGGTTAATCACTTGTTTGTGAGTTAAATGCCAAATTGCATACACATTTTGTATTTATTCAATCTCGTGAAACACAAGGTGAAAGGACTGTTTATGGTTTATGTGTGTTTGGGAATCAGTAGAATGTGCTCTTTGGAATGACAGATACTACCAAATATACCCGACATACAAAAGTTTTAAAAAAAGAATTGTGAGTTTAAGTCCGGGGTGGCTCATTCATAGAGTAACTTCAGATAAGGTACACCGTCTGTTCGTGACGCCTGTTCGATCTTATTTTCGGCCGGATAGATTCGTGCAACTTCTCAGTCTAATACCGATCTTAATCTTACTCTTATATCTCCTAGTCTCACTAGATCTGGTGTATACTGGTATTTGGGAGGTTAGATATTGAGAACTGTTATTGAGAAGGGCAACAATTAGCTAAGTTAAACTTATTCTGTTCTGCCTGAATTTATGAACAGTTTCAGCCCTACAAAACATTGTAAGTGTTTGTTATGGATCATGATGTGTTAGTTCTAAGTATTTTACAGAGGTTGTTTACCAAAATATAATAGGATAAACTGAATACTTGTTTTGAACTGGTTCCACCCATCAAGGTTTTGGAATTTTTTTAAGTTTAATGTTTGTTGTTGTGAAGAATGGATGGAGAAAATTTTGAGTCTTTGGAGTAGATTCTTTTGAAGCAGTAGTTGCGTGAAAGATGAGAAAGAAACAATTGCTCGTGTTGTGGAGTAGATGTCTTCGTAGAGAAAGAAGCGGTACAATTGTTCGTACTTCAGAAGTAGGTTTCATGTATCCAAGTCGGATTGAGTGATCGTGTCGAGTTTTCAGAACTGTACAATGATGTGTTGATTTCATTAAGTAGAAAAAGACTACAAGCATTCTCAACTAATCATGGAATAGTGAGCTGGCATTTGACATCTCTGTTACAGAGGATTCTTATGTGAGCTCAACATCGATTTGGCCGTTGATTTTGTTCACAGCGTACCTTCGCAGGTACCTTCGCAGCGATGTTGGTTGTAACTACGGCAACAAAAAAATTGATTTGCCATTCCAGAGTCAAAATGTCAACTAGTTTAATCTCCCTTTGCTGCTCGTTTCGTTTGCTCTAAGAAAGCTTCTTAGATTCTGTATTTATATCTGCATCTTGTTAGTGAGATCAGTTTTAGTTATGATTGCTTAGTTTTGGTTTTTTAAAGAGTTGCTCACCCTAGAGCTTTTCTCGTCAAAAATAAGGAAAGCATGTCTTAAGCGTGATGTAGCGCGGATAGTGAGGCTGGCTAAAGAGTTGCTCAAAACGTCCTATACTGGTGGGTTAGGCCAGCTGCGGGATTATAATTTCACCGTCTATGTGAGCAGAGTCTCTTTTCGTGTTCAACATTTTGTTCTTCATTATCAGGTGTTTTTCTCTTTTTTTTGGTTGTGTCCTTTGTTCAAAAACATATTGTTGTGTTTTGTGTGTTTTTTTTTGATTTTTTTGTTTTTCAAGTGGTTTTGATAAAATTTTAAAGCAAGTTTCAAAAGAATAACTTATCCAGTTTTAATATAGGTTTACTCTAGTGTGGGTACCCTGAGAAATTCTCAAACACTCGGTTGGTTCTGTGACATTAGTAGACTACGTTGGTTATCTCAAGCTTTAATATAAATCCTTCCAACCGGGTTGAGGGAAAGTTGTGAAAGTGCGTGAAAGCAAGTTGAAGTTGTTATCAGTTAGTTCGTAAAATTATAAATTCACCGTAGAATTAAACAATTTTACGGTGGCGAGTTACTCGATTGGGGTGGAAGACTGCATGAATTGTTGCCAAGTGATTTTAGAAAATGAATATTTATTTTAAAAAATGCATACAAAAAAAGGTTATTAACATTAAATTACTTTAATAATAACTCATTTCTTCGTACACTGAAATTACAGCAATTTTATGATTTTTATTGCTTTTGTATTGAGTTTATTTCACTGTTATAATTTAGGTCTCATAGTTAGATTAAAAATTGAAAAGTTCCAATAGAGTTTGTTTTTTTTTGTTTTTTTCCTTATTCTTTTAGATGAATGACTGGTGAAATCTAAAAGAAATGGTGAAAATTACATGTAATAAGGGTGGGGGTTTTATTTGAACGGGTTGATGACGACGGTTGTGGATCGGGAAAAACTCCATGGGTAAAATTAGTTTTATTAGTGTCGGAGTTTTTGAAAAGCTTGGCAAGCATGCGGATTATGTTTTTAGTGCCAAGCAGTGGCCAAAAAGTTCAAGCGCTCTGATGATATTGATTTCTTCAGTGGCAGCTAAAAACTCGTGGTAAGAACTTTGTATGAGATTGTTAAAATTATGGTTATCATTAAAACTATGAACAATTTATACTCGGGCTATTTTGATGGGTTGTATGTATTCATGCGAGATAAAGATGGGGCGGGAGCCTTCGAGCGGGAAGTTGTTAGTTAAGTGCCAAAAGATGTACATCTGACTGACAGGGTCGTAGTTACGGAGGATGCCGAGTAAGTTAGTGGACTTAATACATTATCTGAAAATTGGAAAAAAAAAGAGATGTGTATTTAGAGTTAATGAACTTGAAGCGATGATGTGGAGAACGAGATGGCGAACTGTGAAGATAGTGTCGTTGGAAGAACTTATAAGCGTAAGTGTGAGTTAGTTTAGTTTTCAACATAACTTCATGTGAACAATTATTATCTCTTTTTACTTCGGTGTTAAAAAATTAAGTGTGAGTGCAAAAGGATCAAATTTACTGAAAATTGGTTCGTAAGCTTTCGTGTTCGTTAGTGCGTGGTCCATCAATTGGTCAATTTTTTTTATTATTACTACCAAGGTGAAAAAAATACTCTGTTTTGAGAAAGAAAAATTTTCGGTTAGTTGTGCGTTGTTGTTAGGGTCATTGTCATGAATCTTCCACTTATCCTACAACAGTTAATTTGAAAACGTGTTAATTCATTTTCTATACCGTGTATTTTTGTAAAGTGGTTGCTGCCTGCGTGCGTGTAGTGAGATCACAATATCTTGGATATTTTTGTTAAGGTAAGCAATTTCCTTGATATAGTATAGTGTCGTCTTTTAGGTCTCGTTTAAAAATTTTTTTTTCTTTTTGATTTTTCGAATCGAAAAACAATATTTCTTGGTAACCTGAACTTTTTGCGTCTGCTTTACAGTTTGATCGATTATTTTTTCCAATGTGTGGTATCCAATGCTTATCATGCATTTCATGGATTAGGTTTCCATTTGCACCGTGACAAGGAAGTTCATCGTCTAATTGGATTTGAACTTGGTGGTGTTCAGATTTGCTTGATGTGAAGACTCTGGGAAAACTTAAAATTTTACTATATTTTGATTTTTGTCTTAATTTTAACTATCTTCAAACGTTTGAAGTCTTTTCTACAATCTTCGGAGTCAAAATACAGTAGTCTTTTTATGTTCCTTTTATGAAAATGTTCATTATCGAGTCTATTTATGTTTCAATTTGAAAAATATTAACAAGAAACTTTTTCTTTTCAGAGAATGTTCCTTTTGGTTGAATAACTTATGGTTCAGATTCACACTGTGATTTCTGGTTAATTCCATGTTTATGTAGCGCTTTTTCTTGGTGATCTTCACAATTATAATGTTCAACAAGGAGATCTTGTGGTCCGGTTTTTTGATTTATGGTTAAATGTGTACCAAAAAAGAAAGGTTTTTTTTGAGAAAACTATTAATTAAAGCATGTGTACTAGAGTCCTGAAAAGTTATTTTGAAATGTTATGTAACCTATGATCTTTTTTGTATATCTGTCGTATTTACTTTTAAGTTCTGTTGTGATGGAAGTTGTGGGTAGGGATTGAGCGGTGATGTTTGGCGGTGACAACGGTTATGGATGATGTACTAAACTGTTTCATTTTACCGTTTTTTCAAATTTGAGAGTATGAAAGTTTTTGAATATTATGTTCTTGAATGTCTTTGTGAACATACATTGTGTCTTTATTGTAATCTGTTTAGTGCCCCATTTACGGAGTCGATCACTATCGAGGTATTGGCCAAACAATGGAGTGGGTGTTTCAAAGGAGATCTAATCTAAGCGTAAAGTTCACGGTATCTGTCGTCTAATTGACTCGGAAAGTTCTGGTTATGATAAGGGGGTATCTGAAAAAATTTCTCTTGGATTGTTTACAAGGTTAGTTTTGCCTTGAGAAATTGTTTGGTTCATCCAATGCGGAAGTCTTTGTGATGGAGTGGTTCATCGAAAAGATTTTCACGAAATTGTTCAGAAGTAAGCGTTGAACCTAACTAATCTGACGGAAGATTTGTGGTATTTTGTTTGGAGTGAAATGAAGCGGTAGGGGGAAGGTACTTCGTATTGCACTACGGGAAAGATCTAGAGGGGCTGATGATGGTGTTGATGGTATATTGAATTGAACTCTTGGTGTTGTTAGAGTTCTTTTGCGTGGGTGAATAACTTGTCGTTCTAATGTGGTTGTTAGAATTTGGTTTTGGCTCAAATGTCCTGATCGGCTAAGGTCCTGTTGAATTGAGGGGTAAATGCTATAGTTTGGTTCTTATTGGGGTTCACTTAGGGTTGCTTGACGGATGGCTGGTATCAATAGTTCTGATAATGATGCGTGTTTTTCTTCAAAGGCGTTGGGGTTTCTACATATGATATATGAGTAGATGCTTGGGGTTGATTTGTTTGACTAGATTTAAGAGTTGTTTGGGGGTCTTGGGGTGGGTTGGTAGTTCTTAATAGGGTTTGGATAAGCCATTTTCAAATTTGTTGTATATTTAATTTTGTAATACTGAAGTTTAACTTTGTGCTCTTTATGAAACTTTTTCAGCAATAATGATGAGTAAAAACGTTGCTAGTACAAAAACGATGGTTGCTCTCTGCATACTTTTGAAGAGTCTCAAAATTATAAAAGTTAATAAAGTGAGAAAAGTTACGAAAAATAATGAAAATGTCTTTTCTTCTTAAAAAGCTTCGTAAAATATATGAAATTGTTCAGTATCGTGCCTGATTAGGTGGTCAATACTTTTGTAGAGAAAAAAATAGGTTTGTGTGGGGAAAAACTTGTATAAAGTAAAAAAATGAGGATTATGAATTCTAAAAATTGGTAATGAAAAAAACATACGAAATGAAAAATTTTGAAAAAAATTGAAAGAAAATTTAAAATGATTTTTTAAAAGATTTTGTTTAACTGAGTCTGAAAAAAGAATTTGAAAAGAGATTTTTTTTTCTTATGGAGTTCACATCGAGTGCGGACGGATTTTTTGTTGAATTGTGACAAGTTGGTTGAATATGAAGAGTTTTTGGTGAAGGGATGTCTGGGTGTTTAGGTATTAACTTTCTGATTTTTTTTGTTGAGTAATTAAGGAGTTTTGATAGTTAGAGTGTCTTCAGACTAAGTGATCAGGTTGACTTTTACCCTTAGGCTTATTTATTTTTATCCTTTTGGTTATATTTGGGGTATAAATTGAGACAAAATTGTTCTTTTTATTGTATTAATTGATAGAAGAAGGTTGTAACTTCTATACGATATTCATTTAAATTGTCAATTATGAAAGTAGTGTTCATTTCTGACCTGGAGTTCTTGGAGTTCTGGTTATAGATCTAGTTCAAGTTAGAAACATATCGGCTAATATTAGCGGTGGTATTTGAACTAAAGATGAGATGATATCAAAGGATTTGTTTGGTTGGTTTTGAACTATTTTAGTTCTGAAAAAGAAAATGGTTATAATTGCTACGCAATTTTTAAAGTTTTATTGAATGTGTTAAATAATCAGAGGGCTGCTGGAATACTACTTTCTTTAATAATTTAGACTGTGAATTAATAAATTTGGAATATTTTCTTGGTTGATTTCTAAATCGAAATGATCTTTTTTGTTGTGATTTTTTTTTGTTTCGGGTACTAAATTTTTTTCTTCCAACTTGCAATCTGTTGTTTTTTTTTAGAATTAATTATATTGGAGATTTTTGTTGTTTTTCATTTGGAATTGTTTCGGGTAATTGTGGTGAATTAATGAATTTTGTTGATATTTTTTTATCTTCAATTTATTGTTTCGTCAACAATAAGTAGTCCTTTAAAGGAATATAATTGTGTTAGCTCACGACGAGTGTAGTTTTTGGATAGTATGGGAGAAATTATTTCTATGCCCTACTTTTTCTTTTTTTGTGGTCTATTACTTTATATGTAACGTCTGTAGGTTTTTTCTGAAATCTGATATGGTCCTTTTCGAATAGCTTGTAGACTTGTGGTCCTGATATGGTCCTTTTGAGATTAATTTTTGTTTTCTGCATGTTGGAATTGAAACAAATGCTCCTAATTTTAGATTTAATGCTGGCCTAAAGCGTGAATTTGTTTGGGATTGAGTATTCTGTTTTGTAACAATTTCCTTACGATTTTATAAAAAATATGATTGTTTTTTTTTTATCTCTGTTTAAACTCCATTTTGTGTGGGTTCCAGAGGCCAATTTTAAGTTTTATGGACGGTGAAAATGATCTTTATCATGAGTGTGGAGTGATAGGTTATAACAAATTGAACCTTGATTTGGTTGACAGTACGCTTGAGCGTTTTTGAGGAGTTTGCTGTGAACAGTAATGGTTTACGTGGTTTTTAATTAAAACCATTTCATATAGCGATAGTCTAAAATGTTGTTATCTGAGATTCAAATGCTGATGGGAATATTTTTACATCTGATGGCGTTTCTGTGTCTTTTCGGTTGTTTCCGTTTATTTTAGATCGACTGTATTCTTGTCGGGAGCGGTTCATACCTTCTACTAGCTCATTTGTCAATGACGGATGCGATTTTCTAGGCTTATGTTTGATATTATAAAGATTGCATTCAGTAATTATTTCATTGTTTATGAATTCTTTTCCATTATCTGTGACAAGGTTTTTGGGTAACCACATTTTGCTATCCAGTGTTCTTAAAACGTTGTGGATCCATAATAAGTCCTGCATCATGTGTAATTGCACCTAAAGTTACCATCATGTTTGAATTTCCTTCTGAGGAGGGGGATAAAAGGATTTTGAATCAAATGATATTCTATGGTTAAAATATATTTTTTGTTCTTTAAAGTGCTGTTTTTTCTGCTAATTGCTTTTGGTGTGGAAAGATTTCCTTTAACTGGCACGTAATACAATCATTGCATTGCAAAGTACTTTTCATCGAAATTAAGGCCTTTGGAAAATAGAAAATTTGAGTGAAATTTGAAAATGTTTTTTTTTCTGATCCTACATGTCTTTTTGTATTCAAAGAATTTGATATGCGAAATTCGATAACATTTATCTTAGTGTTAAGCGGGGTACTTTCATTGCTGGGTAATGGTTTTCTAAGATGACAGTGTTTCCGTTTATTGTGGTATTGTTAAATTTATGGATATATCTGGGATTTATTTTATATTTTCATTTACTAAAATTAATATCTCGGGTTTTATGGGTTTTGTTTTGTATTTGTGCCACAATTTGAATTGCCTCATAACTGGGTCAACATTTTGAAATTTTGTAGTATTTGAACTGTTAGTTTTCCTATGCTAGCTGGAAAATTATTTTGAACTTCGTTCTTTGAGAGTAGTATGTCATATAAAGGATCATGTAAAATGTTTAATGATTGTATTTTTTTGACTTGATTCGAGAGGGCCTGACAAGTTTATTGTATCCGCTCGGTTTTCTTATTCTATTTATGGGAATTTTTTATTTCGTTGTGGTTTTTCTTGATGGGTTTTTAATTGTGTGTTATTTTTATCCATGATGAGTTTGTTATAGTATTAATTGTGTCTTTTTCTAATAAGTCGACTTCATAGTGATTATTCTGGCAGTCTAGATAGAGTGGAAAATGCTCTAAAGTATTTTTGTGTTTAGTATCAGAGTCAATTTTGACTGCGTGTTTTTGTAGTCGTGGTGTTGTTTCGCCTTTTGCGGGAAAGAATTTTGTATTTTGTGTCAATTCCACAGTTGTTGTTCGTGTAAATAGTTTAGGCTGTGTATTTCGACTAATTGTGTCTGGCAATGGCAGGTTTTTGCCTGCTGTCCAAACTATATAAAGATTCGGAAATTTCATTGAAATTAGTTGAAATCTATATAATCTATAGTTTTGATTAGATTTCTGTGTAAAAAGAAAATTTGTGGGTTTATGCTCTGTAAAAAAATTGTTGGTTGTTTTGATAAAGGAAATAAGAAATGATATTCTGTTAACTTATAAACGATGGCTGTACGCTTTCTCATGGTTGTGGAGAGTCTGAGCTCTGCTTGTGTAAAAAGTCTTGAGTTCGCTGAAAACAGATTTGTTTTATTGGTGCCTTGGATTGATTGTAAAAGAGCAAAATTGGGAGCATCGCATTTAGCGTAAAATGGTTGGTTTCAGTCTGAAAATGTATATGAAATTTGCTCTGTAAGGAAGTTTTTATTTTAATTGAGCGTTTTTGATGTTCTAAGGTCCATGCAAAGTTTTTTTGTTGTCTAAGAATGTCGTCGATTGGTCTGAGATATAAATATTTTTACGAACGTATTTACTTAAAAAAATCATCATTCCAAGGAATTCTTGGATTTGCTTTTATTGGATGATTGTTGGAATTTTATAACTGCATTGATTCGGAATTTCAAGGGTGTAATTTTGCTTCCTTCTCTAACGTGCCCAAGGAATTTTACGCGAGTGAGGAAAAGGGTGATTTGCCTGAGGCTGATTTCGTGATTTCTTTTAATAGCATTTGTTGGTATTTTTTTGAAACTTTGAACATTTCTTTTGTTTGCAGTTGTATCCCTAAAAATGTAATGACGTTCTCAGTTAGAATTATTGGTCTACAAATTTTACTCATAAAGGCAGAGAAAGCTGCTGGTCTTATAGATATGCCGTAAAATAGTCTATTGAATTTTTTTTGTTAATTTCCAATAACACATTGTGTCAAGCGACGTGATTGCTCATCTAGTGGCATTTGATTATATGCACTAATCATATCTGCGGTGGTAGAATAGTTCTTGTGGTGGAGTTACTGGTATTATTCTATGGGCCAATTGCATTTTTTTCATCAGTTAGAGAGTTTAAATATCGTGCTTTTAAAACAATTTAAAGTGATTCTTCTTTAGCGAGAATAATTACGGGATTTATAAACTAATTTCCTTCGGCTTGTTTTTGTTAGTTTGCTGGTGAGATGTTTTCGTGTTGCTCAAGGATCTCTAAAAGCCTGTGAATCGATTGGAATTTTATTTGCGCGTTGTTTTTTGAAAACTGCGTTGAGTTGGGATAGAAGGTGTGGTTTTAGTTTTGTTTTTTGAACATTAATGGCATATTATAATAAAAACTTGCAAAATGTTCAAATTCTTGCTGATTAGTTTGAGAATGTTGAAAAACTTGTAGTTCACTTGGTTATTTTAAGATTTGGAATGTTGGTTTAAAATAAGGGGTTTTTGTAAAAATATTCCTTGTTTCTTTTTGAGGATGGTTTAATGACAAATATCTAAAAATTTTAAGATATTATTTACGCTGTATGCTTTTTCTTATGTTTGATATAATGTTGCAATCCTAACAGTCCCAAAGAGTCGGAGTTTTTGAAAAGCTTGGCAAGCATGCGGATTATGTTTTTAGTGCAAAGCAGTGGCCAAAAAGTTCAAGCGCTCTGATGATATTGATTTCTTCAGTGGCAGCTAAAAACTCGTGGTAAGAACTTTGTATGAGATTGTTAAAATTATGGTTATCATTAAAACTATGAACAATTTATACTCGGGCTATTTTGATGGGTTGTATGTATTCATGCGAGATAAAGATGGGGCGGGAGCCTTCGAGCGGGAAGTTGTTAGTTAAGTGCCAAAAGATGTACAACTGACTGACAGGGTCGTAGTTACGGAGGATGCCGAGTAAGTTAGTGGACTTAATACATTATCTGAAAATTGGAAAAAAAGAGATGTGTATTTAGAGTTAATGAACTTGAAGCGATGATGTGGAGAACGAGATGGCGAACTGTGAAGATAGTGTCGTTGGAAGAACTTATAAGCGTAAGTGTGAGTTAGTTTAGTTTTCAACATAACTTCATGTGAACAATTATTATCTCTTTTTACTTCGGTGTTAAAAATTTAAGTGTGAGTGCAAAAGGATCAAATTTACTGAAAATTGGTTCGTAAGCTTTCGTGTTCGTTAGTGCGTGGTCCATCAATTGGTCAATTTTTTTTATTATTACTACCAAGGTGAAAAAAATACTCTGTTTTGAGAAAGAAAAATTTTCGGTTAGTTGTGCGTTGTTGTTAGGGTCATTGTCATGAATCTTCCACTTATCCTACAACAGTTAATTTGAAAACGTGTTAATTCATTTTCTATACCGTGTATTTTTGTAAAGTGGTTGCTGCCTGCGTGCGTGTAGTGAGATCACAATATCTTGGATATTTTTGTTAAGGTAAGCAATTTCCTTGATATAGTATAGTGTCGTCTTTTAGGTCTCGTTTTAAATTTTTTTTTTCTTTTTGATTTTTCGAATCGAAAAACAATATTTCTTGGTAACCTGAACTTTTTGCGTCTGCTTTACAGTTTGATCGATTATTTTTTCCAATGTGTGGTATCCAATGCTTATCATGCATTTCATGGATTAGGTTTCCATTTGCACCGTGACAAGGAAATTCATCGTCTAATTGGATTTGAACTTGGTGGTGTTCAGATTTGCTTGATGTGAAGACTCTGGGAAAACTTAAAATTTTACTATATTTTGATTTTTGTCTTAATTTGTAACTATCTTCAAACGTTTGAATTCTTTTCTACAATCTTCGGAGTCAAAATGCAGAAGTCTTTTTATGTTCCTTTTATGAAAATGTTCATTATCGAGTCTATTTATGTTTCAATTTGAAAAATATTAACAAGAAACTTTTTCTTTTCAGAGAATGTTCCTTTTGGTTGAATAACTTATGGTTCAGATTCACACTGTGATTTCTGGTTAATTCCAGGTTTATGTAGCGCTTTTTCTTTGTGATCTTCACAATCATAATGTTCAACAAGGAGATCTTGTGGTCCGGTTTTTTGATTTATGGTTAAATGTGTACCAAAAAAGAAAGGTTTTTTTTTGAGAAAACTATTAATTAAAGCATGTGTACTAGAGTCCTGAAAAGTTATTTTGAAATGTTATGTAACCTATGATCTTTTTTGTTTATCTGTCGTATTTACTTTTAAGTTCTGTTGTGATGGAAGTTGTGGGTAGGGATTGAGCGGTGATGTTTGGCGGTGACAACGGTTATGGATGATGTACTAAACTGTTTCATTTTACCGTTTTTTCAAATTTGAGAGTATGAAAGTTTTTGAATATTATGTTCTTGAATGTCTTTGTGAACATACATTGTGTCTTTATTGTAATCTGTTTAGTGCCCCATTTACGGAGTCGATCACTATCGAGGTATTGGCCAAACAATGGAGTGGGTGTTTCAAAGGAGATCTAATCTAAGCGTAAAGTTCACGGTATCTGTCGTCTAATTGACTCGGAAAGTTCTGGTTATGATAAGGGGGTATCTGAAAAAATTTCTCTTGGATTGTTTACAAGGTTAGTTTTGCCTTGAGAAATTGTTTGGTTCATCCAATGCGGAAGTCTTTGTGATGGAGTGGTTCATCGAAAAGATTTTCACGAAATTGTTCAGAAGTAAGCGTTGAACCTAACTAATCTGACGGAAGATTTGTGGTATTTTGTTTGGAGTGAAATGAAGCGGTAGGGGGAAGGTACTTCGTATTGCACTACGGGAAAGATCTAGAGGGGCTGATGATGGTGTTGATGGTATATTGAATTGAACTCTTGGTGTTGTTAGAGTTCTTTTGCGTGGGTGAATAACTTGTCGTTCTAATGTGGTTGTTAGAATTTGGTTTTGGCTCAAATGTCCTGATCGGCTAAGGTCCTGTTGAATTGAGGGGTAAATGCTATAGTTTGGTTCTTATTGGGGTTCACTTAGGGTTGCTTGACGGATGGCTGGTATCAATAGTTCTGATAATGATGCGTGTTTTTCTTCAAAGGCGTTGGGGTTTCTACATATGATATATGAGTAGATGCTTGGGGTTGATTTGTTTGACTAGATTTAAGAGTTGTTTGGGGGTCTTGGGGTGGGTTGGTAGTTCTTAATAGGGTTTGGATAAGCCATTTTCAAATTTGTTGTATATTTAATTTTGTAATACTGAAGTTTAACTTTGTGCTCTTTATGAAACTTTTTCAGCAATAATGATGAGTAAAAACGTTGCTAGTACAAAAACGATGGTTGCTCTCTGCTTACTTTTGAAGAGTCTCAAAATTATAAAAGTTAATAAAGTGAGAAAAGTTACGAAAATAATGAAAATGTCTTTTCTTCTTAAAAAGCTTCGTAAAATATATGAAATTGTTCAGTATCGTGCCTGATTAGGTGGTCAATACTTTTGTAGAGAAAAAAATAGGTTTGTGTGGGGAAAAACTTGTATAAAGTAAAAAAATGAGGATTATGAATTCTAAAAATTGGTAATGAAAAAAACATACGAAATGAAAAATTGTGAAAAAAATTGAAAGAAAATTTAAAATGATTTTTTAAAAGATTTTGTTTAACTGAGTCTGAAAAAAGAATTTGAAAAGAGATTTTTTTTCTTATGGAGTTCACATCGAGTGCGGACGGATTTTTTGTTGAATTGTGACAAGTTGGTTGAATATGAAGAGTTTTTGGTGAAGGGATGTCTGGGTGTTTAGGTATTAACTTTCTGATTTTTTTTTTGTTGAGTAATTAAGGAGTTTTGATAGTTAGAGTGTCTTCAGACTAAGTGATCAGGTTGACTTTTACCCTTAGGCTTATTTATTTTTATCCTTTTGGTTATATTTGGGGTATAAATTGAGACAAAATTGTTCTTTTTATTGTATTAATTGATAGAAGAAGGTTGTAACTTCTATACGATATTCATTTAAATTGTCAATTATGAAAGTAGTGTTCATTTCTGACCTGGAGTTCTTGGAGTTCTGGTTATAGATCTAGTTCAAGTTAGAAACATGTCGGCTAATATTAGCGGTGGTATTTGAACTAAAGATGAGATGATATCAAAGGATTTGTTTGGTTGGTTTTGAACTATTTTAGTTCTGAAAAAGAAAATGGTTATAATTGCTACGCGATTTTTAAAGTTTTATTGAATGTGTTAAATAATCAGAGGGCTGCTGGAATACTACTTTCTTTAATAATTTAGACTGTGAATTAATAAATTTGGAATATTTTCTTGGTTGATTTCTAAATCGAAATGATCTTTTTTGTTGTGATTTTTTTTTGTTTCGGGTACTAAATTTTTTTCTTCCAACTTGCGATCTGTTGTTTTTTTTTAGAATTAATTATATTGGAGATTTTTGTTGTTTTTCATTTGGAATTGTTTCGGGTAATTGTGGTTAATTAATGAATTTTGTTGATATTTTTTTATCTTCAATTTATTGTTTCGTCAACAATAAGTAGTCCTTTAAAGGAATATAATTGTGTTAGCTCACGACGAGTGTAGTTTTTGGATAGTACGGGAGAAATTATTTCTATGCCCTACTTTTTCTTTTTTTGTGGTCTATTACTTTATATGTAACGTCTGTAGGTTTTTTCTGAAATCTGATATGGTCCTTTTCGAATAGCTTGTAGACTTGTGGTCCTGATATGGTCCTTTTGAGATTAATTTTTGTTTTCTGCATGTTGGAATTGAAACAAATGCTCCTAATTTTAGATTTAATGCTGGCCTAAAGCGTGAATTTGTTTGGGATTGAGTATTCTGTTTTGTAACAATTTCCTTACGATTTTATAAAAAATTTGATTGTGTTTTTTTATCTCTGTTTAAACTCCATTTTGTGTGGGTTCCAGAGGCCAATTTTAAGTTTTATGGACGGTGAAAATGATCTTTATCATGAGTGTGGAGTGATAGGTTATAACAAATTGAACCTTGATTTGGTTGACAGTACGCTTGAGCGTTTTTGAGGAGTTTGCTGTGAACAGTAATGGTTTACGTGGTTTTTAATTAAAACCATTTCATATAGCGATAGTCTAAAATGTTGTTATCTGAGATTCAAATGCTGATGGGAATATTTTTACATCTGATGGCGTTTCTGTGTCTTTTCGGTTGTTTCCGTTTATTTTAGATCGACTGTATTCTTGTCGGGAGCGGTTCATACCTTCTACTAGCTCATTTGTCAATGACGGATGCGATTTTCTAGGCTTATGTTTGATATTATAAAGATTGCATTCAGTAATTATTTCATTGTTTATGAATTCTTTTCCATTATCTGTGACAAGGTTTTTGGGTAACCACATTTTGCTATCCAGTGTTCTTAAAACGTTGTGGATCCATAATAAGTCCTGCATCATGTGTAATTGCACCTAAAGTTACCATCATGTTTGAATTTCCTTCTGAGGAGGGGGATAAAAGGATTTTGAATCAAATGATATTCTATGGTTAAAATATATTTTTTGTTCTTTAAAGTGCTGTTTTTTCTGCTAATTGCTTTTGGTGTGGAAAGATTTCCTTTAACTGGCACGTAATACAATCATTGCATTGCAAAGTACTTTTCATCGAAATTAAGGCCTTTGGAAAATAGAAAATTTGAGTGAAATTTGAAAATGTTTTTTTTTCTGATCCTACATGTCTTTTTGTATTCAAAGAATTTGATATGCGAAATTCGATAACATTTATCTTAGTGTTAAGCGGGGTACTTTCATTGCTGGGTAATGGTTTTCTAAGATGACAGTGTTTCCGTTTATTGTGGTATTGTTAAATTTATGGATATATCTGGGATTTATTTTATATTTTCATTTACTAAAATTAATATCTCGGGTTTTATGGGTTTTGTTTTGTATTTGTGCCACAATTTGAATTGCCTCATAACTGGGTCAACATTTTGAAATTTTGTAGTATTTGAACTGTTAGTTTTCCTATGCTAGCTGGAAAATTATTTTGAACTTCGTTCTTTGAGAGTAGTATGTCATATAAAGGATCATGTAAAATGTTTAATGATTGTATTTTTTTGACTTGATTCGAGAGGGCCTGACAAATTTATTGTATCCGCTCGGTTTTCTTATTCTATTTATGGGAATTTTTTATTTCGTTGTGGTTTTTCTTGATGGGTTTTTAATTGTGTGTTATTTTTATCCATGATGAGTTTGTTATAGTATTAATTGTGTCTTTTTCTAATAAGTCGACTTCATAGTGATTATTCTGGCAGTCTAGATAGAGTGGAAAATGCTCTAAAGTATTTTTGTGTTTAGTATCAGAGTCAATTTTGACTGCGTGTTTTTGTAGTCGTGGTGTTGTTTCGCCTTTTGCGGGAAAGAATTTTGTATTTTGTGTCAATTCCACAGTTGTTGTTCGTGTAAATAGTTTAGGCTGTGTATTTCGACTAATTGTGTCTGGCAATGGCAGGTTTTTGCCTGCTGTCCAAACTATATAAAGATTCGGAAATTTCATTGAAATTAGTTGAAATCTATATAATCTATAGTTTTGATTAGATTTCTGTGTAAAAAGAAAATTTGTGGGTTTATGCTCTGTAAAAAAATTGTTGGTTGTTTTGATAAAGGAAATAAGAAATGATATTCTGTTAACTTATAAACGATGGCTGTACGCTTTCTCATGGTTGTGGAGAGTCTGAGCTCTGCTTGTGTAAAAAGTCTTGAGTTCGCTGAAATCAGATTTGTTTTATTGGTGCCTTGGATTGATTGTAAAAGAGCAAAATTGGGAGCATCGCATTTAGCGTAAAATGGTTGGTTTCAGTCTGAAAATGTATATGAAATTTGCTCTGTAAGGAAGTTTTTATTTTAATTGAGCGTTTTTGATGTTCTAAGGTCCATGCAAAGTTTTTTTGTTGTCTAAGAATGTCGTCGATTGGTCTGAGATATAAATATTTTTACGAACGTATTTACTTAAAAAAATCATCATTCCAAGGAATTCTTGGATTTGCTTTTATTGGATGATTGTTGGAATTTTATAACTGCATTGATTCGGAATTTCAAGGGTGTAATTTTGCTTCCTTCTCTAACGTGCCCAAGGAATTTTACGCGAGTTAGGAAAAAGGTGATTTGCCTGAGGCTGATTTCGTGATTTCTTTTAATAGCATTTGTTGGTATTTTTTTGAAACTTTGAACATTTCTTTTGTTTGCAGTTGTATGCCTAAAAATGTAATGACGTTCTCAGTTAGAATTATTGGTCTACAAATTTTACTCATAAAGGCAGAGAAAGCTGCTGGTCTTATAGATATGCCGTAAAATAGTCTATTGAATTTTTTTTGTTAATTTCCAATAACACATTGTGTCAAGCGACGTGATTGCTCATCTAGTGGCATTTGATTATATGCACTAATCATATCTGCGGTGGTAGAATAGTTCTTGTGGTGGAGTTACTGGTATTATTCTATGGGCCAATTGCATTTTTTTCATCAATTAGAGAGTTTAAATATCGTGCTTTTAAAACAATTTAAAGTGATTCTTCTTTAGCGAGAATAATTACGGGATTTATAAACTAATTTCCTTCGGCTTGTTTTTGTTAGTTTGCTGGTGAGATGTTTTCGTGTTGCTCAAGGATCTCTAAAAGCCTGTGAATCGATTGGAATTTTATTTGCGCGTTGTTTTTTGAAAACTGCGTTGAGTTGGGATAGAAGGTGTGGTTTTAGTTTTGTTTTTTGAACATTAATTTTTGTTGTAGCATAAACCATGGCATATTATAATAAAAACTTGCAAAATGTTCAAATTCTTGCTGATTAGTTTGAGAATGTTGAAAAACTTGTAGTTCACTTGGTTATTTTAAGATTTGGAATGTTGGTTTAAAATAAGGGGTTTTTGTAAAAATATTCCTTGTTTCTTTTTGAGGATGGTTTAATGACAAATATCTAAAAATTTTAAGATATTATTTACGCTGTATGCTTTTTCTTATGTTTGATATAATGTTGCAATCCTAACAGTCCCAAGGGAACTGTAATTTTGTATGGCGAATTATTGAATACATGTAGCGCTATTTTTTCTGTGTTTGCCTTCTTAGCGTTTTTCAAAGATAAAATTGTTTCTCTAAAAATTGATAAATTGATCTGAATTCAAGGTCAGACTCATATAGTTTTTGCGTTGATGAACTTGGTTGATGGAAAAATCATATGCATGTTCTATCAATAGTTTCAAACGTTCGCTTTGTTGCATATATAGGATAAAAATTAGAAAAAATTGGGTGCTTTTATTTGAATATTCGAAAAATCGTTAGAGATGTGTTATTGAGTTTTGTATATTTGTCTTTGATATTTTTATAAAGAGTTTGTTTGAAGGGTTTTGTTACCATTTTTTGTTCCACTCTTTGAGTTGGTATAAAGGATAATTGAATCTTTCCATAGTTTGTTAAACTTTTGCCTTTGCAGTGGCTAGTTTACTGGATATTTTGGAAGGTAAATGTTTTGGGGGTAGATTGCGAATTTCATTGCATGTGGGAACATTCATAATGTTTGATTTTGCGCCGGATTCGATAAAAAAAACAAATCGATAAAAGATCTGGTGGTTGAAAAATTTGAATAATAGGAGTTATTTCGATGAAGTGAGAATAATTACTTGAGCTGTTTTGATAGTTGTAGTTTCTGTTTTTAGAACTATCACGAGATCTATTATTATAATTACTAATCACTGTTTGGATGGTTTTGTGATCTTTTGTTGGCTACATTTTATGACAATTATTTGAATAATTTTGACTGCGGCTCTTCGAAGAATTTCTCGAGCTATCATTGGAATAGTTTCTGTTTGTGGTCAGAGTCATAATGTTTGATTTTGCGCCGGAATCGATAAAAAAAACAAATTGATAAAAGATCTGGTGGTTGAAAAATTTGAATATTAGGAGTTTTTTCGATGAAGTGAGAATAATTACTTGAGCTGTTTTGATAGTTGTAGTTTCTGTTTTTAGAACTATCACGAGATCTATTATTATAATTACTAATCACTGTTTGGATGGTTTTGTGATCTTTTGTTGGCTACTTTTTATAACAATTATTTGAATAATTTCGACTGCGGCTCTTCGAAGAATTTTTCGAGCTATCATTGGAATAGTTTCTGTTTGTAGGTTTGAATAATAGGGATTTCTGTTATAGTTTGAATAATTACCTCTGTTTGAATTTGAAATAGAGTAATTTTTTCTGTACTGCTTATTCGACTGTTTGATTTACTATATCGATTTTTTGAAGAATTTTGTGAGTTTTGTCGATCTAGTGAAACTAATAGAATTATAAGATTGTGATTTGCTATTAGTATAGCTATTTTGGAGTGGTTTTCCTGAGCAATTAATAGTCTAAATGATTTTGTTAGGTGAACTTTGATCTTTTTTCATGAATTGGTGAGAAGCTTTGTTTGGTTTTTTGTATTTTGGTGGTCTTATCAAATTATCTGGTTGTTTCTGTCATTCAGCAAACCTATGTCCATATCTGCGGAATGAGGGTTAGCTTTCAAAATTTGGGTTATTTTTATAGATGTTCAGGATATGAGTAATTTTCTCGGCTAGTTTGTGGTCAGAGTCTTGAATGTTTTTCATGTGACGTTGTTGTTTGGACCTTCCTTACGTTTTATAGCTTTGAGTTTTTTTGTTTCCTCTAGTTCATTCTGATTTCAGCATATTTTAACTTGTCTTCTAGTTTCCGGGAATCTATAATCGGTTCTCGGATTGTTGATGGATGTGTTTTTGTATTTCGTGTTTTTGTATTTCTGTGTACTGCGGGAATAAGCTTTTCGTGCTAAAGTACTGATTCTAACAGCGAGTTGTTTTTTTGTTTTGTTCGGAAGTCTACAAATTCCGTTGCAAAAAAAAACTCTTGAAGGTTGTTATCTTGGTTCAGAAATGAACATTTTTGAGACTATTTGAATAAATTGTTTCCAATCGGATTTAAGTTTTATGGGTAAATCTGAAAACCATTTTTTGTCTGCGCCATCGCGTGCAGTTTGTATCAGTACTGTGCAACTGTGAATCAAATTCAGATGATGTGTTTATAGGTTCTGGGCCTATGTTTAAGATTAGATTAGCTTTAACAGCGCTTAAGTAGTCTTCTACTGAGTATTCAGGATCTGTTCCTGTAAACACCATGAGTGGTTTATTAGTTGTTATAGATGATCTGCCCTTAAGGTTTAGATTCATTGTCATTTGGAGTGATTCTACTTTGTTTGGTATATGAGTAACCTTTGTAAGTAGAATTTTTTGTGTAATTTCAAGTTTCTGTAGATAATAGGATGATGGGGATCCATTTTTCATGGCTTGGGGTTGAACAGTTTGAGCATTTGTTGGGTATTGCGATTGTACAAAACTTTTAGGTTGTGCCAAAATTTGTCTTTGAGAAGGTTGTTGTTGTGTTTGCCTTGCTTGTTCATGGTTGAAAATATCTGGTTGAAAAATATGCTCTGGTTGATCTCTTTTATTCAGTAATTTTTTCGTTGATTATTACTATAGTTTTGTTGGTTTTGATGAAAGTAGTCTTTTTCTTCAGAATAGTGCGTTTGGATTTTTGTGAATTGCATTTTTTTGGTTAAAAAAATGATAAATTTCAGTACGATACGTCTGAATCTTTCCTTTATCCTTAAAGTTTACAGATTAAGATATTGGTTTTGCTGCCTGTTGGGTATAATTGTGTTCTCGTGATTGATTTTTTGTTGTATAGAGTGGTCGTGCTATTGGGTTACTTATGTTGTTGTTAGCGAAAAACTCATAGTTGTTGTTTGCAAAGATAATTCTTGTTGAGTGTCTTTTTTTGTTTGTTGTTCGTTTTGTAGCTTTTAGTCTATTTGTTTGATAGAACCTATGTTATTATTTTGGAACGACTGACGTTTTGCCTGAGAACGACAGTTGCAACGACTGAGAAATGAAATTTCGTTGGTGGAAAAGGAGTATTATTTTTACTGTGTGACGCTGTAAAAGTTGGATACTTTGTTGTGTTAGTGTAGAAAGTGTTTCAACTATTTCTTCGTTTACAAAATGCGATGGAGTTTGTATATTTTTTTGTATTCATTTTCTGGTACTTTTAAGGGTTTTTTGTGTATTGATGAATGTTGAGTTTAAACTATTTTTGCTTGTCCTTTAATTAAATTTTGAGTTATAATTTGAGGTTGTTCTGTCAATTGTTAGTGCTGTTACTCTTAGATAATCTTTGTGTACGGAAATGGTTGCAATTGCACTTAAGCTGTTTTGTATTGTGAAGTGATATTACTGATAGCTGGTAGGTAGTGATCAAGTGTTTGCCTTAAAGTTTTTTCAAGAAATTGTGAATTGCATGGGCTGTTTTTTAAAATAAATTTACGATTACATTGTGACAAGGTTGTACTTGTCCTCTGGTGAGATCGAATTTTCTTCGTGTGTATTTTTAGTTATTGTGTAAATGTTCAATATGTTGTATTGGCTGATTTCAACTGTAGAGTCTTACAGGTTTGCGAAGATACGATTTGTTTTTTCTAGGTTTACCTTTTATAGATGATTCTGTTGTCGATTCTTATTCTGGTAAAGATCTTTGATTGTCTATTGGTTTACTTTTGTCGTTGATTAGATCTCAAAATTCTTGTATTGATGTTGAGTCAGATTTCGTGTTCTGGAAAACTTTGACCTAATTAACTATTTTCGTTTCAGATTATTGGCTTTTTTTGTTTGTTTTTTCGATCTATTGTGTTCTAACTTTTGTTTATGCGGTGTAATTACCTCATCGTATCTTTTAATTAAACAAGTATGAATAATTTTTGTTTGCTTGATTCTTAAATTATCTCAAGACATAAATGTTAGAGTGATGAGTGCAAAATTCAAGGACTAGTATTTCTATTTCCTGAATTGTTAGTCCTCACAGTTTTTGTGAGGTTTTCCCATTTCCCGGGGGATAGATTGTCTTGTATAGACGGGTTAGAGAGAGAGAGAGAGAGAGAGTATATCATTTCGTTAGAATGATTTTGTAGTTTCTTAAGTGGTTATTTTATAGGAAAACTTAATATTACTAAAGACCTCATTTGTGATACCCAAGGTTCAGGAATAATTATAACACAAGTAGATCGTTAGTTACAATTTAAGTCTTACTAATTTTAAGATTTGTTTTAGCCTGGGTCGGTTAAGAGGAGGGGCTCGAGTGAAGAATGAGTAACTGAAGTTCTTCAATGTTTATCTTAACTAAAAAAAGTTAGTTATTTTGAAAATATCAGTTAGTTTTTGAGACTACCTGAATAAATCGTTTCCAATCGGATTTAAGTTTTATGGGTAAATCTGAAAACCATTTTTGGTCTGCGCCATCGCTTGTAGTCTGTATCAGTACTGTGCAACTGTGAATCAAATTTAGATGATGTGTTTATAGGTTCTGGGCCTATGTTTAAGATTAGATTAGCTGTAACAGCGCTTAAGTAGTCTTCTACTGAGTATTCAGGATCTGTTCCTGTAAACACCATGGGTGGTTTATTAGTTGTTATAGATGATCTGCCCTTAAGGTTTAGATTCATTGTCATTTGGAGTGATTCTACTTTGTTTGGTATATGAGTAACCTTTGTAAGTAGAATTTTTTGTGTAATTTCAAGATTCTGTAGATGAATGAGATCCAATTTTTCATGGCTTCGAGTTGAACAGTTTGAGCATTTGTATAGTATTGCGATTGTACAAAACTTTTAGGTTGTGCCGAAAACTGTCTTTGAGAAGGTTGTTGTTGTGTTTGCCTTGCTTGTTAAGAGTTCATGTAAGGATCGAAAATATCTGGTTGAAAAATATGCTCTGGTTGATCTTTTTTTTTCAGTGATTTTTTCGTTGATTATTACTATAGTTTTGTTGGTTTTGATGAAAGTAGTCTTTTTCTTCAGAATAGTGCGGTTGGCTTTTTATGAATTGCCTTTTTTTGGTTGAAAAATGGATAAATTTCTGTACGATATGTCTGAATCTTTCCCTTATCCTTAAAGTTTACAGATTAAGATATTGGTTTTGCTGCCTGTTGGGTATAATTGTGTTCTCGTGATTGATTTTTTGTTGTATAGAGTGGTCGTGCTATTGGGTTACTTATGTTGTTGTTAGCGAAAAACTCATAGTTGTTGTTTGCAAAGATAATTCTTGTTGAGTGTCTTTTTTTGTTTGTTGTTCGTTTTGTAGCTTTTAGTCTATTTGTTTGATAGACCCTACGTTAATATTTTTAAATGACTGTCGTTTTGCCTGAGAACGACTTGTTGTTTAGAGTGGTCGTGCTATTGGGTTACTTATGTTGTTGTTAGCGAAAAACTCATAGTTGTTGTTTGCAAAGGTAATTCCAGTTGAGTGTCTTTGTTTGTCTGTTGTTCGTTTTGTAGTTTTTAACCTATTTGTTTGATGTTTTGTTTATTATAGGTTTACCTTTTATAGATGATTCTGTTGTCAATTCTTATTCTGGTAAACATCTTTGATTGTCTATTGGTTTACTTTTGTCGTTGATTAGATCTCAAAGTTCTTGTATTGATGTTGAGTCAGATTTCGTGTTCTGGAAAACTTTGACCTAATTAACTATTTTCGTTTTAGAATATTGTTTTTTGTTGTTTTTATTTGTTTTTTCGATCTATTGTGTTCTAATTTTTGTTTATGCGGTGTAATTACCTCATCGTATCTTTTAATTAAACAATCATGAATAATTATTGTTTGCTTGATTCTTAAATTATCTCAAGACTTAAATGTTAGAGTGATGAGTGCAAAATTCAAGGACTAGGTTTTCTATTTCCTGAATTGTTAGTCCTCACAGTTTTTGTGAGGTCTTCCCATTTCCCGGGGGATAGATTGTCGTGTATAGACGGGTTAGAGAGAGAGAGTATATCAATTCGTTAGAATGATTTTATAGTTTCTTAAGTGGTTATTTTATAAGAAAACTTAATTTTACTAAAGACTTTCATTTGTGATATCCAAGGTTCAGGTATAATTATAACACAAGTAGATCGTTAGTTACAATTTAAGTCTTACTAATTTTAAGATTTGTTTTAGCCTGGGTCGGTTAAGAGGAGGGTCTCGAGTGAAGGATGAGTAACTGAAGTTCTTCAATGTTTATCTTAACTAAAAAAAGTTAGTTGTTTTGAAAATATCAGTTAGTTTTTGAGACTACCTGAATAAATCGTTTCCAATCGGATTTAAGTTTTACGGGTAAATCTGAAAACCATTTTTGGTCTGCGCCATCGCGTGTAGTCTGTATCAGTACTGTGCAACTGTGAATCAAATTTAGATGATGTGTTTATAGGTTCTGGGCCTATGTTTAAGATTAGATTAGCTGTAACAGCGCTTAAGTAGTCTTCTACTGAGTATTCAGGATCTGTTCCTGTAAACACCATGAGTGGTTTATTAGTTGTTATAGATGATCTGCCCTTAAGGTTTAGATTCATTGTCATTTGGAGTGATTCTACTTTGTTTGGTATATGAGTAACCTTTGTAAGTAGAATTTTTTGTTTAATTTCAAGATTCTGTAGATAATAGGATGAATGAGATCCATTTTTCATGGCTTCGAGTTGAACAGTTTGAGCATTTGTATAGTATTGCGATTGTACAAAACTTTTAGGTTGTGCCGAAAACTGTCTTTGAGAAGGTTGTTGTTGTGTTTGCCTTGCTTGTTAAGAGTTCATGTAAGGATCGAAAATATCTGGTTGAAAATTATGCTCTGGTTGATCTTTTTTTTTCAGTGATTTTTTCGTTGATTATTACTATAGTTTTGTTGGTTTTGATGAAAGTAGTCTTTTTCTTCAGAATAGTGCGGTTGGCTTTTTATGAATTGCCTTTTTTTGGTTGACTTTTTTCAGTACGATATGTCTGAATCTTTCCCTTATCCTTAAAGTTTACAGATTAAGATATTGGTTTTGCTGCCTGTTGGGTATAATTGGGTTCTCGTGATTGATTTTTTGTTGTATAGAGTGGTCGTGCTATTGGGTTACTTATGTTGTTGTTAGCGAAAAACTCATAGTTGTTGTTTGCAAAGATAATTCTTGTTGAGTGCATTTTTTTGTTTGTTGTTCGTTTTGTAGCTTTTAGTCTTTTTGTTTGATAGACCCTATGTTAATATTTTTAAATGACTGTCGTTTTGCCTGAGAACGACTTGTTGTTTAGAGTGGTCGTGCTATTGGGTTACTTATGTTGTTGTTAGCGAAAAACTCATAGTTGTTGTTTGCAAAGGTAATTCCAGATGAAAGTCTTTGTTTGTCTGTTGTTCGTTTTGTAGTTTTTAGTCTATTTGTTTGATGATTTGTTTATTCTAGGTTTACCTTTTATAGATGATCCTGTTGTCGATTCTTATTCTGGTAAACATATTTGATTGTCTATTGGTTTACTTTTGTCGTTGATTAGATCTCAAAATTTTTGTATTGATGTTGAGTCAGATTTCGTGTTCTGGAAAACTTTGACCTAATTAACTATTTTCGTTTTAGATTATTGTTTTTTTTGTTTTTGTTTGTTTTTTCGATCTATTGTGTTCTAACTTTTGTTTATGCGGTGTAATTACCTCATCGTATCTTTTAATTAAACAATCATGAATAATTATTGTTTGCTTGATTCTTAAATTATCTCAAGACTTAAATGTTAGAGTGATGAGTGCAAAATTCAAGGACTAGGTTTTCTATTTCCTGAATTGTTAGTCCTCACAGTTTTTGTGAGGTCTTCCCATTTCCCGGGGGATAGACTGTCGTGTATAGACGGGTTAGAGAGAGAGAGAGATTATATCAATTCGTTAGAATCATTTTATAGTTTCTTAAGTGGTTATTTTATAAGAAAACTTAATATTACTAAAGACTTTCATTTGTGATATCCAAGGTTCAGGTATAATTATAACACAAGTAGATCGTTAGTTACAATTTAAGTCTTACTATTTTTAAGATTTGTTTTAGCCTGGGTCGGTTAAGAGGAGGGGCTCGAGTGAAGGATGAGTAACTGAAGTTCTTCAATGTTTATCTTAACTAAAAAAAGTTAGTTATTTTGAAAATATCAGTTAGTTTTTGAGACTACCTGAATAAATCGTTTCCAATCGGATTTAAGTTTTATGGGTAAATCTGAAAACTATTTTCGGTCTGCGCCATCGCGTGTAGTTTGTATCAGTACTGTGCAACTGTGAATCAAATTTAGATGATGTGTTTATAGGTTCTGGGCCTATGTTTCAGATTAGATTAGCTGTAACAGCGCTTAAGTAGTCTTCTACTGAGTATTCAGGATCTGTTCCTGTAAACACCATGAGTGGTTTTTTGGTTGTTATAGATGATCTGCCCTTAAGGTTTAGATTCATTGTCATTTGGAGTGATTCTACTTTGTTTGGTATATGAGTAACCTTTGTAAGTAGAATTCTTTTGTGTAATTTCAAGATTCTGTAGATAATAGGATGAATGGGATCCATTTTTCATGGCTTCGAGTTGAACAGTTTGAGAATTTGTATAGTATTGCGATTGTACAAAACTTTTAGGTTGTACCGAAAACTGTCTTTGAGAAGGTTGTTGTTGTGTTTGCCTTGCTTGTTAAGAGTTCATGTAAGGATCGAGAATATCTGGTTGAAAAATATGCTCTGGTTGGTCTTTTTTTTCAGTGATTTTTTCGTTGATTATTACTATAGTTTTGTTGGTTTTGATGAAAGTATTCTTTTTCTTCAGAATTGTGCGGTTGGCTTTTTATGAATTGCCTTTTTTTGGTTGAAAAAATGGATAAATTTCAGTACGATATGTCTGAATCTTTCCCTTATCCTTAAAGTTTACAGAATAAGATATTGGTTTTGCTGCCTGTTGGGTATAATTGTGTTCTCGTGATTGATTTTTTGTTGTATAGAGTGGTCGTGCTATTGGGTTACTTATGTTGTTGTTAGCGAAAAACTCATAGTTGTTGTTTGCAAAGATAATTCTTGTTTAGTGTCTTTTTTTTGTTTGTTGTTCGTTTTGTAGCTTTTAGTCTATTTGTTTGATAGACCCTATGTTAATATTTTTATATGACTGTCGTTTTGCCTGAGAACGACTTGTTGTTTAGAGTGGTCGTGCTATTGGGTTACTTATGTTGTTGTTAGCAAAAAACTCATAGTTGTTGTTTGCAAAGGTAATTCCAGTTGAAAGTCTTTGTTTGTCTGTTGTTCGTTTTGTAGTTTTTAGTCTATTTGTTTGATGATTTGTTTATTCTAGGTTTACCTTTTATAGATGATCCTGTTGTCGATTCTTATTCTGGTAAACATATTTGATTGTCTATTGGTTTACTTTTGTCGTTGAAAAGATCTCAAAATTCTTGTATTGATGTTGAGTCAGATTTCGTGTTCTGGAAAACTTTGACCTAATTAACTATTTTTGTTTTAGATTATTGTTTTTTTTTGTTTTTGTTTGTTTTTTCGATCTATTGTGTTCTAACTTTTGTTTATGCGGTGTAATTACCTCATCGTATCTTTTAATTAAACAATCATGAATAATTATTGTTTGCTTGATTCTTAAATTATCTCAAGACTTAAATGTTAGAGTGATGAGTGCAAAATTCAAGGACTAGGTTTTCTATTTCCTGAATTGTTAGTCCTCACAGTTTTTGTGAGGTCTTCCCATTTCCCGGGGGATAGATTGTCGTGTATAGACGGGTTAGAGAGAGAGAGAGTATCTCAATTCGTTAGAATCATTTTATAGTTTCTTAAGTGGTTATTTTATAAGAAAACTTAATTTTACTAAAGACTTTCATTTGTGATATCCAAGGTTCAGGTATAATTATAACACAAGTAGATCGTTAGTTACAATTTAAGTCTTACTATTTTTAAGATTTGTTTTAGCCTGGGTCGGTTAAGAGGAGGGGCTCGAGTGAAGGATGAGTAACTGAAGTTCTTCAATGTTTATCTTAACTTAAAAAATTAGTTATTTTGAAAATATCAGTTAGTCCTGGGTCGTTTGTAAAGATTTGAGAGCTTTCTTAGACACTAGGAAAAAGAGGTGGGGGAACAAGATTGTTTTAATTGATCCAAGGAAAGCCATGGTTGGTGATCAAGTTTTTTCAACTGGTTTAAAATTAAAATTGATTTAAAGATAAAAGATCCAAGGTTAACCTTGATGATATGGTTTTTAAGAAAATTAGGTTGTTTAACAGAAAGGTAGGCCTGGACAAGATTTAAGATAAGAAAATTTCAGAAAAATTAGAATTTAATTTTAAATGATATTAGTTTTTGAGTGATATTGTGCTATTTTTAGTTGAAGTAACAAAGAAGCTTGATGGAGGATAACATGAGTCCTTGAGAAGCCAGAACTTTTTTAATTTTGATTAAAATTATTATAAAATTATGTACCGACTAATTTTTGTACTTTTTATTCAAGTAATTTAAATCTTACAAAAGTTTTAAAAAGACTGCGGAAAATACTGTTTTAAAAATACTGTTTATTTTTGTAGTTTTAGATCAATCGTTTTTGGTATTATGTAACACAAGTTATACATCATTGAGATATTTTTTTTTCTTGGAAATGAATTTACTGCTCCAAGTTTTTCATTTCAGATTGGTGAACGAAAATTTTGCATTGATAATTTTATAGAGAAGGAGTCGTTTCACGACGTAGAAGCTTGGTCCGTTATTCGGGTTTTGACCTGGTGTAAGCTTGAATACTCTTTGGTATTGATTCGATTTATTCAGACGTGGAGGTAAGTTTTCCTCAAACTAACTAGTATTTTGTGTTATTGCTAAATTTAGTTTTGTAGAAGTCTGTTCGAGACTCTTGGTCGCGCCAGATGAGTATAAAAAAACGGGTGGCTCACTCATAGAGTAATTTCAGACAAGGAACACCGTCTGTTTGTCACGTTATCTTTTTTTGGGCCGGATAGATTCGTGCAACTTCTTAGTCTATTACCGATCGTAATCTTACTCTAAGATCTCCTAGTCTCAATAGATCTAGTGTATACTAGTATTTGCGATGTTTGATATCAGAAACTGTTTTGGACAAGAGCAACTATTTGCTAAGTTGAATTTATTCTGTTCTGGCTGAAAGTATAAATAGTTTCAGCCTTACAAAACATTGTAATGTTAGTTATGGATCATGATTGGTTAGTTCTAATTATTTTACAGTGATAGTTTATCGAGAGTATAATAGGATAAAATAAATACTCGTTTTGAACTGGTTCCAATTGATTTGTTATATTTAGGTATTTCAAAACTATTGGTATCATTTAAACTGAGTACTACAAATTGAAATAATTCATTGTCCATCTAGAAATCAGTGAAAGCGCATGAAGTTTTAGGAAATCCATTTTTGGCCGAATGATCATAAATTTTTTCTAAAGGTGGAGCCCACATTTACTAACTCTGAGGATGAGAGCGCGCCAAAAAACGAGATTTTTTGATCATAATTTTCCAAACAGTGCCCAAAAACAGCTTTATGACCTGTTTTTTTTTTTAAATTGACTACGGGCACAAAATTTGGCCACATCAGTGTCTTTTTAGTGCTTAAGGTCAGCTCGAAAGATCAGTTTTGTCCACTTGAAAAAAGGCTTTCAAAATTTTCCATCCGCCTCTGATTCTTAGTCATATCGGATCGGTTCATTTTCTGATTGGTTTCCGGTATGATGTTTCATTTAATATAGCGAGAGTAACTCTGATAGCTACTTGAACAAAAGATGTCATCTTTGAAATCTAATTGGCTATTCTTAAATTCCAGCGGCTAGGCGTCCGTGACTTTTTTAGTTACTTCTATCGCAGCTCCGGTATCGTGTTGATTACGTCAAAGTTTTCTTACGAAATGCAGGGTGTTTTATTGAAAAAATCAATCAGGTTCTTTTTTTTAATGGTTGTTTTTGTGTATCTGTTCATTTGAATCTATCGTGAGATGCTGAGCCGACAGATGTGTTACTCAATTACAATGGTCGTACTTGATTTTTAATGGAGGCTACGATACGTACGACACAGTAGTTACGAGCGTTAACTGGTGAAGCGGACAAAATAAGAATGCTAAAATAAGATGGAGGTTTTTTTCGTTAGAAACTCGATTCGCGGTCATGTCACGTGACAACAATGACGCGTGAAAAATGAATAGAAATCAGACAGCAAAGCATCGAGAGAAGAACCTGATAAAATCTTATTTTCGATTGGCCAATTGCGATTTGTGAAAAATAGAGAAACTATCGTGATTTTAGCGATTGTTCAATTACCCCGGTCAACAACGAAAGTCTACGAATCGGAAGGGCTGAGATTTTGCAACGAAGATCGCGAAACGAAAAGTTTCCATCGTTGAACTTTATTTTACACCACAGTAAACTCACTTCAATTTCAATTTCTGCATATGAGGAGCTATGAGTGAGGAAAATTTAATCCAAATTCAATGAAAAAGGCGTATTTCTAAAAGAAAAAAAACATGATTTCACACAGATGATGTTTTAGGTGGGAGATTTAGGCGCGAGGATACTGAGATTCACTCATTCGCTCGTTTTTCTTTAATGTAACTATTAATGTGTATAGTTTGGCTGCTAACCTTAACGGTTTTATTCACCCGGTTTGAGAAGGGCTAAATTAAAAATGGTTTTCTTGAGGTTTTGAAAATCGTTTGCTTGAGGTTTTGAAAGATTTTAATTCTGTCGTTATGAGTTTTTCCGGTCGAATGTTCATGCGTTTTATGTTCTTTTCTAGGTTATTGTTTGTAGCCTTATGATCGGCAAAAATGTTAACGCATTATTCTGCCCAATACTGATGCTCAAACTCTGGCACCTGGAAGTGTGGTTCGGAACGCGGAAGCATTCTGGATACCCAAAAACAACTTTTTAACACACTGAACATCAACTTTTCGATAATATCAGTTTAATGAAGGATTGGAGGATTGGTATTCAAACTAAAAATTACGAAAGATAAAAAGCAAAACCAGCAAAAAACAGCATATTCAGAAACAAAACAAAAGGTAACAGAAAAACATTTAAAAAAACAAAACTCGATGAGTTATGACTTTTTTATTGAATGTTCTAACTACTTGTGATCCATCTGGCTGAAAGCTACTGAAATTTCGAAACAATCAAGTTTTTTGAGAAAAAAATTAAATTACTGTGAAAGTATATGTGCCGCAATTTTACAGAATTACAAAAAACAACGACATCATAAGGCATTTTTCTACATCAAACAGTTCTTATAACTTCAATGAATTTGTCTTTCGAATAAAAGTTTCTTAGCATTTGTTTTCGTATGCTCATATATGATGCAACAATTTGATTTACAGTTCTGAACCTGCTGTTCGTAGATGTAAGAATTACTTCTTCATCCAAAACTCTCCTATTTTGCCATAGGTCCAGTTCTAGAATCTTCTAGATCCCCTTTGTTAAATCCTTCGCTGCAGAAGTTCAGCTTACTTGACTTATTATAATAGCAGCAACAAGCTTTGCTAAGTAAACATAGCATCTCGGTAAACTAAATTCCTCATTGAAAATCCAGGATCACGTTTATTGTGTTTTTATGATTGCTGCAACATGTTCTTAAATACAGCATGAACTTATGACTGAACAAAGTTGATGAGACGTCTTCTGGGAAAACATTGTCCAAAACAGTAGATTGTAGTGCGCTACCACCTAAGTTTCAAATAAAAAAGAATAAAAATGAGAATTTCTTTTGTTTCGTTCCCAATTGCATTATTTTTTATTTAATCTCCATATCGTTCTTTCCAAGTTGCGTCTCTTTGAAAATGGGGCTATTTTTATTTCAGTTAATCCCGAACATCTGAATTGCCCTGAAGATAACCAAAAAAAATCATCCTTTGCTTTTGCTGAAAACAAATCTGGAGAAAAAAGTGTTTGTAGTAAAAACGACATATGATATGAGTCTTGATCTTGCCGTTGCTTTGAAGTCACCATCCTACAGTTCTTCCATTTTGTACCCTTTCTCTTTTTTGTACTCCCGTCCCATGTCATCCATCTCTTTTTATCTCTCTCTCTCTCTCTCTCTCTCTCTCTTTATGTCCTACCTCAAAATCCTGTAAGGTCAAAGACCGAAGAGTTTCTGGACTGGAACAGAAGTAATAGTAGCGCCCCATTGAATGGAATACCGTCCACGTCAAACAGTGTGGTGAAACAGATATGAAAGATACAAAATTGTTTGATTTGTTTGATTGATGACTAATGTTTCCTCTTCTTTATCGCGAACCAATTAAAGGAAATGGTCCAACTTGGTCAAAATCAAATCTTACCTACCACTATTAAGTCCAAAAACAAGCAATGTGTTCACATATCTCTGCAAATGATTTTATAATAAACAACTTGGTTTTCCTGAATTAGCAAAATTTGAGTTGACATGTCAGCCTCTTCCAATACTTCAACGCATTCATCTTTGTATTCAATTTTTTTACCCGAATATTTCTTGCCTCGTCAGCTCAATTAATCATCACAATTCTCTTTAAATTTTGTAGTGACACCTTACTTTAAGTCTATGAAGTTTTGTGCTTATCTCCAGCTTACATTTCTCAGCCAAAAAATGAGGTTGCTTACAACTTCAATAATCAAGTTTTGATGATACTTGCTCTACAAAATACAGATTGTAGTTTGTGCCTCTTTTACACTTTTGGCAGGAACGCAAATGGACTGAAAACCGAAAATTGGAGAGTTTGTATCATAATAACAAGCTAACAATATCATAAGTATGGAGGATGTGATTCTTGAAACTCAATACTTTGACTGTTTTGACAAACTTTATTATGTATCGTCGAGCTAGTTCTCCTGCATATTCTCCTTCCTGGATATCGAAATCGTATAGAAAGCTGTTGCACTCAAATTTTTCTTCGACAACAGGTAAATCGTTAACGAAAACTGCAGGAAAGCTTTAAGGATTATGGCCAGACATTGGAATTATTTCTGTGAAGTATCTAGAAACGGAGAAAGGCGAGAGTCGAGTTCAATGTGTCTGTTTATGTATATGACTAAAACATGGAAAATACACAAATTGTCTTCATTTGATTTCTTGTCTTTTTTGGATAAAAGACACTTCACTTGTCCAATTTGTAGTAAAAACCCGGGTAAGACAGAGTCTGGACATCCAATTGTTAATTTTTGAATAAAACAGCAGAAATTGTAAGAATTTGTATAATAAAACTCTTGGACGCATTGCTCAACAAAATCAACGTTTTCTGATTTTCCTTGAATTGTAATTAAATCTTGTTTAGTACTGACTAAATGCGATTTGTCAATCAAAACACTGTTGACATGGGAAATTCACTGATTTTCCTTGATATTTAGTGATATTCACCAAACTCAAAAGTTCAAAGAACAAAGTCTCTGAGCAATATTGACTTTTGCGGCAGATATGAGCTTGTTGAAGACTTTTTTTGTTTCTCTTTGATAACTTCATTGTCTAGCCTGGCCATTTGGAGATAAAATACGTTATAGATCTCAATTTCTTTTCTGCACCAACCAAAAATTGTTGACAAGCACTCAACTCCTCTTTGAGTATCTCTCCTTTTTTTCTTTGCTCCTCCACAACTTTTTTCAGGTCTGCTATACTAACGCATGACTTCCACTTTTTTGCTTCTTGATCCTTCTATCCGATACTGGAGAAGAGAGTAGAAACTCGCAAGCTCTTTTTTACGAGACAAGCAAACCGCAGGCTATATGAAGTAATTACAACCGGGACAAGAAAGAAGAAGCCTTGCGACGTAAATATATTATCTCTGTAAACCTAAACTTTTTTTGAAAAATCCAGGATCCCGTTTTTCGTGCTGTTATGACTGCTGCAACATGTTCGCGGAATTAGATTAGATCTTGCATCTACCTCAAAATAGTCTCTACAACTTTTTTTCTTAAATTTGATCAAGTTGTTCTTTTCTGGTTGAATACAATGGTATTAGTTTTTCTTAGCAATTGTTAAATAAAGTGAGTCTTCGTCCAACTCCATTTCTTCCAACTCATTTACGTCACAGAACTTGTTAAAGAAAAAATAGAAGAGCTTCAACATTCTCAGTTTTGGATAGGGTTTGCAGTTTTAAGATAGGGAATAGAGCATCCGGTCTCCCAGCTTTGTATTAGCAATGGGTATAGAGTCTACAATGTAATATGATAGGGATAACCAATGGTAAGGTTTTATGGTTTGTGTGATGATAAGAGATTGGTAAGAAAAAAGAATGTCTATTTTGTTGGAAAATGTCTATTTTGCTTGCAGAAACCTCGACGCGCATTATCTATTTGGAAAAAATTAATTTTTATTTACGGTACGTTGTGAAATAAAGGTTTTTTAGTTAGTGTTTTGGTATATGGTAAGTCAATGGTAAGAGTTTTTGAGCAAAAATTGAGATTTTTCTTCAAAAATTTTTCAAAAAAATTTCTTAACACGATAAGATTTGCTAAATTTCGACCCATTAAAAGTTAATAGGTACCCTTACTTTCTATCTATTTGCAACTATGCTGAAATCGACCGAAAGTTTTGGAAATTTTTTGGAAAAAACTGCAGAAATCTCCGGTTTTAGTTATTTTTTTTTGTCGCATCTAAGCTAATTGTAAAATATGGTTGTTATATTACGTGCAGAATTAGAATTAAGCCTAATCTGTGTTTTAATTAGTATCATGTTGAGACAATGATACAAAACTATTGAAAACAAAATTTGGAATTTTTCACTAAAAATAATAAAATGATAAAATGATAAAATAAATATTGATAAAATTTACACTAATTTGAGCTCAGAACCAGGTAATATAAAGTTCTGAATACCAGAGGGAGAGAGAGAGAGAGCTCATAATGACTTCAAACCTACTGAAATTGTGAAAAAAAATCAAGGTTTATGCAAAAAAGTATCAAAATTTTAAGTATTTAAAAAAAATTGCCAAAATTTCAAGTTTTTGAAAAAAAATTGCAGAAATCTCATAGTTTTGATGCTTCTCATCTAATTGAAAAACTAAATTTATGTACAGAATTTAAAAAACTGCTTAAATTGTATTTTAATAGGCATCATAGTACAAATTTTTCAGTACAAATTTGAATTTTCCACAATTTTTTCTCAAAATATTGAATTACGATAAAGTTTACCCTAGCTTGAGCTAAAATACGGGTTATATGATGCTCTGAACATACAAAGCTTATATTAGCTGAAAGAATTTTGAAACTTCCAATTTCTCAGGTAAATGGTGAAATTAATCCTAATTTTCGAGAAAGTGAAATAAAACATAATCCAATCTATCCAAAATTTTCCAGTTTTAACATTTTATTTGTGTAATTAACTGGATATTGGTCCAGTTCAGTGAGAATTTACCTAAGCATCTCAATTCAAATAAGCAATGAGATCAATATTCATTGAAATTTCTAGATTAAAATACAGGATTCAACTCCTCCTCAGTTTTTTCTCAATGATTTACCCAACGTTGTGCAAAAAATACAACTTCTGTGAAAAGTTTTACGTTACAAATAATAAATTTCAGATCAATGACGAAAAATGTGAGAAATGAACAGTTTACTACTAAAATTAACTAAAAATGTGGTAACTTTCTTTTAAAAGTATATTAGATATTGGATGAAATTCAACTAAATCTTCTTCATAACTGATGATTATCTCTCTGTTAATTCTACAACATAATTTCCATATTTTTTTGGAAGAAAGGTTCTATGTGTTAAGGTTGTTCTTACTTTCTGCTTAAAATTGTTTTTGCCATAGCACTCATTTTGCCAGAAACTATAGTCAGAAGTGGTGATTTTAGGAACAAAATAGTTCAACAAATAAATTGAACGAACAGTTTGTTGGCAGAGATGAAAACAGTACTGAGAACGCCTAACTAATACTAAAAAGTTTGTACATGTTTTCCTTCAGTGTCCTTTGTTCAGTTGCTACAAAAGTCCATTTAAGCAAAAATACATCTTTTGGGATCATTAACTATCAATTTTCTAAGTAGTTCTTAAATCGCTTTATATTCTTGAGTTTTCTGAAAAATTTCTAAGTGAGACACAATCGGTGCTAGTTGAAGCAATCGAAAACATATGTAAAAACTAAAAAAATAAAAGTGTGTTTTTACGTTGGGTTGTGGAGCAAGTTAAGAGCCTCTCTATTGATTATAATCTGAAAACCTTCGGAAGTAGAAGTACGCAAGGGAACCTAGTTCTGACTTCTGCAACATCTAAATACTTCTAAAAGAACGCTTCTTAAGAAAATCTGTTTAGAAAAAGAAAACAATGTGCAAACAGTAACCATTGAGTAGTTTTGCGAAATGTATTAAGCAAAAAACTCTATAGTTCTACATAATTTTCTATTGAAAAAAAAAGAAGCTAGCCAGAACAAAATCTAAAATGCGTGTCTGATTGATTTTTTCATGCGAAATTTCATATATTTAACATCTGGTTCTGCTAAAATATCAGTTTATTAAGAAACTTTCAGCAGGCTCTATTTTATTATCTCTAAAAAATTTTCCACATCAAAACTCTAATTCATCCAAAATGATAAAATGTGGATCTTGAAAGCAACTTTTTGATTTTTGCTTCATTTATTATCTTCCAAAATATGCCGGATTTGGATTTTCTTCACAAAAAAATACTCAAAACATTCAAATTCACCTAATATATCAAAAGATATCAAATATTCCAATAAATTACACATAAATATTAATCTTTAAACTTTCAAATGTTGGATTCTTTCTCAAGATGTAATTTATCAGCTGAATTTTATTAAAATTATCTCAAAAGTTCTAAAAAATTAAATTGAGTTTCGATCTCAATTTATAATTATCTCCGTTTCTGCTTAACCTGCTATCTTCTATTTTGATCCAGTTTGAAAGAATTTTAGTTGAAAATTGAGTTTTAGATGGGAAATGTATCATTTCAACGAACGTTCAAAAGTCCGAAGCAAAATTAATACCGTAAAAACTTTGCTAAAAGTCTTCAAATGATTTTCTCAACCTGATAATTATATGTTGCTGTTTCAAATCCATGAATTTTTTTATGGAAGTAATTTTTTTGTTGAGAAAGATGTAAAACTTTATCTTGAAATTTTCAAAGGTAAGCGAAAACATTTTTTTCATCTTTTCTCGGTCAAGTATCAATTAGTTTTTTCGGAAATTGTCAAAAAAAAAGAAGAAAACCGTAATTCGTAATAAATCATCCCCATTATCTGCTTAAAAACGCCATATTCTTTGAACACTTTTAGTAGCAGTAAACACGGAAAACTTTAAAAAGGTAACTATGCAAAACATTTCATTTAGTCAATTACGATCCAGTTTTTTACAATTTTATAACAAATACTTAATCACTCATTAGCGCGTGATATGAAATTTTACTACAAATTAATCGCAACAAAATCTCCTCAAACTTGCAACCAATGGAGCTCTTACTATAGATTAAAAAATTTTCAGTTCGATTTCCACTGAAAGTTTCACGACAAATTGAAATCGAATGTTTCTGGTTTTACCATCAATCAGAAACTTTCAATAAAAAAAAAACAGATCAAGAATTGTGATGAAAAAACTGTGTTGTTCCTACTAGAATTTTTCAAATTTATCACAATTGTATAGATTTTCAGATTCAGTAAAAAGTATTGTTCATAGTAATTTTTATGTTAATTAAGAAAAGACAATCACTTTAAATTTTCTTGGAGCGTATTTTGAGACTGCTGAGCACAAAATTTAACATTATGTGGACAAGAAAAATGCTTTTTCTTGATATGATTAATGAGTTCCTCGCTGCTATATTTACAAAAGTTACAGTTCGAATACTTCAAAACACCACAGGTTCTACGGTGTCTTGATGCGTGTAAGCGAGTGTATTCTCTGCCACATTCAAGACATGCAACCTCTTTCGATTGTATTCAGTGACGGCATCTCAATAAGTAAAAAAAAACTTGAGAAAAACTGGGAGATTTAAAATGTCCCATGTTTCTAGATAAGAAAAGTTGAACAGCCCCGAAAAATGAATAATAGTGAACAAAAACAGCAAATTTACTATCCAAATGTTTTTTTAGATCAGAACAAAACTATGTTCATGAAACTTTCTAATTAATCAATTTTATTGAATTTTTACAAGATAACTAACAAATAAATATGACACCAAAGTGAGATAAATGAAATTTCTTGTCTGGTTTATATATATTTTTGGGATACTCCTTTCATAATTTGATTTTTCGATAAAGTTTTTTTTTTGATTTGTTCTATTTCTAACCAGTGAAATAAAATTAACAAAATATGAATTTTTATCACTCTCTTTTTTTTAAAATTTGGATGATCGATTAAAAAATTTTTAAATTTGAATAATCGATTAAAAGATATTCTGACAAATCTAGATTTTGTAATTGTATCAAATTCAAAACAGTAATAAAATTGATAATCCTTGTCTTCAGTTTTTGTTTCATAGGTTCTTCTATGGTGATGACGTCATTCTTTAAATAGAAATGACGTCACCACCCACGCATTTTAACCTTTACGGTAATGACGTCATCGCATGTGTCATTCCTTCGAAAGTTCATAATTTTCCAGCAAAGTTTTCAACCAATCGGAACTAAGAAATTTCTAGACATAACTTTGGAAGAAAAAAAACCTTAATTGAAAAATGTCAATTAAAAAACATTTGAATTTCTTCGAGTTACTCTACAGGAAAAAAAAATTTTCAGTTTGATTCCCTTATTGATGGAAGAGATGTAGATTTTTACTGTTTTCACAATTTTTTGGACGTTTATGTTGTCCACAAAAGAGTTTTTCGACTAAGTTAAGGTTTATTTAGAGAAACTTACTCAATCAAAGAGTTTACTTTTGAACCGAGTATTGGGTATCAAAGCAATAAACTTACTGCTGAATTGCACCCGACTAGAAAATAAATTTTATTTTTTCTCGAAACTTTGAAGTTAACCAAAAATTCGTTCGATAAAATATCAAAGAATCTTTTTTCCCCTACCAAATTCCCAAATTTGTACAAACTCCGCGGCAAAGTTCTTTACTTTTTCATTTCCTTGAAGACTTTCAAAGTTCAAAATCTTGCATGAACAAGTTTGGAATGAGATTTCCAGAAATTTGCTCGGAAAAAATCATCAATTTCGAGCTATCCTCTCAAATCTATATCACAATCAAACAACTTGACTATCTACTCAAGAATCAACAATTTCTCATTGATTATGTACACAAAATTCAATTGACTTGATGAGAAAACTTGCAGAGATGCTACTTGTTATATTTTTCTTTCATGTGTTATTTATATCAGCGATGTTTTTTATTTTTACAGAAAACAACCTGTGGTCATTTTTTGCAACTGCTTTTGTAAATACGTTTACTTATTTGGAAGATTCAAATCCTTAAAAGGTGAAACTGTTTTTTATTGGAGACGGCTGCCTAATATAAATGAACTTTTTAGTGATTGGAAACGACAATAAGTACAAAATTCCTAAAATGGAACTTTGTTTCCGATATGACACAATTTTTAATTAAAAATTCCATAAAAAGAAGCTGAAATTTGATTGGGCACGACTACAGACCAAGTATGGAAAGTCATTTCTTTTTGGTTAAACCCACTCAATCGAGTTCAAAGTAACCATCTCTCTAAAAATCATTTTGTTTTTAACTTAACTACCGTCAACTACCTCCTTTTTTAGCTCAATTCAATTTAATTTCAAGTTAACTTCCACCAACCACCTCCATCTCAACTGTATATTTTGTTTTTACGCTGTTTCTTTTACTCAACTAATTGCCCAAAATGACCTTCTCAGTGCATAACAGCAACCTTATGTACTCTGTTGAATTTTTGCTTGATCTAGTACAAATTCAAGTGCGAGAAACAGTCTCTGGAGTTTTTGTGGCACAAATGGACATCTCAATCCAAGTCTGGCACATGGTGGAAGTGATGCCAAGTGATTTCGACGAACATCATATACCCAACACAAAGAACCAACTTGGAACAATGCAAATGATGGAGGAAGTGTCTCAGCAGCATGTGGGAATGAACTACCCTGACACTCCTGACTCTAGATATGTGGTTCAATGTGGTCGATTATTTCCTCTTTCCTTGGGAAGAAGGATCTGTGGAGAACCCAATTACCATCAAAGAGGATGAGGGGTTTTCTGAGCTGAGAACTCCAGTCAGCGAACCACCAAGACAAGCATCGGCGAAGGAGGCAATACCAGCTTTGCGCTCCATTTAGAACTTGCAAAATTCTTTAGCTGCTCAACAGTTCTTTAATTTGTAAATAATTTGGTTGTTGTCTTGTTTTGTAATTCAATTCTTTTGCATCTGTTTTTTCGATGAGACAATTTTTTTTATGAGATAGGAACAAAGAGATAAGGGCGCAGAAAAATTTATTAAACAATTTTGCACATGGATTAAAAATTAAGCTATTTTTGCAATTGGTAATTTGTTTCACAAAGTTTTATTGTAAAGATGATAAAAAAAATTCAATTTCACAACATTTTTGCACACAAGATAAAAAAAATCCTGACAAACTTGCATACTTGTTAAAAACTCTACAAAAATTTTCACACCGTGCAAAAAGGTTCACAATGTTTTTAGCGCACATGTGAAAAAAATCGAAAAAAAACTCGCATTTTAAGAAAAATTTCCTCAAATTTTTTCGCATTTTAAAGAAAACTGTAACAAGATTTTCTTGCTCTGTTGAAAATTTAAACTTTTGAGTTACTTTGTTCTAGTTTTGATCATTAAAAAATTATTTTTTTCGCATGTATGTTGATCGAAAACATCAAAAAAACAATGTATTAAAATAGGGAATAGCACTCAAAGTCATCAATAAAGAAAAAATTTCAGCAATTTTTAACAATTTTTTTACAATAAAATTTTGCGTTTTTTTTTGCATATGCATATAAAAAAAGAAGTTAATTTTTTGCGTTTTTTTTCTTAAGAACCACGAAAAAACTTGCAACTTACACAAAAACTTTCTGAAAATTTTTGCACACTTGTAAAAAAACCAAAACAAGTTTTGCATCTTGTATAAAAACTCAATTAATTTTTTGCCAAGCTGTTGAAAAAATCAAATCAGTGACCTCTACATGACCTCTTATAGGCAATTAAAGTCGACCAATTTGATAAGACAAAATGGTTCTCTTTTTTAAACTAAAAGAGAATTGTTGAAATTTTTTTGTCCTATTTCTTTTTGTCCAGATTTTTTTCCTTTTTTAGAGATTGTAACCAAAACATAATTTAGGCTGGTAATCAGAAACAGATGAAAAGAAAATTTAAAAAAACCAAAACAATTTTTGCATCTTGTATAAAAACTCAATTAATTTTTTGCCAAGCTGTTGAAAAAATCAAATCAGTAATTGCAACTTGCCGAAAAACTTGTGAGTTAAGTTTTAGAAACGTGTAAAAAAAATACAAAATTGTTCGTTGAAAAACTTGTGACAAGATTCTTTTAAAAAATATTCAACTATCAATAATAAAATTTTTTTGAAAAAGCTAATCCCAGAGTCTGACATGATTCTCGACAGAGCTAGCAAGGTGTCTTTTGAAATGTTTAAGCAAAAAAATAATTAATTCTCTAGAGAAGAACCTTTCATTACTCATTAACTTCAAGAATCTTCTAAATGTTATAATCCACACATTACCTAATTAACACAAATTTTTGATTATGAATTTTTACATTATTTTCTGAAGTTTTCTGAATCTTCTAAACTCTAGAAACATCCATTAAAAATTTAACTTATCAGAATCCCAGAGCAAACACTAAGGTGATGAGGTTGATGAAAAAATTTGTGGCTTTTATAAATTTTACTATTTTATTCAAACCTTTAATAGTTCTGATTAATAGGAGTAGTTATCAAGAAATTTTTTCTCTTTAGAAAACCTTTCAAAATTAGCTTCAAATCAACAATAAATTTTTTTCTACATGACCTCTTATAGGCAATTAAAGTCAACCAATTTGATAAGACAAAATGGTTCTCTTTTTTAAACTAAAAGAGAATTGTTGAAAATTTTTTGTCCTATTTCTTTTTGTACAGATTTTTTTCATTTTTTAGAGATGGTAACCACAACATAATTTAGGCTGGTAATAAGAAACAGATGAAAAGAAAATTTTCATTTTATTTGAAAGTATCCTACAGCTCACTTCATTCTATCAAAATGAGTAAAATTTTTAGAAGAAACGGAAATCTATCCCAAAAGTTGAAACCCATCATGATAGAAGGTGCGAGTTACTGCATCCAGTTTGAAATTCTCAAAATTATTAAAATCTCCCAGTCTAGTGAGCAAAATATTATAGATCTTTCAGAATGGAGAGAACTCGAGAGTAAAATAATTAGAGAATTTAGAAAAAAATTGGCTCTGTCTAAGTCACCTTCGAGAAAAAAATACGGGTTTTCATATAATTCAAATGAAAAATATTTCGATGAAATTATTGATCTGGGATACGGAAATAGTTTTCATTTGCTTACAACTGAACATTTACTACAAATGACTGTTTTTGATGAAATGGTTGAATTTGACATCTTCCACAGAGATCCGAAGAAGTGTTTCAGTCCTTTATGATTTTCCCTACATGATTGGCGAAAACTTGAAACAATTCGTGATAGAAGGTACGAGAAAAAAAAATTGAAGCTTTAACAGGATAACTGATCTCTGTTGAGACGAAAACATTGTGTGGTCAATGAAGAAGAAAGTGACAACGAACTCCAAAGTAAACACAATTTTTGTTTCAAATAAACTTTTTACACATTTATTAACATTTCTTATTTGTTTCTCCATTGAGTTTTTTCTTTCATTTGAAATAAATGTTCCTGAACCTGAACCAAAGCTTGGTTTTTAAAGACTTATCAGTGAAAAATCTTAGGAGCACAATTGAAGACAATTGATTATTTTAATCACAAAGCTTACATAATTACTATTTACAAAACCATAACCCTAAAAAACAATCAATTATTTTGATCAAATCATACTCAATTTTGAGTTTTGAATTCTTCGAATTCTGTCTAAAAATGATGAGCCCAGAGTTTGCGTAGATGCAAGTTTTTTATTAGGACTTAGATAATGTTTTTTTTTGAGCTTTTTAAGAACGAGTCGTTTTCTTGATACACTTGTTCTTTTTTCATTTACTTTCCATCGTAAATTATGCTGAACACCGCATTTTAGCTGATTCAATACTTCCCTTCTTGATGTAACACAAAGTGTACAGACAATCAATATGTTGATATATGTAAAGATATTTGTCTGATCTCTGAAAAAATTGGATTAGAGATGTTCCTATTAAAATTAAATTAAATTTGCATTTTCCAAGAAACAAAAAGAATCGTAAGTAGACACGCAATAATCTTGGATTCTATATTTTTTCGTAAAAATCGTTCGAAACAGAAAAAAAAGGTTTTGTTATTATGATCTGAATAAAAGCTGGGAAAATACTTTGACATATAGCAGCAGCCATCACGAACAATAATTTTTGCTGAGAATTGTGGATTTATATATGATTACTAACACCTACCCAATTCCATAATTGGAAACCTCACCCAAAAATTCCATTTATAGTTCTATTTCCTTTTATGGCTAATTGAATGACTCATATTGTTTACTTCCATTTTAATATAATCTCAAAATAATTTCTCTCATTTCTATTTGTCTGATCAGCTTGCTCTTCAAGAAATTACTCAAGAAAAGAACTAATCCCAATTATTTTGAATTCTTGAAAAATCAAAAATTCTACAGGGGAAAATTTTATTTTGAACCCTGCTTACAAGTATTCTTGGTGAAAAAAAAGGAGAAGCAATTTCGGCAATTATAAATACTGTTAATCACGATGCTGAACGAATTCAAAGATCTGTCCCAAATTTGGGGAGACTTTATGTTTGTTGATAATTTTACCCCTGAGTAATGCTCTGTGATGTTCTGTATTTCTGGTAATTGAAGCATTTTTGGTTCCAATTTATTTTTTCTCCCTGAAGTGTACGTTTAAAGCTAGTATATATCTGAAGAAAATCAGACAAAACACACAATTTAATCAAAATTGATATAAAACACTAACTAATTATCAGTTGATTTTCCAGTATTTGTTTATTAAATGACAGAATTACTGTTTAATTACTGTTTTTAAAACTTTTTTAAAAACTTATTTAATTACTGTTTTTATCAAAATTTAAGTAAACTTTGTCCTATTTGAACGAAAATACAAACAAGACTGTATATTTAGTTGAAAAAAAAATCATTTTTTTTCGAATTTCTAAATTTCTTGGTTGTTTTCACTTTTTTGCCTTAATATGAGGTTTCGATTGGCGATTTGAATTTCCTAAAAACTAATTAGACTCTAAATCATTGAAAAACATTTTATGATGATTGTTATGAAGTAATAATTTATAACTGATACAACAATTCGAGTTTTTTAAGTTTCTTTGTTTATTTCAAAAAAATGTGTTCCCATCAAAAGCGTTTTCAATGTCTGAAATTGATTTTTATCAGATTTTTAGGTTGAACTACTTAAAAAACCTAAAAGAGTGGGGAACATATGATGTTGAAGGAGACTGTATTAGTTTTAACTTGTCTAGAAACACAGAAAGCTCAATAATTTTGCTGAGAAGATGGAGAGGAGATTTCAGAAAAGAAGAGTCCTGCCAGATCTATCAACATTGTTTTTATTTAGGAGAGTTAAGTCAGATTGAGTGGTCGATCAAAAAAAACAAAACAATGGAAGAGCCTATGCAAAACTTTGAACTTTGAAAATTTTTGAAGAAATGAAGAAAAAAAACTTTGCTGGGGAGTTTTTACAAATTTGGGAGTTTGGTAGGGAAAAAAATATTCTCTGATATTTTATCGTGCGACTTTTTGGTGAACTTCAAAATTTCGAGAAATTTTTTTTTCTAGTCAGTTGCAATTCAGCAGTAAGTTTCTAGCTCTGATATCCAAAACTCGGTTCGAAAGTAACCTCTTTCATTGAGTAAATTTCTCTAATTAAACCTTCACTTATTCGGAGAACTCTATTTTGGACAACATAAACGTCCAAAAAATTGTGAAAAAAGTAAGAATCTACATCTGTTTCATTAAAAAGAAAAAAACATACGGAATATTTTCTTTTTTCTTTTAGAGTAACTCGAAAAAATTCAAACATTTTTTGATTGACATTTTTCAAATAAAGATTTTTTTTTTCATCCAAAGTTATGTCTAGAATTTGCTTAGTTCTGATTGGTTGAAAATTTTGCTGGAAAATTCTAGAACTTTCGTAGGAATAACGCAGGCGATGACGTCTTTACCGTAAAAGAAAAATTGCCTTGGTGTTGAATTCACTTCTATTTAAAGAATGACGTCATTACCATAGAAGAGTAGAAGAGCCCATTATAACAAAAATTGAAGAAAAGGAATATCATTTCGATTACTGTTTTAAACTTGATACAAATACAAAATCTAGATTTTTCAGAATATCTTTCAATCGATTATTTAAATTTAAAAAACTTCCTGTTGTTTATCTTAAAAAATACCAAAAAGAAAGTGATGAAACATACGTTTTGGTATTTTTTTTCTTTGGTTAAAAATAGATCAAATTGAAGAAATTTTGATCAAAATTTCAAAGTTTGAAGTGAGTATCGAAAAAAATATATGAACCAGACTAAAAATCTCATTTATCTCACTTTGGTGTCAAATTTATATGTTAGTTATCTTGGAAAAATTCAAAAAAAGTGATTTCTTGGGAAGTTTCATGAACGTAGTTTTGTTCTGATCTGAGAAAAATTTAAAATCTGCGACTATTTCCTTCTGATAGGTTGATATCAAAATTCTTGAAAACTCCATTTCGAGCAAAAGCTTGATTCTGATTGGTTGATATCGAAAAAGATAAAATTTTCCTCATAAGTAATGCTCGATTCTGGTGGTTGGTTGAAATCGAAACTTTTGAAAACTCTAGGCTTACTTTGAATGATTTTTATGTCAGCTTGATCAAATAGGACGATATATATTCTGATTTTATTCCACGTTAAAAACAATTGGATAACAAGTCTGCTGTTTTTGTTTACTTTTATTCATTTTCTGAGGCAAATCAACTCTTCTTATCTAAAAACTTAGAACTTTTTAAATCTCCCATTTTTCTCAAGTTCTTTTTTTTTATTGAGATGCCGTAACTGAAACTGAATATAAACGAAAGAGCCGCATGTCTTGAAAGTGGCAGAGAATATACTCGCTTATACGCATCAAGACACCGTAGAACCTGTGGTGTTTTGAATTGTTCGATTTGTAATTTTTATAAATATAGCAGCGAGGAACTCACTAAACATATCAGGAAAAAGAATTTTTCCTATCCACATAATGTTCAATTTTGTGCTCAGCAATCTCAAAATACGCTCCAAGAGAATTTAAAGTGATTGTCTTTTCTTTATTAACATAAAAATTACTATGAACAATACTTTTTACTGAATCTGAAAAATCTATACAATTGTGATAAATTTGAAAAACTCTAGTAGGAATAACACAGTTTTTTCATCACAATTCTTGATCTGTCATTTTTTATTGAAATGTTCTGATTGATGATAAATAGAAACAATCGAGTTCAAAATGTCGTGAAACTTTCAGTGAAATCGAACCGAAAATCTTTAACCAGCAGTAAAACTCCATTGGTTGCAGGCTTGCGTAGATTTTGTTGCGATATATTTGTAGTAAATTTCATGATATACACTAAGGAGTTAAGCTGATAATGGGCTTGCATTTATTAGGATTTACAGTTTTTTTTACTATTTTTTTGATGATTTCAGAAAAAAAAGATAATTGACCTACAGAGATGAAAAAAATTTTGTTTTTGCTGACCTTTGAAATCAAACATTTTTCCATCTAAATTTCAATTTTCAAGTAAAGTTTTTTTATTCATATTGGATCAATTTGGAAGATAGTAGATTAAGCAAAAAATGAGATAATGATAAATTAAGACTGAAACTAAACTTAATTCATTAAGATTTTTGAGATAATTTTCCTAAAGTTTAGCTTAAAACTTATATCTTGAGAATAAATCCAACATGAGAAGTCTCAAAGATTTATTTTTATGAATAATTTATTGGAAAATTTGATTTCATTTGATATTTTTGTATGAAAATTCAGATGGTCCAAAAAATTAAATTTATTGCTCAAATGGTTTTTTTGTAGCAACTGAACAAAGGAACCTAAAGGAAAACTTCTACAAATTACATAGTAATAGTTAGACGTTATCAGTTATACTTCATCTCTGCCAACAAACTATTCGTTCAATGCTTCTATTTTTGTCCTAAATTCACCACTTTTGACTAAATTTTTTTTGCAATGTGAGTTCTATTGCAAAAACATGTTTTTTACAGAAAGTAAGAACAATCTTAAAACATAGAACAATTCTACGGAAAAAATTATGTTCTAGAAGCAATGGAGAGATAATCATCAGTTATGAAGAAGTCTTGTTGAATTTCATCAAATATCTAATTTATTTTAAAGAAAAAGTTACCCCATTTTTGGTTAATTTTAGTAGTAAGCAGTTCATTTTACATCAATGATCTCAAATTTATTATTATTAATGTGAAATTTTTCTCAGAAGTTGTAATTTTTGTACAAAGTTTGGTAAACCATTTAGAAAAAACTGAGGAGGAGTTGAATCATGTAGTTTGACCTAAATATTTCAATGAGTTGTGCTCTTATTGTTTGTTTGAATTGAGATTCTCAGGAAATTCTCCCTGAACTGAACCAAAAACCAGTTAATTACACAAATAAAAGGTTGAAAATGGAAAATTTTGGATAGATTTGGTTAATTTTTTTTACAATTTCACTATTTTCCCGAGAAATCGGAGGTTTCAATTTTGATTCAGCCAATATGTATTTTATATGTTCAAAGCATTATTTAACCCACGTTTTAGCTCAAATTATAGTAAAGTTTATTGTATTTTATTATTTTGAGAGAAAATTGTGGAAAAATCTATATTTTTTTCAAAGTTTTGTAGCATTGTCTCAGCATCATTTCAATTAAAATACAACTTGGGCTTGATTTTCAACTCTGCATATAATATTATAAGTATATTTTTTCATTTAGATCAGAAGCAACAAAAAATTAGCCAAAATTTTGATATTTCTGCAAATTTTTCTTAAAACTTGAAATTTTTTGCAATTTTTTCCAAATACTTTTGCAAGTTTTCCTAATAGTTTGGTTTTTTTTTGAAGTTTCTGTAGGTTTGAAGCCATTAAGATCTTTCCCTGTGGTATTCAGAACTATATATTACCTGCTACCTGCTTCTGAGCTCAAGTTAGAGTAAATTTTATCATATTTCAGTACTTTGAGTGAAAATTATGGAAAAATCCATATATTTATTCAAAATTTTGGTATCATTGTCTCAACATGTTTCCAATTAAATTACAATTTTCCTCAAATATTTCTTTGACAACAGGTTAGTCTTCACCGAAAACTCCACGAATATTTGTAGGATAATCACCAGACTTTTATATAGGTCCTGTGAAGTATCTAGAACTGTCACAGTCGAAACTATTGTGTCTGTTTTCATGGACAGAAAGTTATCGACATTCATCGGTCTCAAAAATTTGAAGAACAAACTTCTGACCAACATTGACATGGCGCAGATTTAGGCTTGTTGAAGACTTCATCATATTTCTCTTTAATAATTTTTTTTATCATATTCGTTTGGAAATTTTTTTTTTTCATTTTTATCTCAGTATCCACCAAAAAATGTTCACAAGCACTCAACTCCTTTTTGAATGTCTTTCCAAGTTTTCCTAGCTCCTCCACAATCATTTTCAAGTCCGCTACAGTATCGCATGGTTTCCGCTGTTTTGTTCCATGTTCTTTTCTCTGCTGTTTGACAAGAACAAGACCTATGTCTTCATCAACTGCTCGTTTTTCCATTTATATTCAAGACGTCATTTCTTCGAAATGAATGACATCATCACCCACGCATCTTTTTGTGTTAATGAAGGCATTCTTTGTATGGAAGCGAAGTCATCGCCTATGCAAATCGATTTTATGGTGAAAAAAATTGAACTCTCCGTAGAGATTATCAAGCATTCTAAACTTTTACTTCCCTAGACATAATTATGGATAAAAAACAATGGTTATTTTAAAAATTTCAACCAGGTGACACTTGAGTTTCCTCAGCTTCTTCATCAAAAAAAGAAAAAATTCCGATTGATTTCTTTATTGATGGAATAGACGTGAAATTTTCAATTTTTTGGTGTTTTTTTCTTTATTTTAAGAAAATAGGTCCTCAAAAGTTACATTTTTATCTGATTGGAAGCGACAATCTATAACAATACGATACATGGACATTTTTTCTGATTGCAAACCATCCCTTGTAAAAATTTCGAAAAATGGAACTAAGGTTTTGATTGGATACCACTTTTTCCAATTTTTTTTTCAAAACAAAAGAAGCCAAAATCTGATTGGACACGACTATAGTCATTTAGGGAAAATCTGTTCTGATTGGTTAAGCCTTTAACCTTGAGAATAAACCATTTCATTCTTCTAGTCAGCTTTCGTCAACAACGATAATCAAATTCTCTGAGCCCAGTTCTTCTTGTCTCCGGTCATAAACTTCATTCTCTCTAATCTACTCTCTGCTTTTGATTCAGAAAAAATCCTCTCATTCCAGTAAAGTATTTTTTTTACTCTGCTGTGTTTTCTCCTAATTCATTTCAAAGAAAATGCAGGACACATCTTCTGGAATCCTTCTCATCCAATGGAAACTACCAACCGAATTATAGCACTATGCTGTAGTCACGAGGAGAGATTTCAGTGTGCATCACCAGAGCCTCGAAAAAACTAGGAACGATGAAGATGATGTTGTAGATTGCAGGACCCGCTGAGATGAACTATCACATGTTTCAAGACTACAGATATGTGGCTAGACCTGTGATTGAGTTCCTCTTTACCTGGGAAAAAGAAAGCTCTAAGTCGTTGAGGGGCTCTCGGAACCAAGGACTACACTGAGAGACTACAGTAGTCCCAGTTGCAAACTCAGTTGCTCGAGAGCTCTCCGATCTCTAACTGGTTTGTTTGTCATCTGTTGCTTTGTACTTTTGCCAGCTAAAGTTTTAAATTACAGTTTTGAAAAACCCTTACTTTTTTTGGCTCTTTTAATATTTTTGTCAACTTAAAAAGAACTGCATCGAGTTTTTTTTTTACTATTAATGAATAATTTTTTATGAAATCTCTGTTCTGACTTTCATCATTACGAAAACCAGTTTTTGCATGTATGTTGAACAAAAACTTCTCAAAACCATGTTTTGATGCATTGAGATAGTAGGTAGTACAACAGGTCGGAAACTTTGAACGCGTTTGTATAAAATTCTAGAAAATTTTTTTCAGTAAAATTTTGCGTTCATTGCTTTTTTATAAGAAAAATGAAATTAGAATTTTGAGAACGGTTTTTGAAAATCTAGGAAAAACTTGCATCTTCCGAAAACATTCCAATGATTTTTCGACACTTGTTAAATTCTTAAAGCAATTTTTGCATGTGGCAAAAAACTTGAAAAGTGTTTTTGCATTATAGTGAGAACTTTCAAAACAGTTTTTATACGGTACGAAAAACTAATTTGGTTGTGTTTGTCCATTCTTGTTAGGAAATGAAACCAAAAATTGCATCTTGTTCGAACATGATCACGATTGAGTGGCACAAGCAATTGTCCAATGAGCAGAACGATAAGTAGTGAAATACACAATAGTCTTGAATAAAAATAAATTAAAAAAAAACTGTCTTAGACAGAGACAAAAAGGCATTGTGCCTTGTAATCCGAAAAAAGTGTAGGATATGCTTGACCCATAGCAGTTGCCATCACCGATTCTTTGTTAAAATTTATTTAGGCTAGTTTTAACACGTACGCTCTTCCAGATTTGGTTAATCACCTTCCTACTATTCCATACAACGTGGTAATTCTTTATTTGGAACTTAAAGTCAGTCATCTACATTTTTTTTTCTATCATTTTCCAAACAAAATTATATCAAAACCTCTCCTCCTAATCAGTTAGCTCAGAGTATTAAATCAGAAGAAAAAAATTCATGGAGGATATCCATGCCAATTAGGTTTATTTTGCTTCAAAAAAAGAAAAAGGGAGTTTTAAACGGTACTAAAAGCCCGAAAACTAAAATGAATAGTTTGAACTTTACTTCCAATAACTAAACAAAAACCAATCGGGACAAATCGAAATTTCCCAACAATTCTATCTGGGTGAAACAAAAGGAGAAATATTGTCAGCAGTTTGAAATATTTTCATTCACGATGCTTGAAACCTTGGACTCGTTCCTATATTGGAACCTTTTTCTGACAAAAACTCAACTATGGAGCAGGAACTCGAGCACGCATGACATAGTAACATACAATAAGAGGAGGGTGTTTGTCACCATCATCTAGTCCAGTGTGAACAAGTAATGCTACAAACATACTCGACTCTTCACTACGAAGGAAATTGAAGTCTTAAACCAAGTTGCCTATGTCAACTATAATTCGAACAAATTCGAAAAACTCGCCAAAATGTTGGTATAGCTTACGTTTGATGAGATTTGCCATGATCAATGAGTTCTTTGAGGGATGTTTCATAATCTTTTAGGTCAAGTTTCTATCTTCTTTTTTCATTTTCTAAAAAATTCATGAGCTGGGCACTATGACTAGGAACATCGGTTTTTAGAGAAATCTTGTTTTAATGCTTTAAAATAAATTAGGCTGATCCATATCGTTGTTTTGAAAAGCTTCATTTGTTTTTGCTATCAGTTTTGAACTCCAAAATTAACCAAACTGTATGCTATGGATACAAAACCACGAACTTCTCAATTTGTGTGATCTTTGCATATTGGAAGAGGAAAAATCTTTGAAACAGGTCTTATACATCATCGAGGGACAAGAAACACTTGAAAAAAATCATTAACTCAGCTAGAAAAACAGTATGAAGAGCTGGCTGGTTGATTTTGACACTTGGATTTTGCCTAGGTATGGACATTCAAAAAAATTGTATCATTTTTGACGAATGCACTGCAAAAAGTGATCAAATGAAAAATGAAAAAAAGTTCGCAAATTTTTCGTTTTGATCAAGCGAAAATTTTTCATCAATTACAAAAACTAGTTATTTTATTTGCACCTGTTTTGTTTTAGACCCTGAACTATTTTGCAAAAAAGGGACAAAAATTCACGTATGGTGGTCTGATTGGATACGGAATTTATTGTACAGGTGTTTTTATCGCGAATTCAAACGTTTTTAGTCCTTATGCATTTCTACATGAGTCTGCTGGATTTGTGAAATCTACTAAGCATAATTGATCTGGTTTTTGTTATGTTGAACCAACTAGATTTCCTAGTTTATGTTTTCTTGTTCACTTAATCGGATTACTTTTGTGTTTATATGTTAACATCTTTGCTTCGACAGTATACGGGGTATTCAACTGTGGGGTATTCCTTTCTTCCTCCGAAAAATTTGAAGCCCGAAAACAATCTGCATTTTGTACAAAGCATCTTCATGCAATCAATTGCAGCAAGTGTCTGAACAATATACAGAGCTTGAAAAGGTTTTCAAAATCAAAAAGCACAGAAATTGATTTTTTTGCCAAAGGTAATGAAAAATTTAAAATTCTGTCGGAAATTTTAAGAACAAAAGTGACAAACTTGAATAACTAAAATGTAAGATTTTGATAATCAAATATAAAAAATTTGGTTGGAGTGTAGTAACTACTCATTTTGTCATGCAAATTTCTCCACTGCGCAGAGGAGTATTTGCATAAAGAATATTGACACAATGTTTTGTTAACAAAACGTAAATCATGCCAATCTGTTTGTATTATCTTTTGTTTTAAAAAATTAATTATTATTCAGGACCAATTTTCTTTCCTAATTGAAGATGGATGATGAATAAGATAAGCAATTATTCATGGGAAGTTTGTTTTGGATGAAAATAATCATGAAGAAAAATCACTGTTTTGACATGTTTTGGAGTTTTTTGGACGTAACTGTAATAGTTCTCGTTTATTTTGCTATGCTGATTTTTTGTGATTGTTTTAGTACTAGCATGTGCAATCTTTCGCTTGTGCATATCACATATTTAGTCAAATTGCCACGCCAAAAAATATAAAATGGAAACTTGTGCCCTTAGGGGGTAAATTGAAAGCTTCATTTTAAAAAATATATTAATAGAGACTTGGGTCAACGAACTTTGAAAAGGTTTTTAATTTAAAAGTTTAGCGTTCAAAGTTTTACATTTGGAGATTGAGGAATTGAGTATTATTAGCTTTGAAGTTCACTGACTGAATCCACTAGGTGAAAAACTTGCCAAAAACAACTTCATTAGTGGAAAACTAGCTTGAGGAAAAACATTGATTGGAAAGATTTTGGACCAAACGTGGTGAGATATTGAAACGGTCTTGTGACATGTGGTTTTGCAGTAACAAACTGCAAATCCCGATGATAATTTTAGGCAACCATTTGTGATGAAAAAAATTGAAGAATAGGGAATCAATCGACCTGATTTCTTTATCTTTAGAAAACGAGTAAATCTAGGAATACTTTAGTTTAAAAAATGTTTTCTCCGAGTTTTTCTATTCTGTGTTAATTAGGCTTGGATTTAAAGTGAACAGTCTCCCAAAAGTTGTGCGACACTAATTAATTTAATTGAGATTATTCGTTATTGGTGTTTTTTATTAATTATTCATGAGTACCGGTAGATAATTGGAATGTAAATCGACACCTTTTGATCAAGCGAAAATTTTTCATCAATTACAAAAACTAGTTATTTTATTTGCACCTGTTTTGTTTTAGACCCTGAACTATTTTGCAAAAAAGGGACAAAAATTCACGTATGGTGGTCTGATTGGATACGGAATTTATTGTACAGGTGTTTTTATCGCGAATTCAAACGTTTTTAGTCCTTATGCATTTCTACATGAGTCTGCTGGATTTGTGAAATCTACTAAGCATAATTGATCTGGTTTTTGTTATGTTGAACCAACTAGATTTCCTAGTTTATGTTTTCTTGTTCACTTAATCGGATTACTTTTGTGTTTATATGTTAACATCTTTGCTTCGACAGTATACGGGGTATTCAACTGTGGGGTATTCCTTTCTTCCTCCGAAAAATTTGAAGCCCGAAAACAATCTGCATTTTGTACAAAGCATCTTCATGCAATCAATTGCAGCAAGTGTCTGAACAATATACAGAGCTTGAAAAGGTTTTCAAAATCAAAAAGCACAGAAATTGATTTTTTTGCCAAAGGTAATGAAAAATTTAAAATTCTGTCGGAAATTTTAAGAACAAAAGTGACAAACTTGAATAACTAAAATGTAAGATTTTGATAATCAAATATAAAAAATTTGGTTGGAGTGTAGTAACTACTCATTTTGTCATGCAAATTTCTCCACTGCGCAGAGGAGTATTTGCATAAAGAATATTGACACAATGTTTTGTTAACAAAACGTAAATCATGCCAATCTGTTTGTATTATCTTTTGTTTTAAAAAATTAATTATTATTCAGGACCAATTTTCTTTCCTAATTGAAGATGGATGATGAATAAGATAAGCAATTATTCATGGGAAGTTTGTTTTGGATGAAAATAATCATGAAGAAAAATCACTGTTTTGACATGTTTTGGAGTTTTTTGGACGTAACTGTAATAGTTCTCGTTTATTTTGCTATGCTGATTTTTTGTGATTGTTTTAGTACTAGCATGTGCAATCTTTCGCTTGTGCATATCACATATTTAGTCAAATTGCCACGCCAAAAAATATAAAATGGAAACTTGTGCCCTTAGGGGGTAAATTGAAAGCTTCATTTTAAAAAATATATTAATAGAGACTTGGGTCAACGAACTTTGAAAAGGTTTTTAATTTAAAAGTTTAGCGTTCAAAGTTTTACATTTGGAGATTGAGGAATTGAGTATTATTAGCTTTGAAGTTCACTGACTGAATCCACTAGGTGAAAAACTTGCCAAAAACAACTTCATTAGTGGAAAACTAGCTTGAGGAAAAACATTGATTGGAAAGATTTTGGACCAAACGTGGTGAGATATTGAAACGGTCTTGTGACATGTGGTTTTGCAGTAACAAACTGCAAATCCCGATGATAATTTTAGGCAACCATTTGTGATGAAAAAAATTGAAGAATAGGGAATCAATCGACCTGATTTCTTTATCTTTAGAAAACGAGTAAATCTAGGAATACTTTAGTTTAAAAAATGTTTTCTCCGAGTTTTTCTATTCTGTGTTAATTAGGCTTGGATTTAAAGTGAACAGTCTCCCAAAAGTTGTGCGACACTAATTAATTTAATTGAGATTATTCGTTATTGGTGTTTTTTATTAATTATTCATGAGTACCGGTAGATAATTGGAATGTAAATCGACACCTTTAGACCGTTCGACGCAATTCAATGGATAAAATTTAACTTTAATTACTCCCTTATCTGTGTCCTTCCAACTTTATTTGAAGGTTCAACCGGGGTAAATTCAGCTGAAAGTTAGCATTTATCAATAATACCTGTAGAATGCCTCAACCCTTACTGTTCCTATTTCCAAAGGGGATCAATTTGGTTAATATTTTTATCGGTGAAAATTTTAATACAAAATCGGTTTTTTACTCCAAACTTTTGATATAATATAGCTTGTGCTTAAAAACTTTGATATATCAAAGTTGAAAAGTGAATAAGGTTTTCAGATAAAATCTCTGCAATTTGCTAATTTACCTGCACGAAAGCTCTTTTTCCCATTTTTACATCAAACTGTGAATCATCTGATATTAGAAAACAACCAAAATCTTTTTTAGATTTCTGTGCGACGAAATTTTTTCTGCTTCGCTTAAGGAGGACAAAAATAAATCTTCCCAAGCTCCATTGAGGCTGTAAGAACCAGTGAAAAGGGTCGAATTGACGGTCTGACAAGCCAATTTTTTTTTTTCAAGTAAACAGCGCTTTTTTTTCAAAGATTTCACGACATAGCAATCGCACTCGGCTGACACGTCATTATTAGTCAAAAAACTCGAACGCTCCTTGTAATAGCAAGCCCGTCTTTGTTGTCGGGTTATGAACACTCGCGAAACGGATCCACAAGGACTGGCAGTTACATCTTCCCATGCTTTTCCAAATTTTTGTAACATATTTTAGCAAATTATAGAAGCAAAGAGAAAAATTATAAATAAAACTTCGTATGCTCAAGATTTTTTTGTCATTATTTAAAACCAGTCAACAATTTTCATTTTGATGTCAATTTCTCTGGGCTCAGTTCTACTTATCTTCAGTCATCAATTTCGTTCTCTCTACTCTACTCTCAGCTCTTGCTTGAAAAAAATTCTCTCATTCCAGAAAAGAAATTTTTTTTTTCTGCCGTCAATTCTCCTAGTTCATTTCAATAAAGAGCGTGACACAGCTTCTGGAATCTTTCGTATCCATTAAAAACTCCCAACCAAAATGTTGAACATTGTTGTAGACCTGAGGAGAGACTTCAGTGAACATCACCAGAGCCTGGAAATATCTAAGAATGACGAAGATGATATTGGAGATTGCAGGAACAACTGAGATGAACTATCACATGTTTCCAGACTACAGATATGTGGCTCATCCTGTGATTAATTTATTCTTTCCCCGGGAAAAAGAAGGACCTGCCGAGAATCCAATTGAAATTGATGAGGTTGAGCGGTTCTCTGAACCAAGGACTACAGTGAGAGAACAACAACTGCTCGGCAGCTTTCCAATTGTAAATTGTTTGGCTGTCGTCTATTGCTTTGTAATTTTTTCCAAAAAAAGTTTTAAAATACAGGTTTAAAAAATCTTTACTACTTTTGCTTTCTATCAATATTTTTGGTAGCTTAAAAAGAAGTGCATCGAGTTCTTCTTGCACTTTTAATAAAAAAGTTTTATGAAATCTTTTTCCGACTTTCCTCATTATGAAAACTAGTTTTTGCATGTATGTTGAACAAAACTTCTCAAAACTATGTATTGATACATTGAGATAGTAAGTAGCACAACAGATCATAACTTTGAACGTTTGTGAACAAAATTCTACAAAGTTTTTATAGTAAAATATTGCGTTCGTTGCTAAGAAAAACGAAATTAAAATTTTTCAATAGTTTTTGGAAATCTACGAAAAAACTTGCATCTTCCAAAAAAAAACTACTATAATTTGTCGACACTTGTTAAATTTTTAAATTAATTTTTGCTTCTGGCAAAAAACTTTAAAAGTTTCGTTGCATTATGTTGAAAATGTTCAAAGAGTTTCTCTGCGGTACGAAAAAAAACTTAAGTAAGTTTGTACACCTTTTTGAAAAGTGAAATCAAAATTTGCATCTTGTTCAAACTTGACACGATTTATAAAAAAAACTTTACTTTGTATGTTAAGAAATCGTTCAAGCTAAAACATAATTTATTTCGACAAAAATTTTTTGAACAAACTTTCAATTACAAATGGACACGCTCACTATTTACAGAACTTTAATTTAGACAAGTCAGGTTCATTCTTTGAATTTGAATTCAACAAATCTTTTTAAAAAAATCAGATCGGGAGGGTAGACACTGGGTAGACTAATGCTTCAGGACAGAGCTTAGATGATGTCTTTCGAGTTTTGTTTTCTTCGCAACACAGGGTCTTTTTTCTGTTTTACTATTTTTGACTTGTGTATGACTGCTTGGTTCATATGATTGAATGCGTCGCTTGTTGAGAAGATAATGGAAGAAAGTTCGTATTTGTACAAAGTTTAAACACAGTTGACAATTTGGTAAGTGAAAAGATAAGAAGCTCATCGTTGCTATTTTGATCGAGCGATGATCCCATCAAAGTTGAGTGGCTCATGCATTTGTCCAATGAGCAGAACGATAAGTGGTTAAAAACAAAATAGTCTTGACTAAAAGGAATTTTTTGTACAATTTGTCTGAGACAGAGATAAAAAGAATTTTTGACTTAAAATTCGAAAAAAAAATGTAGTAAATGCTTGACTTTTATGGACATTGAATTGCTCATAGACTAGTTTTCCACGTACGTCATTCCATATTTGGTTAATGACCATCTTACCATTCCATAAAACATGATAAAACTTCTTTATTTGGAACTTAAAGTGAGTCATCTACATTTTCTAGTTTCTATCACTTTGCAAACACAATTCAAAATTATATCAAAAACTCCTCTTCTAATCAGATAGCTGAGAGTCTGAAATAAAAAAAAATACGCAAAGATATTCATACCAAATATGTTGGTTTTGCTAAAATATAAAAAAAAAGAATTATGAGAATTTCTTGGTTCCAAAACCCGGTAACGGAAAAAATTTATTTTGAACCTTGCTTCCAATTACTTAAGAATATCGAAACCGATAAATCCCAGCATTCTAAATGGGTGAAAAAGAAGAAAGAATATCAGCAATTTGGAATACTTTTGTTCACGAAGCTCAAAAGCTGTGACTCGTTCCTGTATTGCAACCCTATTCTGACAAAAACTCAACTATGGAGCAGGAAAAGGTGAACGTATGTTACATCAAGATACAACAAAAGGAGGGTGTTTGTCACAATCACCTAGTGCAGTGTGAAAAACCAAATTACAGTCAGACGCGACTCTTCATTTCGAAGGAAAATATACTCTTAAGCTAAGCTCCCTATAACAATTATACTTCAAACCAATTCGAAGAACTCGCCAAAGTCTTGGGATAATTTATGTTTGTTGAAATTTTCCAGGTTCAATGAGTTCATTGAGGATGTTTCATAATCTTTCAGTTCAAATTTTCATCTTTTTTATTCATTTTTTAAAAATTTCTTTGAGCTGAGCACTATGACTTGGAACATCAGTTTTTAGAGAAATCTTGTTTTAGTGCTTTAAAATAAGTTAGGCGGATCCATATTGTTTTTTTTAAAAGCTTCATTTATTTTGCTATCAGTTTGGGAAACAAAAATTTACCAAAACCGCAAGTTTTGGATACAAAACCACAAACTTCTCTATTTGAAAGGAGCTTGCGTATAGGAAGACGAAAAAACATTTTAAGTTATCCTTCAAGTTATAAAAAACAGGTCAGGTCTTATAGCCATCGAGGGAAAGAAAACACCCAAAATCTCAGCTAAAAACAGGATATGAAAAACTGGTTGGTTTTGTCCCCTGGGTTTTGCCTATGTAGAGTCAGTCAAGAAACTTGTATCAATTTTGACGAATGTACTGTAAAAAGGATTTTTTGAATACTGAAGGAATGTCTCAAGTTTTTAAATTTGATTAAGCAAAATTTTTCACCAAAAAATGGACAAAAATTCCCATGTGGTGGTCTAAATTTGCAAAAAATGGACAAAAATTTCCATGTGGTGGTCTAATTGGATACGGAAAATCTTGTATAGATGTTTTTATCGGGAAATCGAACATTTTTAGACATTATGCATTTCTACCTAAGTCTGCTGGATTTGTGAAATCTACTAAGCATACGTGTTCTGGTTTTTGTTATGTTGAACCTAGATTTCCTAGTTTGTGTTTCTTTGTTCCTTTAATCGGATTACTTTTGTGTTTATATGTTAACATCTTTGCTTCAACATTATATGCATTGTTTGATTGTTAGCCATTCAAATAAAATTTTTAGAGAAAACCTTTAAAGTCATAATTCTGAGTGCTTTGAAAACAATACAGTAAAAAAGTTACACATAATTTAAGAATGGACAAATTGAGTTTTGAAAAAATGACAAACTGTGGGGTATTCTTTTTTCCTCCCAAAAAACTTTAAAGCAACAAGTCATACTGCTTTCTGTACAAAGCATCTTCTAGGAATCAATTGGAGCAGTGTTTATAAACAATTTAGAGAACTTCGAAAAAAAAATTTCAACTTCTAAAAACCCAGTAATGGAATTTTTTCGCCAATTGTAATGAAAAAGGTAAAATTCTGTCTGGTATTATTACAAAAAGCTTACAAGCTTGGATGACTACGCATGCCTAAATGTCAGAATTTGATATTCATAGATGAAGAATATGGTTAGAGTGTAGCAACTACCCATTTCATTAAGCCAAAATTTTTCACTGCGCAGAAGAGCTTTTGCATAGTGAACATGGACTCGATTTTTTGTTAGCAAAAGGTGAATCAAGGCAGTCTTTTTGTATTATCTTTTGTTTTTTAAAAATAAATATTTTTCATGACCAACTCTTCGATCCTAAATTAAAATGGTTGATGAATAAAAGAAGCAAAAAGTTTGGAACATTTAGTTTTTGTTGAAAAAAATCATGAACAAAAATCACTGTTTTGACAAGTTTTGAAGTTTTTTAGACGTACATTTAAAAGTTCTCTTTTATTTTCTATGCTGTTTTTGTGATAGTTTTAAGACTAGCATGTGCAATCTTTTGCTTGGTATATCACATATATCGACAAATTACGACGCCAAAATTATCCAGAATGGAAACTTGCGCCCTATGGGGTTATTATTAAAATTTGAAACTATACAAAAAAGAGACTTGGGCCAATAAATTTTGAAAAAGGTCTTTATATTAAAAGTTACGCCTTTGAAATTTTACATTTGGAGATTGAGGAATTCAATAAAATTAGCGTTGAAGTTCACTGACTGAATCCACTAGGTGAAAAACTTACAAAAAACCTCATTAGTTGAAAACTAACTTGAGGAAAAACTTTGATTGGAAAGATTTTGGTCCAAACGTTGGTGAGATATTGAAACGGTCTTGTGATGTGTCGTTCGCTAAAGACTGAAAAAACCTGATGATAAATCAAGGCAACCAAATATGATTCAAAGATTTGAAGAATAAGGAATCAATCGACCTGATTTAGTGATCTTTATAAAACAAGTAAATCAAGGAATTCTTTAATTTAAAAACGTTTTCACATAGTTTTTCTATTCTGGGTTTGGCAAGATATAGATTTTAAATTTTTGTATCCCAAGGGTCGTTCGACTCAAACTATTTTGTTTTTTTTTTATTTTTCATGATATCGAATAGTTAGACAGGATTACTGATAGAAAAATCGAGTGTTAATCAACACTATAGGATCGTTAGTTGCAATTAAATTGATGAAATTAATATTGATGAACTTTTAAAAGAAACTCAAAATTGAACTGATAATCTGGCAAAACTTATTGTAAAAGATTTAAGATGAAACTTTTTAAAAAAATAAAGTAGAAGATGAAATGGTTTTGTACTAATGATATTGAAAAATTTATATTTCAAAAAATTGAAACTCGTTTTGTCTGAGATTATGAGGTTCGATTTAGGCTTAATGCCTTTTTGTCATTAATTGAAATCAATAAGCAATGCTCGTTCTCGACAAAATCAATTTATACCTTTAAAGTGTTTGCTGAAAATACTTTCAATAAACCTCCAGTAAGAAGAATAGCAATTCCAATAAAACCAATTTCGCTGTTCCTGGATATTTTCGAGAAAATCTATTTGATTATAATCAAGTGTATTTGAGAGATTGTAGAATTATTCTGTGTTCAAGCCAAAGGTACAAATTTTTACTGCTGCACCTTTGTTGCAACAATGAAAGCAATGCAATTTAACGAAGATTTTTTCATCTCTTTTTTTGGAAGAATTTCAAAAACACTTTATTCTAGATTTTGACTTGAATACAATACAAGATGCAGCTGAACAGTTGCATTATCCAAAACTTAGCTAATTTTTTTAAATTTCAGATAATTATCATCTAATAAGACTAAAGATAGATAATTTTTCACTTTTTGAAAAAATATTGAGATTTGATTGCTCGATTTGACAAAATTTTCTTCTTTGCTGATTCTTTGGGGTAGAAAGAGCAACTCTATTTCTTTAAGAAAACAAGTGTATGCGAATGGTTTTCCGAAGGCTACAGAAAATTATAATATTTTGTAGTTTGCGTTTTGTGGTTTTAAAATACTTCCAGAGAAACTCAAACAAAGTTCAAAAGTTTGCGTTTTTTGAGTTTTTTAAGTAATTACATGTAACAAAAGAATTTTTTTGTCATTGTAACCTTTTGGCAGCAATGATTCAATTACTGTCTTTGTAGTTTAAAGTTTGCTCTCAAAATACTTGATTTTCTCGAAACAATATCATTTTTAAAAGTTAACACTCTACAAATGGCCAAATAGAAATTGAAACAAATTTCAGAATAATTTAACATTTTTGATTGTAAAATTAAGAAAAAAAAACTCCATTTTTTATGCAAAATCTCACCATTGACTTAACATAAACCAGAAGAACAAACTACTTGAACCTCGTTTTTCACTCTACGCGTAATAAGCTCGAGTTTTCTACACAAAAACTTCAAACAACTCATTTTTCTTACCAATGTCCAAGCACTCATACCTTACCAATTCTTTTCCTAAACTTAATAAATTATCACATCTTGAGCTATTTTACATATGTTTATGCATGGAGTCTGCAAAACCCCCTTCAATATGATCACTTTCAATATATATTACTCATGCGAACTAAAAGAGATCTAGCAAACAAATTGAATTTTCAATTTCAACCTCGGAAAGTCCCCCACTAAAGCTTGAAAAGTATTCTTAAGTGAGTTGGAGGAAAATTTTGTCAAATAGCTAGATAACTTGTATGTCAGAAGGAAAAAATTTTTTCAAATATAAAAAATCAATTTACAATTTCACACAATTAAGCACACATATGCTATATTTCGCTTCAATGGAATTAGATATATTTTGTTTAATTACTTGATTACTTGTTTCGAGAACTGCATTGAAATTTCTTGTCTCCTATTGCCTCCCAGCTGTTACAGACTACCATTGCTAAAGCATGTTCGTCGTTTTCAGCATCAAACAGTAGACCGTTTCCACTAATTTTTATGACGTCTTCAAGAAATGGTCTGTTGGGTTCATCTGAAAAATTTACCAAAACTAATTTAATGTCTCTAAGTGTTTTTTTCTTCAACAAAAAATTAACAAAACATCCGACCTTTTTAACATCTACACTTACTTGTGATAGTCTACACTTAAAAAACTAAACATTACAAACTAAACAATTGAAAAGCATATAAGTTGGCCTCGACCGCCTCCTGGTGGCTTCAATTCACTGCTGGTGAGCTCTTGTGCCCCAAAAACGCGTTCAAAAGGCCAAAACTGAATTTTTATGTCTAATTTATAATTCAATTTCTGTTGTTATCAATAGTGTATTAAATACACTATTACTGGATCAACTCTGAGATGCAGAGAACTTACTCCATCATTACGGTAAAGTAGGATTGAAAAATCCCCTTAGAGGGATTCTACGTCTTACTTGGAGCCCAAGGCATACCACAGCCGTAAAAGTTCACGAATTCATTGGTTTCCGTGCTAATCAGCTGTTCTGTATCCCAATTCAATTCGAAACCAGTCCAAAACCAGGCAGGGTCTGCAGGCTAAGTAGAATCAACAATAATCAGTTCGACATTAATTTTTTGTGAAACCACTTTTAAAAATTCTAAGACTCGGTGAGAAATTTGAATTAGTCGGATTTTACAAGAAAATTGAATGCGGAACAAAACACTTTACGGGGGGAGAAAAATATAAAAAAAGGGCATCTTTTTAACACTTGACTCTAAACATAACAGAGCAATAAGACGCATAAATTTTGACGTTTTAAAATTGAACTGGCTTCAACTGAAAAGCAACTATTCGATAAATCTTTAATTACTCCCTTATCTGCGTCCTTCCCACTTTATTTGAAGGTTGAGCCGGGGTAAAATCAGCTGAAAGTTAGCATTCATCAATAATACCTGTAGAATGCCTCAACACTTACTGTTCCTATTTCCAAAGGGGAACAATTTGGTTAATATTTTTATCGGTGAAAGTTTTAAACAAAAATAGTTTTTTACTCCAAACTTTTGATAAAACATAGCTTGTGCTTAAAAAATTTGATACATCAAAGTTGAAAAATGAATAAGGTTTTCAGATAAAACTTCTGCAATTTGCTAATTTATTTGCACGAAAGCTCTTTTTTCCCCAATTTTACATCAAACTGTGAATCATCTGATATTAGAAAACAATCAAAAACTTTTTTAGATTTCTGTGCGACGAAACTTTTTCTGCTTCGCTTACAGAGGACAAAAATAAATCTTCCCAATCTCCATTGACGCTGTAAGAACCAGTGAAAAGGGTCGAATTGACGGCTTCACAAGCATTTTTCGCCTGCACTCGACTGTTTGTGGTTTTTTGCAACTGAACAGCTCGTTTTTTCAAAGATTTCACGACATAGCAATCGCACTCGGCTGACACGTCATTATTAGTCAAAAAACTCGAACGCTCTTTGTAATAGCAAGCCCTTCTTTGTTGTCGGGTTATGACCACTCGCGAAACGGATCCACAAGGATTGGCAGTTACATCTTCCCATGCCGACCATTCGTAGCTGATTTTTTTGTCGAGATCACAAACTCCAAAATCAGGTTGCGATACTCCGTTGACGAAACATTGGAAGTCCGGAGGAGCCGCGTGGTAGATTTGATCAACACTAAAGTTAAGCAGAAAAATAAAGAGATTATCTTAAAGTCATTACTTACGAAAGGAAATATTTTTATTTACGTGTTGAAAGACGTTTAAAGTCGTCTCTAAATCTCATCAAAAAACTATAAAAATGTCAAAAAAAAATTAAGGGTTCGTTTTTACCAGGCAATAGCGTGGTATAGCACCTGGGCAAAACAATTTTTTAGACATTTTTTTTTCTTAATTTTTGCAATTATGCATTAAGCTTTACTAGAGACTTAACTAGAGACTTAACTAGAAACAGAAGGTTCAAATTGATAGTTTTACAAACTGGCCTTCACACAAAACCATAGTTGTTTCTCTAACAAAAACTTAACAAATAAATAAATTTTTTTGAAAAAAAAAAAACAAAAGAAATCAAAACTGACTTTTCTGAGAGCCATAAGTTTTGTTATAAAATGCGGTCGTCGTTGTTTATTCCTGACAAATTCTCTCAAACTTTTCTCCTGATTGAAATCAAATTCTCAGATTTGAGAAAAAAAAAGTTTTAGAAATCATCAAACGCCACAAGTATGACTTTTCCGAGGTCGATAATTTTCTATTGGTACAACTATTAAAAATATTCGGCCATAGCCGCTATTCCCATAACCATTTCTCTTCCTTGAACCTAAAATTTTAAATTGGGTATTTTTTGAGAGAAGTCAAAAATGTATTACGGTTAAAAATCTAATTATTGACTTTTCCGAGGAACATATACTTTTAGGGAAAAACATTTGGCTATAACCGCTCATGCAGGAGAGCTTCCTACAACCCGCCCTTTCGATTGAAATCAAAATCTTAGATTTGCGTGCGCAGTTTTCCAGAAATTTGGAAGTCGTTGTTTTTTCCAGAGAGCTTCTCTCAACCCGTTCTTTTGATTGAGCCCAAAATCTCAGATTAGGAAAGGTAATTTTCGAGAGAACTCAAAAAGTTTCAAAATTGGTCAAAACTTTTAAATTTTTCTATTGAAATTAACTCTTCTGGAGAAAAAATTGAGCACTGCTGCTTATGCAAGTGAGCTTCATACAACTTGTGATTTCGAGTGAACTCGAAACTTCAGATTTTGAAGGGTAATTTCCGAGAAGAAACAAAAAGTTTCAAAACCTTCAAAAACTCTAATATTTGACCTTTCCGAGAACCATATTACATTTTTCAAAAACTTGATCATACTAGCTCATTTTGATACTTTTTGAGAAAAGGCAAAAAAAAGGTCAAAAACTTTTGAATTCAAGCTAAAGGTGCGATTTTGGGCTAAAATGGTATCAAAATCTTTTATTCAAAAATGGCTGAAAGAAAAGTCAATTTTTTTTCTGAAAAAAAAAAACGACTCAAGGCAAAAATAACCTCCCATAGACTTTAGAAGTATATGCAAAAAAAACCAATGAAGTTCTCTACCCGCTATATAAATTTTGCCCACAAATAATCGACGAAACAATTAGAGAGACTACCCCACATATTTGCAATCTTAGAATTAGCTTCTTGTAATTATTTAGTCCGCAAAACTATGTCTTCAAAAATCCATTAAAAAGGAATTTGTTTGAGAAATAACTAACTCAAAAATGAAATAACTAAGGAAAAAAACAGAAAAATTTTGAAAAACTATAAAGTTTAGCAACAATTATGGCTTTTTTTGCTAATTTTGAAACAAACATTGAAACTAAGCGAATTGAAAGATTGAGTATGAGTATGCAACACCTAACCACTGGAGTTTTGTCCAAAAGAAAACAAAAATTATACGCAAAGGTTTTAATAATTCTCAGAACGAATTATTTGATGATGGCCTTCACGCTAGGAGTTGATCAAATTTTAGATTTTGAAAGAAAGTTTTAAAATAGGACTTTATAGCGATGGTACATAAACTTTGCCTCTTTAGTTTTCAAACGAATAAATACTTGAATTTTTTGTCACGTTTTTTTGCTTAACTTTACCTCTACTAGAAATTCTTGATTCCAATTTTGTCAGGTGATAGATGAAACTGATTTTTTCTTGAAGCTTGCCTGGTAAACAAGAGCAAAAAAATTCAAAGCTCAATTTTGCCATCTTGTAGATTTTAGACCCTAAATAAGTTTTCTCTCTCAAAAGAAACATTTAAAATTTTTGTTAGACTCTTAGACAGTAGTAAGCTGAAAATTCGACAACTTTGAAAAAAAAATCAGAAAATCCAATTTAGTTTTATGTTGTGGCTCATTAATTTTTTTGTATTCCTTTTTATTGAAAAGGAATTTATTTTCGGGCTTAGCTTAGATCTCTAGCTTTTTAACTAGAGATCTAAGCTCTAGTTAGATCTAGTTAGTGGACTGCTGCTTGAAAATTCGTAAGTCAAGCAGCAGTCCACTGTTTGAAACAGGTTCTGCTGCTTACGGTGAGACTTTTTGGAGCCGAGATCACCATTTTGACGTCCTCTACTCAAATAGTCAAACAATGCTTTGAATTTTTGCTACAATTTTCCCGCGATAGTTTTATATTAGTTTCATTTATCACTTGCCGAAGTTTGCAACGTTAAGTTTGCAACGAAATTGTAGAGAAAACAAAAGAAATATGAAAAATTTTATTCATTTTATATTGTAAAACAAGTTTGCAATTTTTATGTCCCGTGACTGTATAAGAAGTATAAATGCGGATCAGAATCACATTTAACTTTTGAAGGCTTTGGCAGATTGATAAAAGTTTTTTAATAAAGATAATTGAAAATTTTTTTCTAAATCTAAATGTATAAAATGTAATGTTTTATATCAGATTTCGTTCTTAAAAAACAAGAATACTTTTTGAAAACTAGTGGTTACTAGATAGGTCCGTCAAACAAATTTGTCTGAATTATCTAATCAAACGATTATCCTTTACCTTTGATGCACTGATTCAGAGTTGTGGTTGTTGTTGTCTCCTTCGTCAATTTGAAGACATCTTTGATTGTAAGTACCTGTGATTGCAAAACAAATTATTAGTGATGTCTGTTCTCACCCAGACTTATATTGTGATTCAATTACTTATTTAAGTATTGGTTCTACAGCTAATGCACTGTTGGATCTTCTCAACAATTTTGGTATTCCTGGGTTGACCTTCATACAAGAAAAAATTCCTAGTCATACAATTTCACACATTGAACTTTGTATGACTGATAATTTTTCAAAAAAATATATCTTTTTCATTAACAATTGATTTTTGAGATAAACATGGACGACTTCATGATTGATTTACAACATGTTATCAGAACTCAATTTAGAGTCTACAATCTGCGGAATGGAAAATCTACTTTTTCTGCAAAAAATGCTTGTCGCAATTTTAATACTAAAAAACTGAAATTGTCAAAAACTCTGAAACTGGGCGAACAAATAATCTTAACATGTGAAAGAAAATTTGGGGATTTGTTTTTTTTTTGTGTGAAATCAGACTTTTTTCTGTGTTTTTTATGATAAGATAAAACTTAAGTCCGCAAAAAAGAGGCCGGGATTCGTAAGTCTTCAAATTTGAAAAAAAAAACAATCAAATAGACGCAAAACTTTGATAACTTATAAGGGTCAATCTAATTTTCACATTTACGGCGAATCTCATATTGCAGTTTATGTAGATTACTATCGCACTTAATGAATGGTTTTCTCAAATTATTCAACCTGTGATTCAACCTTTGAAAGTGGTTGAATCAAAGTTTGTAACCATTTAGTCTTTGAAAAAACAAGGCCAAATTTTTATTTTAACTTAGGAAGAAATTTTTAGTCACACATTTCATACAAAGAAAAAATTCCAGTCATACATGTCATTACAATTAGAAAATGCTAGTCCCATTAATATTCTACAACGAGAAAATGGTATTCGTGGAATTATCAAACAATTGTTGAACATGTGAAGTGTTTTCAGCGACCAGTGTCATGAAAAAACAATAACAATGACTCGCTTAACGAAAAATTGACCGCAATATTGATGTACAAATCAGCTCTACACACCAGACGCTGAAGGATGCTAACAAAGTTCAATCATTACATTTGCTTCTATCAATTCTGTCATTCCAGTCGTTTCGCTCATTCCGTTTGTCAGCTGTTCTGCCGATTCCAGGGTGTAAAGCTGGTTTATACAACAGTGCAATTTGCTCATAATCATCCATTCATACAAACTTTTAATTTAGCTGTGAAGTTATCTTTAATCGTACTTCCAATATTAAATTTCATTTTTGTTTTCTTTATTTATTTTTGGGAGCAACATGGAACTTCTTTGATTAAATTTATATTGCAACATGATAGTAAAATTGACTTCTTCAAGTTATTCAACTTCAGCGTTATCTTCTGTCATCGAAATATTTTCTATATCGACTTCCTAAAAAATCCAAGTATCGGATGAAAGATGTTGACACATAACAAATTACAAAATAAGTTCTTTCTCTAATATTATGTTCGCTCCAGTCAACCTGTTCATTTCATTCGTTTCACTCATTCGGATTGCCAGCTGTCTTTTTGAACCCAGGGTGTAATGTTGACTAATACACTACTGCAAAAGGCTTTTCCTCATCCATTCACATAAATTTTTAGACTAGCATTGAAGTAATATTCTGCTTACTTGCAACTTCAGACTTCCATCAATTCATGTTTCTTGTTTTTCCTCAATATTTAGAAAAGCAACATGGAATGTTTTTGTTTTTTTTTTCATCAGGATACTAAAATTCAAATTCTAACAACATGATTTAACGTCAGCAGTATGATACCCGTTACATAAATTACACTAAAATAGTCCAAGATGAATCAGTAGATAGTAGTTGCTAGTACGTCTTCTAGAAAATCATATTGTGTAACAGTCAAAAACAAAAAAATTAAAAGTAAAATTGGGTAAAAGATCAGTAAGAAGAATGGGTGGAAATTGAGTTTAAAAAAATAGTATGTGAAACAATAAATCTCGATGTACTTTTGAGTCCAGAATGTAATGATGATTGATACACTACTGAAATAGGCTGATACTCATCCATTCATACAATTTATCAGATTAGCACTAAGGTAATCTTGATTCGTACTTGCGTTTTGAGACTTTTTTTAATTCATGTTTCTGTTTTTTGTATATCTTGAAAAATTAGAGAAGCAACAGAAATTTTTTTTTGCTTTTTCAACAAGGTACTAAAATTCAACTTCTAAAAAATTTTTAACATCATCATTAAGATATGCGTTACATAAATGACCCGGAAACCATTCAAGACATATAATCAAATGGTAGTTGCTATTACACGTTTTACAGAACCATTTGTGTAGCGGACAAAAACAATGAAAAACTAAGGATATAATTGGACGAAATAACAATAAAAACAATAATTAGAGGTTGAAACACAAATAACAATGTAGAATGTGAAATAGTTGATGATGAAATTCTTGGAGGAGCTCAATAGACTTGATGATGAAATTCTTGGAGGAGCTCAATAGATTGCCTTTTATGCAAAAAACAGTGTGAGTTACTAATTTGATTCAATTTAGTGAATCAAGGTCTTGCAATATCAAGGTCTGGTTTGTTCAATTCTGCTATCTACTTAATCAACTCTTAACAAAATTTTATGCTGAAGTTTTTTATTTTGGCCGTACTTTTTAAAAATAAATTATTTTACGAATTTCATATTATTTTATCATTTGCGTAGATCTAAAAAGAGAAAAAAAACTTGTAATTTTTCCAAAAGACTCTGAAAGGGGAAAATTTTCCAAGGGGTACAAGTCCATCTAGTTGCTATGCAGTTTGTGTGTACTAAAATTTTACAGAACCATCAAGCACAAAATATGGCTTTGGAAAATGCTAGTCATCCATTCATTCAAAATTTTTAATTTAGCAGGGAAGTTATCTTTTATCGTACTTCCAATATTAAATTTCATTTTTGTTTTCTTTGTTTATTTTTGGGAGCAACTTGGAACTTCTTTGATTAAATTTATATTGCAACATGATAGGAAAATTGACTTCTTCAAATTATTCAACTTCAGCGTTATCTTCTGTCATCGAAATATTTTCTATGTCGACTTCCTAAAAAAATCCAAGTATCGGATGAAAGATGTTGACACATAACAAATTACAAAATAAGTTCTTTCTCTACAATCATGTTCGCTCCAGTCAACCTGTTCATTTCATTCGTTTCACTCATTCGGATTGCCAGCTGTCTTTTTGAACCCAGGGTGTAATGTTGACTAATACACTACTGCAAAAGTCTTTTCCTCATCCATTCACATAAATTTTTAGACTAGCATTGAAGTAATCTTCTGTTTACTTGCAACTTCAGACTTCCATCAATTCATGTTTCTTGTTTCTCCTCAATATTTAGAAAAGCAACATGGAATGTTTTTGTTTTTTTTTTCATCAGGATACTAAAATTCAAATTCTAACAACATGATTTAGCGTCAGCATTATGATACCCGTTACATAAATTACACTAAAATAATCCAAGATGAATCAGCAGATAGTAGTTGCTAGTACGTCTTCTAGAAAATCATATTGTGTAACAGTCAAAAACAAAAAAATTAAAAATAAAATTGGGTAAAAGATCAGTAAGAAGAATGGGTGGAAATTGTGTTTAAAAAAATAGTATGTGAAACAATAAATCTCGATGTACTTTTGAGTCCAGAATGTAATGATGATTGATACACTACTGAAATAGGCTGATACTCATCCATTCATACAATTTATCAGATTAGCACTAAGGTAATCTTGATTCGTACTTGCGTTTTGAGACTTTTTTAATTCATGTTTCTGTTTTTTGTATATCTTGAAAAATTAGAGAAGCAACAGAAAATTTTATTTTTGCTTTTTCATCAAGGTACTAAAATTCAACTTCTAAAAAAACTTTAACATCATCATTAAGATATTCGTTACATAAATGACCCGGAAACCATTCAAGACATATAATCAAATAGTAGTTGCTATTACACGTTTTACAGAACCATTTGTGTAGCGGACCAAAACAATGAAAAACTAAGGATATAATTGGACGAAATAACAACAAAAACAATAATTAGAGGTTGAAACACAAATAACAATGTAGAATGTGAAATAGTAAGATTTGATGATGAAATTCTTGGAGGAGCTCAATAGATTGCCTTTTATGCAAAAAACAGTGTGAGTTACTAATTTGATTCAATTTAGGGAATCAAGGTCTTGCAATATCAAGGTCTGGTTTGTTCAATTCTGCTATCTACTTAATCAACTCTTAACAAAATTTTATGCTGAAGTTTTTTATTTTGGCCGTACTTTTGAAAAATAAATTATTTTACGAATTTCATATTATTTTATCATTTGCGTAGATCTAAAAAGAGAAAAAAAACTTGTAATTTTTCCAAAAGACTCTGAAAGGGGAAAATTTTCCAAGGGGTACAAGTCCATCTAGTTGCTATGCAGTTTGTGTGTACTAAAAGTTTACAGAACCATCAAGCACAAAATATGGCTTTGGAAAATGCTAGTCCCATTAATATTCTACAACGAGAAAATGGTATTCGTGGAATTATCAAACAATTAATGAATATGTGAAGTGTTTTCAGCGACCAGTGTCATGAAAAAAACAATAACCATGACTCGCTTAAAGAAAAATTGACCGCGACATTGATGTACAAATCAGCTCTACACACCAGACGCTGAAGGATGCTAACAAAGTTCAATCATTACATTTGCTTCTATCAATCCTGTCATTATAGTCGTTTCGCTCATTCCGTTTGTCAGCTGTTCTGCCGATTCCAGGGTGTAAAGCTGGTTTATAAAACAGTGCAATTTGCTCATAATCATCCATTCATACAAACTTTTAATTTAGCAGGGAAGTTATCTTTTATCGTACCTCCAATATTAAATTTCATTTTTGTTTTCTTTGTTTAATTTTGGGAGCAACTTGGAACTTCTTTGATTAAATTTATATTGCAACATGATAGTAAAATTGACTTCTTCAAATTATTCAACTTCAGCGTTATCTTCTGTCATCGAAATATTTTCTAAATCGTCTTCCTAAAAAAATCCAAGTATCGGATGAAAGATGTTGACACATAACAAATTACAAAAAAAAATCTTTCTCTAAAATCATGTTCGCTCCAGTCAACCTGTTCATTTCATTCGTTTCACTCATTCGGATTGCCAGCTGTCTTTTTGAACCCAGGGTGTAATGTTGACTAATACACTACTGCAAAAGGTTTTTCCTCATCCATTCACATAAATTTTTAGACTAGCATTGAAGTAATCTTCTGCTTACTTGCAACTTCAGACTTCCATCAATTCATGTTTCTTGTTTTTCCTCAATATTTAGAAAAGCAACATGGAATTTTTTTGTTTTTTTATTCATCAGGATACTAAAATTCAAATTCTAACAACATGATTTAGCGTCAGCATTATGATACCCGTTACATAAATTACACTAAAATAGTCCAAGATGAATCAGCAGATAGTAGTTGCTAGTACGTCTTCTAGAAAATCATATTGTGTAACAGTCAAAAACAAAAAAATTAAAGGTAAAATTGGGTAAAAGATCAGTAAGAAGAATGCTTGGAAATTGAGTTTAAAAAAAATAGTATGTGAAACAGTAAATCTCGATGTATTTTTGAGTCCAGAATGTAATGATGATTGATACACTACTGCAATAGGCTGATACTCATCCATTCATACAATTTATCAGATTAGCACTAAAGTAATCTTGATTCGTACTTGCGATTTGAGACTTTTTTAATTCATGTTTCTGTTTTTTGTTTATCTTGAAAATTTAGAGAAGCAACAGAAATTTTTTTTTTGCTTTTTCATCATGGGTACTAAAATTCAATTTCTAAAAAATCTTTAACATCATCATTAAGATATGCGTTACATAAATGACACGGAAACCATTCAAGACATATAATCACATAGTAGTTGCTATTACACGTTTTACAGAACCATTTGTGTAGCGGACAAAAACAATGAAAAACTAAGGATATAATTGGACGAAATAACAATAAAAACAATAATAAGAGGTTGAAACACAAATAACAATGTAGAATGTGAAATAGTAAGACTTGATGATGAAATTCTTGGAGGAGCTCAATAGATTGCCTTTTATGCAAAAAACAGTGTGAGTTACTAATTTGATTCAATTTAGGGAATCAAGGTCTTGCAATATCAAGGTCTGGTTTGTTCAATTCTGCTATCTACTTAATCAACTCTTAACAAAATTTTATGCTGAAGTTTTTTATTTTGGCCGTACTTTTGAAAAATAAAATTATTTTACGAATTTCATATTATTTTATCATTTGCGTAGATCTAAAAAGAGAAAAAAACTTGTAAATTTTCCAAAAGACTCTAAAAGGGGAAAATTTTCCAAGGGGTACAAGTCCATCTAGTTGCTATGCAGTTTGTGTGTACTAAAATTTTACAGAACCATCAAGCACAAAATATGGCTTTGGAAAATGCTAGTCCCATTAATATTCTACAACGAGAAAATGGTATTCGTGGAATTATCAAACAATTAATGAATATGTGAAGTGTTTTCAGCGACCAGTGTCATGAAAAAACAATAACCATGACTCGCTTAAAGAAAAATTGACCGCGACATTGATGTACAAATCAGCTCTACACACCAGACGCTGAAGGATGCTAACAAAGTTCAATCATTACATTTGCTTCTATCAATCCTGTCATTCCAGTCGTTTCGCTCATTCCGTTTGTCAGCTGTTCTGCCGATTCCAGGGTGTAAAGCTGGTTTATAAAACAGTGCAATTTGCTCATAATCATCCATTCATACAAACTTTTAATTTAGCAGGGAAGTTATCTTTTATCGTACTTCCAATATTAAATTTCATTTTTGTTTTCTTTGTTTATTTTTGGGAGCAACTTGGAACTTCTTTGATTAAATTTATATTGCAACATGATAGTAAAATTGACTTTTTCAAATTATTCAACTTCAGCGTTATCTTCTGTCATCGAAATATTTTCTATATCGACTTCCTAAAAAATCCAAGTATCGGATGAAAGCTGTTGACACATAACAAATTACAAAATAAGTTCTTTCTCTAAAATCATGTTCGCTCCAGTCAACTTGTTCATTTCATTCGTTTCACTCATTCGGATTGCCAGCTGTCTTTTTGAACCCAGGGTGTAATGTTGACTAATACACTACTGCAAAAGGCTTTTCCTCATCCATTCACATAAATTTTTAGACTAGCATTGAAGTAATCTTCTGCTTACTTGCAACTTCAGACTTCCATCAATTCATGTTTCTTGTTTTTCCTCAATATTTAGAAAAGCAACATGGAATTTTTTTGTTTTTTTATTCATCAGGATACTAAAATTCAAATTCTAACAACATGATTTAGCGTCAGCATTATGATACCCGTTACATAAATTACACTAAAATAATCCAAGATAAATCAGCAGATAGTAGTTGCTAGTACGTCTTCTAGAAAATCATATTGTGTAACAGTCAAAAACAAAAAAATTAAAGGTAAAATTGGGTAAAAGATCAGTAAGAAGAATGGTTGGAAATTGAGTTTAAAAAAATAGTATGTGAAACAGTAAATCTCGATGTATTTTTGAGTCCAGAATGTAATGATGATTGATACACTACTGCAATAGGCTGATACTCATCCATTCATACAATTTATCAGGTTAGCACTAAAGTAATCTTGATTCGTACTTGCGATTTGAGACTTTTTTAATTCATGTTTCTGTTTTTTGTTTATCTTGAAAATTTAGAGAAGCAACAGAAATTTTTTTTTTTGCTTTTTCATCAGGGTACTAAAATTCAACTTCAAAATCATCATACTAAAAAATCTTTAAAATCATCATTAAGATATGCGTTACATAAATGACACGGAAACCATTCAAGTCATATAATCACATAGTAGTTGCTATTACACGTTTTGCAGAACCATTTGTGTAGCGGACAAAAACAATGAAAAATTAAGGATATAATTGGACGAAATAACAATAAAAACAATAATTAGAGGTTGAAACACAAAAAACAATGTAGAATGTGAAATAGTAAGACTTGATGATGAAATTCTTGGAGGAGCTCAATAGATTGCCTTTTATGCAAAAAACAGTGTGAGTTACTAATTTGATTCAATTTAGGGAATCAAGGTCTTGCAATATCAATGTCTGGTTTGTTCAATTCTGCTATCTACTTAATCAACTCTTAACAAAATTTTATGCTGAAGTTTTTTATTTTGGCCGTACTTTTGAAAAATAAATTATTTTACGAATTTCATATTATTTCATCATTTGCGTAGATCTAAAAAGAGAAAAAAAAACTTGTAATTTTTCCAAAAGACTCTGAAAGGGGAAAATTTTCCAAGGGGTACAAGTCCATCTAGTTGCTATGCAGCTTGTGTGTACTAAAATTTTACAGAACCATCAAGTCCAAAATATGGCTTTGGAAAAAATACCATAAAAACAAGATATTTGCATTTTTTTTACAAAGCATTAAATTCTTTTAATTTTGTTAAAAAATAGTTTTGGAGACCTTTTTGGATAGTTTGATGGAATTTGAAGAATTGTCAAAGAAACTGAAACATGACAAAAAAAAATTGAAAGG
>NC_087069.1:43923228-43960203 GCF_963678635.1 Symsagittifera roscoffensis | reverse complement strand
GATAGAGATTCGTTTCTTCTAAAAATTTTACTCATGTTGATAGAATGAAACTGAACTGTAGGAGAATTTCAAATAGATTGAAATATATATTTTTTCAGGTGTAGTTTTTGCTGACATTCTCTAAAAGTATCTGAACTCACTCAAAATTTTTTCAACACCTGGTTGACTTTAGTTTTTTGTTAAGGTTTTTGTGGAACTTTTTTTTTGTTGACCTTGAACTAATTTTTAATAGGATTGTTTAACAAAGATTAACTTCCTTGAAAACTATTCTTATTAATCACAAGTCTGACTGAGTATCATAATTCAGATTTCAAAAAAATAGTAAATTTTATAAAATCCACAAAATTTTTCATCAACCTCATCACCTTAGAGTTTGTTCTGGACTTCTGATTGGTCAAATTTTAGTTGGAAATTTCCCAAAATTTAAAAGAATCAGAAAAATCTAGAAGTTAATACGTAATGACTTATAAATTTTGAGGATTTAATCTGTAGATTCTAAAAATCAGAATATTCTAGAAGTTAAGGAGTATGACGTAATTTTCTCTGGTGGAGTTTTTTTTTTATTGCCTAATTTTTCCAAAAGCATCTTTTTAGCTCTTTCGAGAATCATGTCAGACCCCCGGATTGGCCTTTTTCAAGTTTTTTTTCTTATGATAATTGAATACTTGTAATAAAAATCTTGTCAAAGTTAATTTTATTCCAGCTTGAACGGTTTTTCAACATATAAATCTATGTAGTTTTATACAAGTTCAAAAAATCTTTTCAAGTTTTTTTTGCAAGATGAAGATTTGAACTGAATTTCTAGAAAAGTATGGCAAACTATCATTGCATTTTTAAAAGACGTGTAATTTGTTCTGAATTTTCTACACAAAATGCTTTAAAAAATTTCGAAACCTTTTGCAAAAACTAAATTTTTGTAAGAAAAGTAAGACCCGTGTAAAGTTTCCCAAATTATCTCAAGATTTTTTTTGGTAAAATGCATGTTTTCTTCTTGGTTTTTCAAAAATTATGCAAAATTCTAACTTTGTTTCTTGAACGATTAATGTTAAAAATGCAAAATTATATTGTGAAAAACATGTTGAATTTTTGCTGAGAAAATTTCTACCATGATGACTTTCATCGCTATTTTCTGTTTTAACACATTGATTTTTTTTGTTTTTGATCAACCGACACGCAAAAGTTTTATCGTATTTCAATATTTTGAGATAAAGTTGTGGAAAAATCCATAGTTTTATTCAACATTTTGTATGATTGTTACAACATGATGCCAATTAAAAGACATTTCAAGCTTAATTTTAAGCTCGGCACGTAATTTTTTTTTCAATTAGATCAGAAGCAACATAAAATTAGCCGAGATTTCTGATTTTTTTTCCAAAAACTTGAAATTTTTGCATTTTTTGCAAAAACTTGATTTATTTTTCTAAATTTCAGTAAGGTTAAGCATGTTTCAGTTAGATAGAGTAAGCAAAAGAAAAATTTTTTAATAAATCATTTAAGAGCTCAACTTATACCAAATCTTATCATGTTTTACAGCTTTTTGAAAAAAATTCTTTTTTTTTTTAAAAACCCAAGTGTTTGCGTATCTTACTATCGACCTAACATGGAAAAAACTTAATACCTTCATTACACAGCCTACACGTAATACTTACCAATATCATAACTCGCGCTGAGATTTTTTCGAGAAAAAAAGACATCCCCAAACAAAATCTAAAAAAAATACCGTTTTTCATACCATTCTCTTACCATCACACTGAAACTTTACTATTCCCAATTTTGATACATTGGGAAACCTATTCCCTTTCTGAATACAAGGAATTTCCAATACTTATCCTTATAGGGAATATAGGGAAATCTATACACTATCCTAATACATGGGAAACTCGGGAACCAAAAAAATTTTCCATCTAAAACGTACCATTTAAAACTTGGTATCTAAATACATTGGGAAACCTATTCCCTATCTTAAAATATTATGAAACCAATGACCTATCCTAATACAGTAGAAGGTATATTTCCTATATTAAAACATAGCCAGCAATCCCTGCGCGCGCTCAATCTCAGTAAGATAAATTTGAAGTCGAAAAATCAATATTAAAATCGTATTATCGCAATACAAAATTATCGGCAAATTAAAATTTTCATCCAAACATAACATCATATAACACCAAAATTATGCCCCAAAAATGGTACAAATCGGCGCAAGCTTGCCACAAGAACCGGTAAGAATGTCCTTGAGACAAATTGCTCTTTTTGACGGGCAGTCTTAATCAAGGCTGAACTGAATAAGAACCAAAAAACAGTAAAAAAAAAAACGGTCAAATGGGGCCATAGCCCCTCCGGTCTATATGTTTTAAGGACTACAAAAGGGGGGAACCTAACCTGGTGGACTAGCGAAAGAGACTTGTCTTCTGGCCGCACGGCCATTAGTGCTTGTGTTTAGTTGTCTTCTGGTGTATATGCTTTTTACTCTCGCTTACATTTGCGTTGCAACATACCCTCTGAAGAAAGAAGAACCGGGGCGACCTAAACTCTCGGCCGCGTGACTTCATGGTTTGTGGTCTTAACAAGGGTGGATCGAGCGCAACCGTCCTGTCCGTAGATTAGCTTGACGATTCGGGCGATGGGGTAATACCCATTATCGGGCTCAATTACCCATACGAGGTCGCCTGTCCTAAGAGTGAAGGTAGAATCAGTGTGCCACTTGACACGCTTATTCAATGAGGGAACATACTCGCGAAGCCTACGAAACCAATAGCGTTAGAATACGACTGCGCTAGCACGTACCTTTTCTTGTGGTCGAAGTAATCCCCAGGTAAAAGCAAATCAAAGCTTGTGGCTTCTTGTCCAAGCAAAAAGTGGTTTTGGGTTAACGCTTCTAACTCACGTGAACCAGTACTAACGGGAGTGATTGGCATCGGATTCAAAGCCTGCTCAATTAAGCAGAGTGTTGTTCCTAACACCTCTTCGGTGACTCGCCTACTGCCTAGTATATCGTAAAGCACGCGCTTCACGCTCCGGACGAGGCGCTCCGAGGTTCTTGATGCACCAACGAAGTTCGTGCCGTTATCCGACCAGACTGTGCTTGGTAAACCACGACGCGCAATGAACCGTTCAATGCCCACACACAAGAACTAGTGTCCAGAGATGGTACTATTTCAAGATGTACAACCCTGGTAGTAAGGTAGGTGAAAAGAAATCCCCATCTTTTTTCAGTGGTTTCGCGAACTGGAACGTAGAGCGGTTCAAAGTAATCCACACCCGTATGATTAAAGGGCGGTTGTTTATTTGCGAGTTGTTCGACAGGTAAATCGGATATATTTGGCTGGATAGTACTTGAATTGAAATTAAGGCATAATACACATTGATTTTCGATAGAACGAAGGTGTCGACCCAAACCAAGTATTGCATGTTTCATGTTTAAAACGGAGCGCATAAAATCTAAAATTTGGTGAAAAAGCTTTTGGTGGAGGCTGCGAGCCAACAAGCGATCTAGGGTATCTCGGGCGACGAGTAATAGTGGCTGCTTTATATCAATCTCGGTATTCACTTAGCGAACGATCCGTCCGGTGGAACGAATGATACCGATAAAAGGAGAGTATGTGGCATTTTTACTAGTATTCTTAATAAGTTTGCCAGTGGTGAGTGTTTTCAACTCAACGGGGAAGGATTCCACCTGAGCAAGTTGAATTAGTTTGTTTTCTGCAATATCAAGTACAGCGAAAATGCATATGTGAGGGCAGCATCCTCAACATAAAGGCGACAAATCTCTTATTTATCGTAAGGGAACTAAAGTTTTCCCAATCGAAACCGTTTTCGGGATGTCTGATGGATTTGACATCGGTGATGAAGGAAGATCATGTCTCCAAGCAAATATCGCCATCACAAGAGGGACCATTCAAACGAATTTTATTGTTCAGACGTTTGTCGGGTATAAGCGGCCAATCGGTAGTCCTGAGAATTCTCGGACCAATAACTCAGCTGCTATTCTTGTGGGCTTCCTATGGAATCTCCCGCGTACCGGTATCAGGTGGATTATTGCTGCTCAGAGCATGGTGCCACTCATCATTAGTGGTCTATTCGAGGATTTCGCCGACACGGTTAGCGACAAATACTGGTAATTTGTGACTGGAGTTTAGCCACTGCAAAAGATAAATACTATTTGGCTACATGTAGACATGATTATTGCCTACTCTAAGGGATGTCAGTATATCATCTTTCAGTCGTATGGCGAGCAGAGCAGCTTGAAGCTCTAGCTTTGGTATAGATAGCGCTTTCATGACTCCAACGCGAGCTTTACCAAAAATGAAGGATAATTGAGTTTTGTGCTAGTTCGAGAGCCGCGCACTAAAAAAATGCAATTGAACAGAAAATGTCCTGCGAGCTATCACTGACATGTGGAGCTCAAATTGATCCACAGGTTCTTTGAAGAAACAGCGGGGAATAGTCAATTGCCCTAAGAGAGGGAGACCGGAGTGCCACTCGAGAAATTTACTTCTTATGTCTTCCGGCAATTCGTCGTCCCAACTTCGGCCACTGATTTTTCAAATATTTTAAAGCAAAATACGGGCCTAACTGTGTCTGGAGCTACTAACCCAACAGGGTCAATTACAGAAGGGACAAACCTCAAGAGGGTTCGTTAATTTTTTGCCTTATCGAGAGGACGATCCAGGCCTCTGCTAACAACCAATGTGTTTTTCACATGTTCCCACTTAAGACCTAAGTCGTGTAATGGTTGTTCGGAACCGTTATAAAAATTTTTGATGGGTGAAGACGAGGTTTTGCAGTCCTCGGGATTCATTGTTAAAGTAAATTCATCAGCATTTCTGACAAATTTAGTCAAATTGAATCCTCCCAACCTAAGTAACGAAAGGAACTCACGGTTATTTTCAATCGCATGTGTAACGTTCTCGATCGAATCCAAGTAATTGTCCACGTAAAATTTTTTGCTTACGACTGATGCAGCCTCAGGGTATTCGGACATAATATCAGTTGCTGTTTTTGGCAACGCGAAATTGGAGAGTGTATGAAAATCCCGTGCGCCAATGTAACGCGAGTGTACTGGTGAACTACCACATCAGAAGTGGTATACTCCCGCCACAAAAACGGGGCGAAATTTGATCGCGGGCGAGGACTCCCATCTGGAGGAACATACCCTCTATATCCACGGAGACGGCGTACTTATGTTGACGGAAAAGAACACAAATTAAATTTTGGAGTAGGTCCTGACCCACCTATAAGGACTTATTTAAGGATGTGCCGTGAAACTTAGAAGCCTCATTAAGGACTCGGCGCACCTTATCAGACTTGTTCGGATCTACGACAGGATGATGCGGAAAATACCACTTGCGATCGAAATGCTTACGTGGATCATGCGGGTCGAAAGTAACGACATAGCCTTCAATAATGTCCTCTAAATGTCTCTGCATATCTTTTGCGCAGTTCAGGGTCTTTACTTAGCCTTCTCGCCAGTGTTTTAAAATAAGTAAATGACGAGTAATAATTGTTTGGAAGACTGACATTACTATCAATCCAAAGCATAGGCACAATGTATCTTTCGCCATTATGAACGGTTTCAGATTGAAGGATGGATGAAGCATGTTTATCCGTGGGCAGAACGGGCATCGACTTGTTTCAAAGCACCATAGGTTACCAACTCGGATTTTATCTGGTCAGTCAAAGAAAAATCTTTAACAACACTTTTGAAACACGAAGAAGTAGAACCAACGGATGGCGACAACGGACCACTTACGACCCAACCTATCGGTAAGCGAAAGGAACACGGTGAGTTATTATCATCTCTCAAGATGAACTCAACGGGTCTAACGGCGTGGTAGTAGTATTGTCCTATAACAACTTCAACGTCCTCATAAGTATATTTAGTGTGCTTAATAGGTGCTAATGTGGATATTTATTCTGCAAATCAACAATAAAGATTAATTCGGAAACACTCCGAAAATTTTCTTTAACTTATGCACACAGAGGGAAAAAAAATGACTATTATTCGGCTCGGAGGAAATGTAGACTTGACCCGTTGAGTCTCATTAACGGTGGTTGAATTGAAACCACTAATTGACAAATTAACGGGATCCTCTCTCAGCCGATACGGTTAACGATTGAAGAAGACATACCACGAGTGAGTCAATGCACTATCACAATGAAGCAACGACAGGAGACTGGTTACATCCGAGGACACATCAAGTGTTGCAATCGGCAACAAACCTTTAGACTATTCAATGTCATGTATATCACTAACAACGGCGTGGGTGGAAGTTATCGTATTATCCTTGGGGTTGTTTGATCCAGCCTTATATGAGTCATTCGAATTTTCCTTCCGAGGAAATATTTTATCGGCTCTATGAAACAAGACACAAAACAATATGTGAGCTATCGCACTGCGGTTTCGGGCATTTTTTTGAAAGCTCTAGACAATTGCCGAAAACTATGATTGCCATTGATGCAAGCGAAGCAAAGTTTCTGTTCAGCTACGTATTTCGCTCGCTGAGTAGCATTCTTTTTCTTAAAAACAGCACAATTCCACAATGCATGATTTCCTTTACGCAAAACGCAGGGCGGAAACTTAGATTTATCCTGTGTTTAACTAGTTACCTTGGCAATGGCTGCGAAAACTTTGCTTGTTTTTGGCTTAACTGGTTAATCGTTTTTTTTGCCCTAAAATTAGGTACACGTAACCTCTCATGACTCTCGGCCTTTTCTTTCAACCAGTTTTTAAAATCTAAAAGTGTTGGGCGCTACCAGTTATGCCTAACAGTATGCATGGACCAAGCTTCCTTGAGGTTAACACTCTTTAGATCATCCGTGAATGTTAAAGATTTGAAAACTGCTACGAGGCCAGATAAGGCAGAGAAGAAACTAATAATATTTTCTGAGTTGTGCATATTGAAAGGTGGAAAAGTACTCAATTTATCAAGATGTGCGCCACCAATAGCGTGTGGTTGCCCAAACTTCCGTTGCAAGGTGGCCAGTGCATCTTTGTTCATAACGCCACTTTAAGCTAACTTTGCATGTGACGAGTGTTTTTAAGTATCATATCACTTTCGCAGCAACTGTATCCTTAGTGTCATCTGTGAGAACAGCGGAATCAACGGTGGACTTAAACTGACCAAACCATTCGTACCAATTCAACGGGTTCCCGTCAAACTGGGCGAACTTCCATTCAGGAAGATGATCTTTTCGGATATGCATTAATAATTCCGCGAATTCCCGAGCGGAGAGAGGTCGAACCGATTAACAACCTTGGTTTGGATTAGCAGAAGATTATTATTATGGACAAAATGCGGAACATGTTGAGGAATAACTGGTGGAGTACTAAAATACACAGTCCCACCACTAGTATACAGGGCGGCTGTGTTACAGCGTGAGACAACAGTTGTCACAGTAGAAAAATTTTTCAGCATTACAACACTGAACAGGAGTGACTATTGGAATTGTAGCGGCCAAACGAGGCAAATTTGCATTACTTGTATAATAATTGTTGATATTAGTAGACACAGTATGCGGTACAAAGGGAATATTATGTTGCGTCTGGACTGGCGCTGCATGGCAATGAGGTGCCAAAACGAAAACAGGCGGTGGGTTTATTCCAGAAGATGAAAAGTCACCACCAGCAAATGCAGGTGTCACAGAAACAAATTCAGTACCAGGTTGTGCCGGTAACATGGGGACAGGTAATAATTCCGGTTGCCCGTTGGCAAAACTACCATCATGAATTTCTATTACTTATCCTTATAGGGAATATAGGGAAATCTATACACTATCCTAATACATGGGAAACTCGGGAACCAAAAAAATTTTCCATCTGAAACGCACCATTTAAAACTTGGTATCTAAATACATTGGGAAACCTATTCCCTATCCTAAAATATTATGAAACCATTGACCCATCTCAATACATTAGAAAACATATTCTCTATATTATTACATAGCCAGCTCAATCTCATTAATTTAAATTTGAACTCGAAAAATCAAAACAAAATCGTATTATCGCAGTACAAAATTATCGGCAAAATAAAATTTTCATCCAAACATAACATCATATAACACCAAAATTCTGCCCCAAAAATGGTACAAATCGGCGCAAGCTTGCCAAAAGAACCGGTAAGAATATCCATGAGACAAATTGCTCTTTTTGACGGGCAGTCTTAAATAAGGCTGAACTGAATAAGAACCAAAAAACGGTTAAAAAAAACGGTCAAATGGGGCCATAGCCCCTCCGGTCTATATGTTTTAAGGACTACAAAAGGGGGGAACCTAACCTGTTGGACTAGCGAAAGAGACTTGTCTTCTGGCCGCACGGCCATTAGTGCTTGTGTTTAGTTATCTTCTGGTGTAAATGCTTTTCACTCTCGCTTACATTTGCGTTGCAACATCCCCTCTGAAGAAAGAAGAACCGGAGCGACCCAAACGCTCGGCCGCGCGACTTCACGGGTTGAGGTCTTAACAAGGGTGGATCGAGCGCAACCGTCCTGTCCGTAGCGTAGATTAGCTTGACGATTCGGGCGATGGGGTAATACCCACTATCGGGCTCAATTACCCATACGAGGTCGCCTGTCCTAAGAGTGAAGGTAGAATCAGTGTGCCACTTGACACGCTTATTCAGTGAGGGAACATACTCGCGAAGCCTACGAGACCAAATAGCGTTAGCATACGACTGCGCTAGCACGTACCTTTTCTTGTGGTCGAAGTAATCCCCAGGTAAAAGCAAATCAAAGCTTGTGGCTTCTTGTCCAAGCTAAAAGTGGTTTTGGGTTAACGCTTCTAACTCACGTGAATCAGTACTAACGGGAGTGATTGGCCTCGGATTCAAAGCCTGCTCAATTAAGCAGAGTGTTGTTCCTAACACTTCTTCGATGACTCGCCTACTGCCTAGTATATCGTAAGGCACGCGCTTCACGCTCCGGACGAGGCGCTCCGAGGTTCTTGATGCAGGCAAGTATTTCCTTTTCCGCACCAACGAAGTTCGTGCCGTTATCCGACCAGACTGTGCTTGGTAAACCACGACGCGCAATGAACCGTTCAATGCCCACACACAAGAACTAGTGTCCGGAGATGGTACTATCTCAAGATGTACAACCCTGGTAGTAAGGTAGGTGAAAAGAAATCCCCATCTTTTTTCAGTGGTTTTGCGAACTGGAACGTGAAGCGGTCCAAAGTAATCCACACCCGTATGATTAAAGGGCGGTTGTTTATGTATGTGCGAGAAGTTCGACAGGTAAATTGGACATAATTGGCTCGATAGTACTTGCGGTGGAACGAATGATACCGATAAAAGGAGAGTATGTGGCACTTTCACTAGTTTTCTTAATAGGTTTGCCAGTGGGGAGTGTTTTCAACTCAACGGGGAAGGATTCCAACTGAGCAAGATGAATTAGTTTGTTTTCTGCAAAATCATTTACAGCGAAAATGCATATGCGAAGGCAGCATCCTCAACAAAAAGGCGACAAATCCCTTGTTTCTCGTAAAAGAACTATAACTTTCCCAATTGAAACCGTTTTCGGGATGTCTGATGGATTTGACATCGGTGACGAAGGAAGATGATGTCTCCAAGCAAATATCGACATCACAAGAAGGACCATTCAAACGAATTTTATTGTTCAGAAGTTCGTCGGGTATAAGCGGCCAATCAGTAGTCCTGAGAATGCTCGGACCAATAACTCAGCTGCTATTCTTGTGGGCTTCCTAAGGAATCTCTCGCGTACCGGTATCAGGTGGATTATCGCCGCTCAGAGCATGGTGCCACTCATCAATAGTGGTCGATTCGAGGATTTCGCCGACACGGTAAGCAACGAATACTGGTAATTTGTCACTGGAGTTTAGCCACTGCAAAAGTGTAGTACTATTTGGCTACATGTAGACATGATTATTGCTTACTCTAAGGGATGTCAGTATATCATCTTTCAGTCGTATGGCGAGCAGAGCAGCTTGAAGCTCTGGCTTTGCTATAGATAGCGCTTTCATGACTCCATCCAGCCGTGCACGAAAAAAATGCAATTCACAGAAAATGTCCTGCGAGCTATCACCGACATGTGGAGCTCAAATTGATCCACAGTGTCTTTGAAGAAACAGTGGGGAATAGTCAATTGCCCTAAGAGAGGGAGACCGGAGTGCCACCCGAGAAATTTACTTCTTATGTCTTCCGGCAATTCGTCGTCCCAACTTCGGCCACTGATTTTCCAAATATTTTAAAGCAAAATACGGGCCCTAACTGTGTATGGAGCTACTAACCCAACAGGGTCAGTTACAGAAGGGACGAACCTCAAGACGGTTCGTTAAGTTTTTGCCTTATCGAGAGGACGATCCAGGCCTCTGCTAGCAACCAATGTGTTTTTTACTTGTTCCCACTTAAGACCTAAGTCGTGTAATGGTTGTTCGGAACAGTTATAAAAATTTTTGATGGGTGAAGACGAGGTTTTGCAGTCCTCGGGGTTCATTGTTAAAGTAAATTCATCAGTATTACCGACAAATTTAGTTAAATTGAACCCTCCCAACCTAAGTAACGAAAGGAACTCACGGTTATTTTCAATCGCATGTGTAACGTTCTCGATCGAATCCAAGTAATCGTCCACGTAAAATTTTTTGCTTACGACTGATGCAGCCTCAGGGTATTCGGACATAATATCAGTTGCTGTTTTTGGCAACGCGAAATTGGAGAGTGTAGGAAAATCCCGTGCGCCAATAAATGGCGAGTGTACTGGTGAACTACCATATCAGAAGTGATATACTCTCGCCACACAAACGGAGCGAAATTTGATCGCGGGCGAGGACTCCCACCTGGAGGAACATACCCTCTATATCCACGGAGACGGCGAACTTATGTTGACGGAAAAGAACACAAATTAAATTTTGGAGTAGGTCCTGACCCACCAATAAGGACTTATTTAAGGATGTGCCGTAAAACTTAGAAGATTCATTAAGGACTCGGCGCACCTTACTCGGCTTGTTCGGATCTACGACAGGGTGGTGCGGAAAATATCACTTGCGATCGGAACGCTTACGTGGATCATGCGGGTCGAAAGTAACGATATAGCCTTCAAAAATGTCCTCTAAATGTCTCTGCGTTTCTTTTGCGCAGTTCAGGGTCTTTACTTAGCCTTCTCGCCAATGTTTTAAAATGAGCAAATGACGAGTAATAATTGTTTGGTAGACTGACATTACTATCAATCCAAAGCATAGGCACAATGTATCTTTCGCCATTATGAACGGTTTCAGATTGAAGGATGGATGAAGCATGTTTATCCGTAGGCGGAAAGGGCATCGACTTGTTTCAAAGCACCATAAGTTACCAGCTCGTACTAGGATTTTATCTGGTCAGTCAAAGAAGAATCTTTAACAACACTTTTGAAACACGAAGAAGTAGAACCAACGGACGGCGACAACGGACCACTTACGACCCAACCTATCGGTAGGCGATAGGAACACGGTGAGTTATTATCATCTCCCAAGATGAACACAACGGGTCTAACGGCGTGGTAGTAGTCTTGTCCTATAACAATTTCAACGTCCTCATAAGTATATTGAGTGTGCTTAATAGGTGCTAAGGTGGATATTTATTCTGCAAATCAGTAATAAAGGTTAATTCGGAAACACTCCGAAAACTTTCTTTAACTTATGCTCACAGAGGGAAAACAAAATGACTATTTTTTGGCTCGCAGGAAAATGTAGACTTGACCCTTTGAGTCTCATTAACGGTGGTTGAGTTGAAACCACTAATTGACAAGTTAACCGGATCCTCCCTAAGCCGATACGGTTAACGATTGAAGAAGACATACCACGAGTGAGTCGATGCACTATCACAATGAACCAACGACAGGAGACTGGTTACGTCCGAGGACACATCAAGTGTTACAATCGGCAACAAACCTTTAGACTTTTCAATGTCATGTATATCACTAACAATGGCGTGGGTGGAAGTGTTTGTGTTATCCTTGGAGTTGTTTGCTCCAGCCTTATTTGAGTCATTCGAGTTTTCTTTCCGAGGAAATATTTTATCGGCTCTATGAAACAAGACAAAAAGTGTGCTATCACACTGCGGTTTTGGGCATTTTTTTAAAGCTCTAGACCATTGCCGGAAACTATGATTGGCATTGATGCAAGCGAAGCAAAGTTTCTGTTGAGCTACGTATTTCGCTCGCTGAGTAGCATTCGTTTCCTTAAAAACAGCACAATTCCACAATGCGTGACTTCCCTTACACAAAACGCAGGGCGGAAACTTAGACTTATCCTGTGTTTAACTAGTTGCCTTGGTAATGGCTGCGAAATCTTTGGTTGTTTTTGACTTAACTGGTTAATCGTTTTTTTGCCTTTAAATTAAGTACACGTAACCTCTCATGACTCTCGGCCGTCTCTTTCAACCAGTTATTAAAATCTAAAAGTGTTGGGCGCTACCAGTTTTGCCTAACATTATGCATGGACCAAGCTTCCTTGAGGTTAACACTTCTTAGATCATCGGTGAATGTTAAAGATTTGAAAACTGCTACGAGGCCAGATATGGCAGAGAAGAAAATAATAATATTTTCTGAATTGTGCATCTTGAAAGGTGGAAAGGTACCCAATTTATCAAGATGTGCGCCACCAATAGCGTGTGGTTGCCCAAACTTCCGTTACAAGGTGGCCAGTGCATCTTTGTACATAACGCCACTATAACCTAACTCCGCAATTGCGGTTTTTGCTTTGCATGTGACGAGTGTTTTTAAGTATCATATCACTTTCGCAGCAACTGTATCCTAAGTGTCACTTTGGTATCATCTGTGAGAACAGCGGAATCAACGGTGGACTTAAACTGACCAAACAATTCGTACCAATTCAACGGGTTCCCGTCAAACTGGGCGAACTTCCATTCAGGAAGATGATCTTTTCGGATATGCGTTAATAATTCCGCGAATTCCCGAGCGGAAAGAGTTCGAACCGATTAACAACCTTGGTTTTTATTAGCACAAGACGGTGCGTAGTCTTCGTTGATTCGCTGGTAACAAAGATTAGTATTATTGACAAAATGCGGAACATGTTGAGGAATAACTGGTGGAGTACTAAAACACACAGTCCCACCACTAGTATACGGGACGCCTGCGTTACAGAGTGAGACAACAGTTGTCACATTAGAAAAATGTTTCAGCATTACAACACTGAACAGGAGTGACTATTGGAATTGTAGCGGCCAATCGAGGCAAATTTGCATTACTTGTATAATAATCGTTGATATTAGTCGACACAGTATGCGGTACAAAGGGAATATTATGTTGCGTCTGGACTGGCGCTGCATGGCAATGAGGTGCCAAAACGAAAACAGGCTGTGGGTTTATTCCAGAAGATGAGAAGTCACCACCAGCAAATGCAGGTGTCAAAGAAACAAATTCAGTACCAGGTTGTGCCGGTAACATGGGGACAGGTAATAATTCCGGTTGCACGTTGGCAAAACTACCATCATGAGTTTCTATAACTTATCCTTATAGGGACTATAGGGAAATCTATACACTATCCTAATACATGGGAAACTCGGGAACCAAAAAAATTTTCCATCTGAAACGTACCATTTAAAACTTGGTATCTAAATAAATTGGGATACCTATTCCCTATCTTAAAATATTATGAAACCAATGACCTATCTCAATACAGTAGAAAACATATTCTCTATAGTAATACATAGCCAGCTCAATCTCAGTAAGATAAATTTGAAGTCGAAAAATCAATAATAAAATCGTATTATCGCAATACAAAATTATCGGCAAAATAAAATTTTCATCCAAACATAACATCATATAACACCAAAAATCTGCACCAAGAACCGGTAAAAAAGTCCTGGAGACAAATTGCGCTCTTTTGGGCGGTCAGTAATAATCAAAGTTGAACCAAATTTGAATAAAAAACAGTATAAAACGGTCAAATGGGGCTATATCCCCTCCGCTCTACATGTTTTAAGGCCTGAGATAGCAGGGACTCGAACCCGGTTGACCGGCGTGAGAGACTTGTCTGTTGACTGCACGGCCTTAAGTGCTTGTGTGTAGTTATGTTTTGGCAAGCTTGCCACATGAACCGGTATCAATCTGGCTCAATTACCCATACGAGGTCGCCTGTCCTAAGAGTGAAGGTAGAATCAGTGTGCCACTTGACACGCTTATTCAGTGAGGGAACATACTCGCGAAGCCTACGAGACCAAATAGCGTTAGCATATGACTGCGCTATCTTGTACCTTTTCTTGTGGTCGAAGTAATCCCCAGGTAAAAGCAAATCAAAGCTTGTGGCTTCTTATCCAAGCAAAAAGTGGTTTTGGGTTAACGCTTCTAACTCACGTGAATCAGTACTAACGGGAGTGATTGGCCTCGGATTCAAAGCCTGCTCAATTAAGCAGAGCGTTGTTCCTAACACTTCTTCGTTGACTCGCCTACTGCCTAGTATATCGTAAAGCACGCGCTTCACGCTCCGGACGAGGCAATCCGAGGTTCTTGATGCAGGCAAGTATTTCCTTTTCCGCACCAACGAAGTTCGTCCCGTTGTCCGACCAGATTGTGCTTGGTAAACCACGACGCGCAATGAACCGTTCAATGCCCACACACAAGAACTAGTGTCCAGAGATGGTACTATCTCAAGATGTACAACCCTGGTAGTAAGGTGAAAAGAAATCCCCATCTTTTTTCAGTGGTTTCGCGAACTGGAACGTAAAGCGGTCCAAAGTGATCCACACCCGTATGATTAAAGGGCGGTTGTTTATGTGCGAGACGTTCGACAGGTAAATTGGACATAATTGGCTGGATAGTACTTGCATTGAGTTTAAGGCATGTTACACATTGATTTTCGATAGACCGAAGGTGTCGACCCAAACCAAGTAGTGCATGTTTCATGTTTAAAACGGAGCGCACAAAATCTAAACCTTGATGAAAAAGCTTTTGGTGGAGGCTGCGGGCCAACAAGCAATCTAGGGTATGTCGGGCGACGAGTAATAGTGGGTGCTTTATATCAATCTCGGTATTCACTTAGCGAACGATCCGTCCGGTGGAACGAATGATACCGATAAAAGGAGAGTACGTGGCATTTTCACTAGTATTCTTAATAGGTTTGCCAGTGGGGAATGTTTTTAACTCAACATGGAAGGATTCCAACTGAGCAAGATGAATCAGTTTGTTTTCTCCAATATCAAATACAGCGAAAATGCATATGTGAAGGCAGCATCCTCAACATAAAGGCGACAAATCTCTTATTTCTCGTAAAGGAACTAAACCTTTCCCAAATGAATCCGTTTTCGGGTTTTCGGGATGTCTGATGGATTTGACATCGGTGATGAAGGAAGATGATGTCTCCAAGCAAATTTCGACATCACAAGAAGGACCATTCAAACGAATTTTGATGCTCAGACGCTCGTCGGGTATAAGCGGCCAATCAGTAGTCCTGAGATTGCTCGGACCAATAACTCAGCTGCTATTCTTGAGGGCTTCCTAAGGAATCCCCGCGTACCGGTATCAGGTGGATTATCACCGCTCAGAGCATGGTGCCACTCATCAATAGTGGTCGATTCGAGGATTTCGCCGACACGGTTAGCGACGAATACTGGTAATTTGTCACTGGAGTTTAGCCACTGCAAAAGTGTAGTTCTATTTGGCTACATGTAGACATGATTAATGCTTACTCTAAGGGATGTCAGTATATCATCTTTCAGTCGTATGGCGAGCAGAGCAGCTTGAAGCTCTAGCTTTGGTATAGATAGCGCTTTCATGACTCCAACGCGAGCTTTACCAAAGATTAAGGATAATTGAGTTTTGTCCGAACTCGAGAGCCGCGCACGAAAAAAATGCAATTGCACAGAAAATGTCCTGCGAGCTATCACCGACATGTGGAGCTCAAATTGATCCACAGGTTCTTTGAAAAAACAGCGGTGAATAGTCAATTGCCCTAAGAGAGGGAGACCGGAGTGCCACTTGAGAAATTTACTTCTTATAACTTCCGGCAATTCGTCGTCCGAACTTCGGCCACTGATTTTCCAAATATTCTAAAGCAAAATACGAGCCCTAACTGTGTATGGAGCTACTAACCCAACAGGGTCAATTACAGAAGGGACGAACCTCAAGACGGTTCGTTAAGTTTTTGCCTTATCGAGAGGATTATCCAGGCCTCTGCTAACAACCAACGTGTTTTTCACATGTTCCCACTTAAGACCTAAGTCGTGTAATGGTTGTTCGGAACCGTTATAAAATTTTTTGATGGGTGAAGACGAGGTTTTGCAGTCCTCGGGATTCATTGTTAAAGTAAATTCATCAGCATTTCTGACAAATTTAGTCAAATTGAATCCTCCCAACCTAAGTAACGAAAGGAACTCACGGTTATTTTCAATCGCATGTGTAACGTTCTCGATCGAATCCAAGTAATTGTCCACGTAAAATTTTTTGCTTACGACTGATGCAGCCTCAGGGTATTCGGACATAATATCAGTTGCTGTTTTTGGCAACGCGAAATTGGAGAGTGTAGGAAAATCCCGTGCGCCAATATAAGGCGAGTGTACTGGTGAACTACCACATCAGAAGTGGTATACTCCCGCCAAAAAAACGCAGCAAAAATTGATCGCGGGCGAGGACTCCCACCTGAAGGAACATACCCTCTATATCCACGGAGACGGCGTACTTATGTTGACGGAAAAGAACACAAATTATTTAAGGATGTGCCGTGAAACTTAGAAGCCTCATTAAGGACTCGGCGCACCTTACCCGGCTTGTTCGGATCTACGACAGGATGGTGTGGAAAATACCACTTGCGAACGGAACGCTTACGTGGATCATGCGGGTCGAAAGTAACGACATAGCCTTCAATAATGTCCTCTAAATGTCTCTGCGTATCTTTTGCGCAGTTCAGGGTCTTTACTTAGTCTTCTCGCCAATGTTTCAAAATAGGCAAATGACGAGTAATAATTGTTTGGTAGACTGACGTTATCACTGACACTATCAATCCAAAGCATAGGCACAAGGTATCTTTCGCCATTATGAACGGTTTCAGATTGAAGGATGGATGAAGCATGTTTATCTGTGGGCGGAACGGGCATCGACTTGTTTCAAAGCACCATAAGTTACCAACTCGTACTAGGATTTTATCTGGTCAGTCAAAGAAGAATCTTCAACAACACTTTTGAAACACGAAGAAGTAGAACCAACGGACGGCGGCAACGGCCCACTTACGACCCAACCTATCGGTAGGCGAAAGGAATACGGTGAGCTATTATCATCTCCCAAGATGAACTAAACGGTTCTAACGGCGTGGCAGTAGTCTCGTCCTATAACAAATTCAACGTCCTCATAAGTATATTGAGTGGGCTTAATAGGTGCTATTGTGGATACTTATTCTGCAAATCAGTAATATAGATTAATTCGGAACCACTCCGAAAATTTTCTTCAACTTTTGCACACAGAGGGAAAAAAATGACTTTTATTCGGCTCGGAGGAAAATGTAGACTTGACCCTTTGAGTCTCATTAACGGTGATTGAATTGAAACCACTAATTGACAAATTAACGGGATCCTCTCTAAGCCGATACGGTTAACGATTGAAGAAGATATACCACGAGTGAGTCGATGCACTATCACAATGAAGCAACGACAGGAGACTGGTTACATCCGAGGACATATCAAGTGTTGCAATCGGCAACAAACCTTTAGACTATTCAATGTCATGTATATCACTAACAACGGCGTGGGTGTAAGTGTTCGTATTATCCTTGGAGTTGTTTGATCCAGCCTTATTTGAGTCATTCGAATTTTCCTTCCGAGGAAATATTTTATCGGCTCTATGAAACAAGACACAAAACAATATGTGAGCTATCGCACTGCGGTTTCGGGCATTTTTTTAAAAAGCTCTAGAGAATTGCCGAAAACAATGATTGCCATTGATGCAAGCGAAGCAAAGTTTCTGTTCAGCTACGTATTTCGCTCGCTGAGTAGCATTCTTTTTCTTAAAAACAGCACAATTCCACAATGCATGACTTCCCTTACGCAAAACGTAGGGCGGAAACTTAGATTTATCCTGTGTTTAACTAGTTACCTTGGCAATGGCTGCGAAAACTTTGGTTGTTTTTGGCTTAACTGGTTAATCGTTATTTTTTTGCCCTAAAATTAGGTACACGTAACCTCTCATGACTCTCGGCCTTTTCTTTCAACCAGTTTTTAAAATCTAGAAGTGTTGGGCGCTACCAGTTATGCCTAACAGTATGCATGGACCAAGCTTCCTTGAGGTTAACACTCTTTAGATCATCCGTGAATGTTAAAGATTTGAAAACTGCTACGAGGCCAGATAAGGCAGAGAAGAAACTAATAATATTTTCTGAGTTCTGCATCGTGAAAGGTGGAAAGGTACTCAATTTATCAAGATGTGCGCCACCAATAGCGTGTGGTTGCCCAAACTTCCGTTACAAGGTGGCCAGTGCATCTTTGTACATAACGCCACTATAACCTAACTCCGCAATTGCGGTTTTTGCTTTGCATGTGACGAGTGTTTTAAAGTATCATATCACTTTCGCAGCAACTGTACCCTAAGTGTCACTTTGGTATCATCTCTGAGAACAGCGGAATCAACGGTGGACTTAAACTGACCAAACCATTCCTACCAATTCAACGGGTTCCCGTCAAACTGAACACACAGTCAAACTGAACATACAGTCCCACCACTAGTATACGGGACGGCTGTGTTACAGAGTGAGACAACAGTTGTCACATTAGAAAAATGTTTCAGCATTACAACACTGAACAGGAGTGACTATTGGAATTGTAGCGGCCAATCGAGGCAAATTTGCATTACTTGTATATTAATCGTTGATAGTAGGTGACACAGTATGCGGTACAAATGGAGTATTATGTTGCGTCTGGACTGGCGCTGCATGGCAATGAGATGCCAAAGTGAAAACAGGCGGTGGGTTCATTCCAGAAGATGAGAAGTCACCACCAGCAAATGCAGGTGTCAAAGAAACAAATTCAGTACCAGGTTGTGCCGGTAGCATGGGTACAGGTTATAATTCCGGTTGCACGTTGGCAAAACTACCATCAGTTATATTTGAACTCATGGTCTGTAAAGGAACAGCAGTTGGTGGTGGTAACACGTTTGCACTAGAATGCATATTGTTAACTGGGAATGAAACAGGTGGAACAGAAGGTTGCAATAGAACAAGGCATGCAGTGCCAAATTGAGGCATATCCCGATGTCCATGACTATGGATTCCACGGTCGTTCAGTTCTGTGTGCCCATGGTTGTGAAAATTCCCTGTGTGAATTGCATGAACGAGGCTGGCGGAAGTCGTCGGTTCTGACGAAACTGGCACAGGAGTGAAGGCCAGAAAACCTGGCGCACTAGCATTGTCAGGAGGTGCATGTGAACTAACAGAGTCCACCCAAGGATTAGTTCGATCGGTTGCAACTTTCGAAATGCGCTGACTTACTCTTTTCGAGTTACTTTCCGCTACCCTCTCGCTAACCTCAGATGAATAATTCTCATTTCAAACGCTTTGATTTCCATTTCAGTTACTTGTTTTTTACGACTTTAAGCCAATTGCTCTAGTTCCAGCTGACTTTGTTTGAACTTAAGACAATTATCTTGCTCTTTAAGCCTTAAAGATACTTGATACTGCCTTTCCAGCATCTCGTGGCATCGTTTCACTAAATCTAACTCATGCCGTTTCTCACTTGATGACATAGTGTGAACAGTCGACGTATGACGAGTGGAGGAAGATTTATCAGACTTATATGACTCATGTTTTCTACTTTCCTTAGACTTATTAGAGACCTTATACCTCTTTTCAGATACTCGTGCTTCTGAATCTCTTGTTTTTTTTTTGCGAACGCGAGGATGTCTCAGACCTAGTTTCGTGTAAAGATCTCTTGATCCCTGTAATGCTGGGTCCTGGTAATGACGAAGGTTCAAGGTTCATCTTGTAACTCTGAACTTCATTCATTACTTTATCTTTCATTTCGATTATTTTTACAAGCCAAAGGTCTTGCTGAGCCATAATTTTTTCAGCAATTTTTGTTTTTTCCTGCTAACTTAATAAATTGCTCATTTACCTCAACAGCTTTTCCCAAAGCAATTTCCCATTTGTAAACAGCATTATCAAAAGTTGCGGTGCGACTATTATTATCAATGTACTCAAGTATTAATGACTTGCCTTTAAGCGGCTAATATTCTAGATTTATACGGGTTTCAAATTATTTGCAGATCTCAATTTGGAATTTTTTTGTCCATGTTTGTGATTTGCAGATGCTCACTAAATTGCAAAAACAATTAAAAAAATGAGGTACTGTTTTGATACGTAATTAAATTGAAATTAATATATCAACTTTAGTTTACAAGATGGGGAACTTGACGTCTCAAGGCTTGACGACTCAAGGACTAATTTTTATTGCTTTTCGAGCTTTGAGTGGTAAGCAGTACCGCTTCTTACGCGTCCTAAAAATGTTAAGACTAGCGCTACAACGCCTTTTGACGTTCAGTCTCTGACGACGTTCAGAACGAGAATACCTGTTGAAAGTAAACTTTCCTCTATATCCTCAGTTCCGTTGCGTCTACAGTATACGATTGCACAAATATTTGCCCTAAACCTTAATAACAATTTGATAAGTTGCTCACTACTCGGCTTCCGGTTGTTTTTGCTGCGGTGCCTACTTATTGAGTTATTAATGGCGTCGTGCTAAATTACAAGGTTGTTACGATGAGACAAGTAATGATGAAGGTAGTATTTTTTGTTTTCTGAGAGTCAAAAGTGTTAAAGCTCAAAGTTAAACCTGGTTTTGCGAAGCAAGTATCTTTGACGCGCTTCTGGGACGGAGGGGGAAGTTTTCGATACGCATGATCCAAGGAACTAGCTCCTAGAATGAATATCACACTTAAGGGACCTATGCGACGGCTACGTTACTCTTTAGTACCATTGGGGTCTGAATATTAAGTAGGTCGGTTGAACTCCAAAAACCACACACGGAGTTAACCTGAGTATGAAAGAATTCAACTTAACCCACTTAGTATCACAGTACCTGAACACCTAAAATTACTGTCACGCAACGACCACAATAATCGGACGGGCAACAACGGCTTTGATAAACTTGAAGTGAACAGGCTTTCAGTTTCACCAGAGGTGGTTAGGGGGTCAGGCAAATTGGTTAAGTTCCAACAACACACGCGGGAAAAACCCGAGGATGATAAAACTCAACTAATTTGCCTGATTAATCGCTACCAGACCACTTAATATATAGTCGGTGTCATATCACAGCACAGAGTTCTGAGGAGGTTTTGAGAATTTTTTGACAATTTTCTCCTTTTTTCACAAATCACATTTTTTTTGGAAAATTATGATCGGCATGTTCAAGTCAGAAAGAAATCCAAGAAACTAGTCCAGTACCTCTTGTCTATGTTCTGATTTCACGTAATAATAATCTGCTCACATATAACCAAAATTTTTGATATCGAGAAAAAATTTTCCAGCTGTTTGTCTATGTACCGGTTGTAAAGATTTTCAGTTCAATGGAACTGCCCAAAAAATTTGAGTGTTAGAAAAAATTACCGGGTGCTAGTTTGTTGAAAAATTTTCAAATTATAGTACATCGCATATAAAATTATAGCACAATGGACATTTTTTTAAATATCGTTGCCGTCGTTGATATAGTGTTGTCGGCGGCTTGACTGCTTTCCGTTGTCACACAGTAAGAGTCGCTTGTTGGGCGCCAAAAAATGCGCGCTCAATCTCCGAAAGATAAATTTGAAATCGAAAAATCAATAGTAAAATTATCGGCAAAACAAAATTATCATCCAAACATAACATCATATAACACCAAAATTCTGCCCCAAGAACCGGTAAAAAAATCCTTGAGACAAATTGCGCTCTTTTGGGCGGTCAGTAATAATCAAAGCTGAACCAAATTTGAATAAAAAAACAGTATAAAACGGTCAAATGGGGCTATATCCCCTCCGCTCTACATGTTTTACGGCCTTTAGTGCTTGTGTATAGTTATGTTTTGGCAAACTTGCCACAAGAACCGGTAATAATGTCCTTGAGACAAATTGCTCGTTTTGACGGGCAGTCTTAATCAAGGCTGAACTGAATAAGAACCAAAAAACAGTAAAAAAACGGTCTATATGTTTAAGGCCTACAAAAGGGAGGAATCTAACCTGGTTGACTAGCGAGAGAGACTTGTCTCCTGGCCGCACGGCCATTAGTGCTTGTGTGTAGATATCTTTTGGTTTATATGCTTTTTTATTCTCGCTTACATTTGCGTTTCAGCATCCCCCCCCCACCCCTGAAGAAGAAAGAACCAGAGCGACCTTAACGGTCGGCCGCGTGACTTCACAGGTTGTGGTCTTAACAAGGGTGGATCGAGCGCAACCGTCCTGTCCGTAGTTTAGCTTGACGATTCGAGCGATGGGGAAGTACCTACGCGGATAATCGGGCTCAATCACCCATACGAGATCGCCTTAAAAGTGAGGTAAGAGCTTCTGCTCACTCTTCTACTATTGTTTTTTTTCTGTGCCTAAAATAAGTTTTCGGTAGTATTTTGGCCTGGAAGAGATCGGCTTTAATGTCGGCGGCTTATTTTCCTAATGATTTCTTTTAATTACTTTTCTTTGGTACTATGTGGGAATGATTGATTTGTAATACAAATTTTAGAAAAATTAAAAATCAAATCCTCTTGAGTTCAAGGACTTGAAATCAAGACTCTCAGGAAAAAGTTTTTTTTTTTCATTTTTTTCTCAGGTCAAGTATCACAGTTTGTTGAAACTTTTGTTTTTGGCTGTTTAATTGGTTTTTTATTGCATTTTTGGAGTTTTTTTTAAAGTTTTTGATAATTTTTTTTGATTTTTTTGGTTTAATTGCATTTTTTTTATTGATGTTATGTTCATTATTCTGTTTTTTTTAAACATGTTTTGCTCAGAGGGATGTTCTTTATTTTAAGAATTTAAAGCGTTTTTTTCCAGCTCTCTCACTTGTTTCTACAATTTATTTGATATAAGTTCTATTGAGCAATTTTTTCTTCCAACAGGAAGAATATTTGTTAAATTTTGAATTGAGGATGATAAAACTCAACTTAATTTGCCTGATATTTTGCTACCGGACCACTTAATATATAGTTGGTGTCATATCATAGCACAGTCTTGCAGAGTTCTGAAGAGATTTTGAGAATTTTTTGACAATTTTCTCCTTTTTTCACAAACTTTTTGGAAAATTTTGATTGGCATGTTCAAGTCAGAAAGAAATCCAAGAAACTATTCCAGTACCTCTTGTCTATGTTCTGCTTTCACGTATTAATAATCTGCTCACATAAAACCAAAAGTTTGATTTTTTTTTGGTTTAATTTCATTTTTGTTATTGATGTTATGTTCATTATTCTATTTTTTTAAACTTGTTTTGCTCAGAGGGATCTTTTTTATTTTAAGAATTTAAAGCGTTTTTTTCCAGCTCTCTCACTTGTTTCTACAATTTATTTGATATAAGTTCTATTGAGCAATTTTTTCTTCCAACAGGAAGAAAAATTGTTAAATTTTGAATTGTTTTGTAATTGTTTTTGAAGTTTTTAACTTTCAATAGTTTATTTTAGAAACGCTGTGAGTTTTTTTTCAGATGAAGTGTTTTGTTTTCCAATCTTATTTGTTTTTATTCATGCTGAATTATTTGAAATTGTTCAATAAATGTATATTGTTTTAAGTGAATAAAAAATCAGATTTCGTTTTTTTTCATCAGTCTGCTTTTCAAATAGTTCTATCACGTGTATTCTGCATAGGTGGCAGATTTAAAACGTCAGATGGAGTGAGCATGATTTTGAAGCTTGTTTGATTGTCAAAAAAAAATTTCCAACCTTTTCCTTATATGATTTTTCAAAACTTTTTTCTAGACGTAGATTTTTTTCCATCGTAAGCGATGCGAAGCCCTGCTTCCTCTCGGTGGTCAATTTCCCTCCATATGGTACTTTTAAATTTGAAAATTTGAACGTTGTCATAATATAACCCAATTTACCATGTTGAACAAACTGTTTAGTGTAAACAGTTGCGCTTCTATGCGTTTCATCATAACATAGCGCAATAGGTAGTAAAAACACGAAAATCAGTTATGCAAACACAGAAACTGAAATATGGCGATCGGATTCTTTTTGGAAAAAACCAACCATTCGCGTTTGTTTAAATTTGTGGAACGTGTAAGATTTACATATGGAAAACAAAGTTAAGCCCAGTTTTCAATTATATAGAAACAAATGTTTGATTTTAAAAAAAAAAAAATTTGTACAAGTATGTGGCAAAAAGCTAACGTCTTGGCTGCATATCAGTAAAATTGTTTTTCTAGAAGAAACTGCTATAAAACAATTTTTTTTGTTGAGAAAACTAATTTTTCAACTTTTAAACATACTCGCGTTGTGAATTTTAAAAAAATCAACTCGGTAGAGTTCGGGCTAAAAAGCAAAATCCTTAAATCAGTTTTTTTTTGATGAAGCTGAGAAACTACTTTACTATTGTTAGAATCACAACTGACACAGTTTTCATATTAGAGCACATTCGGATAATCACTTGTGGTATTTAAATTTGGTTTTAAAATGATAAGACGTTTAAATTACACCCAAAGACAAAAATCTTCCATTTTCAGTGAGCGGAATCCAAATTCGCAGGTGCAATATGCTGAAAACCCAGGAAATTGGCTGTTTTGCTTTTTTTTCACATTTCGAATTTCTAAGATTTTTTTATCTAGCTATTGTTATAGTTAGAAGCGTGATGTTACGAAGAAACGTAAAAAGAACAAATGTATGCAATATATTTAGACTTCTCATTATGCGCTATTTGATTGCATTATATTGGCGTTAAAATAGCTTTCTATTTTTGAAAATTAAAAGCATAGGATGGTAAGAAAAGAAAGGTAAATGTAAATTTGAGGACAATTAACAATTTGACTGCCGGAAAATTCTGAAAAGGCAAATCTATCGAATAAGTTGTTTAGAGAATGGCCTCATAATCTGTACGCATTCTATAGTGTGTAACGCATTTTATTGCAATCAAGTTATTGCTTCGTTAAGCAGTCTTGTTAGGTTTTTGACTGCGGAACCAAAAAAAAACATTCTGGGTTGAGAATATGAAACTGAGTCATGCAAAAAGATTCGGCAAAAAAATGCGTAAAAAACTTACGTATTGATAGTGTGTAGTGTTGATGCCTAGTTGAAAGTATAAATCGCAAATGCGCTGCACTTGGTAAGTTGAGCACATGCAAGATGCACACAGTTAAATGAGCTCAATTTAAGGTGAGCTCGAATTGAACTGAAATAGTTAATTGCAATTAAATTTATTAAGTTATCTAGAAAATGGCATCATAATTTGCACTTGATTTACAGTTCGAAACGCGTCATATTCTGCACGTACACAACAATTTGAGCGGCGAGCTGTTGCATGTACAGTGCGGCTCAATTTAATAACTGTTTTGAGCTTCTGACTGCAGAACTAAAAATTGACTACACTTTGGAACTTGAGCGGCTTAATAAGCTCATCAATATGCAGGTGCGGATCTAGGATTTTTTCGAGGGGGGGGGGGTCGGTTTTTCGAAAAAATTTCAAAACATTAATTTATTCGACCTTTTTTTTAGGTTGACTAAATTGATTTTTCGAGCTTTCTCGAAGCCCTGTTTTGAACAAATTTTCTGCGCCGTAGGCAAAATTTTGAAAAAAAAACGGTAAAAAAAGCGTTTTCAGGCACTTTTGGAAAATGTTGATCAAAAAATAGCGTCCGCCCCACCCCGCCTATCCAATAAATCCGCCCCTGAGAGTATGTGAGATCTAGTTAAAACTGAAAAATTCAACCCCGGGCTAGGCCTATCTGGCTAGATATGGAACTCTCTGGATTAACAAAACAAACAGGAAAATGTAATTCACTCTCTAGTAATGTTACTTTTAGCAAGGATTTGAAAAAAAAATTTATTACAATTTTTTAAAAATTTTCTGAGCTTAAGTGAGGTAAATTATTTGTGCAAAAAACTGAAGGCTGAAACCATAATTTTGTGGAGGCCAGTGTTTTGTCTGAGAAAAGTCCAGTGAAAAATTACTTAGAACTACATGCAAAACATTGCCTCTCATGGTTTTCTAAGAAATTGAAGTATTAAATGGATAACTCTCAGCTTATTTCACAGCAAAATGAGCAGCATTTTTGTTACGTTTTGATAAGACAAAAATTTAAATTTTGCCTTTTTTCTTGTTTTCTGAAGTACGAAAAATGTTACGAAACGTTTTTTGCAAATCAAAATTAAGTTATTTTTTCACATCATGGCCTTAAGAGTTTGGCCATTCATCGAGTTTGATCTTAGTAAGCAAAATGAGAATTTCCAATTAGTAGGAAAATAAAAATATATCACTTATTTCCAAAACTTAGTTTAAATTGACCACCTTCTACTTCAAATCGATTTTTTTTATCAATTTCTAGAAGTTGTTATAAAGGTAAAGGTTATGTGTCTTGTGCTATATTTGGTATAGGAAATTACAAGTTCTGGTAGCAAACTTAATAGAAATTGAAAATGAGCAGACAATCTTTCTATTATTCATGTCGTCGTTTTCGAATTTTTCAAAACCTCGAAAGATATGCATTCCCAGCAGACATGTCACTTTCTAAATGTTCCTTGAAACGCAATTTATTGATTTTAACCTCTGTTTTTTGTTTGTTATTACAAAATTTTGTGTTTTGGTACAAGCATTTTCCCTGGCGCATTTTTGTGAAAAGTTAAGTTTCTAATTGGCTTTTTCAAACAGTAATGTTTGGAGAATGTATGCGTATTATTTGCTTCTAGCTATTTTTTTAGGTAGCTGTGTCAAAACGCTTTTTTATATGGCACTCAAGACTTAATATCTGAATCAACTAATTTATTAAAAACGTATCCTTTGTGCAGCTCTGAGGATTTTAGAAATAATATTTTCTTCTTTCAATCAGATTTTTTAAGGAAGTTTGTTTTCTTCTTTCCATTTTGTTTGGATTAGCAATTATTAAGTTGTGATATATTTTGTTTTTATTCTTTCTATAAAACCTCAACTGGACACCTCTATAATACCTCAATTTCGATACACTGTGAACACACATGTAATTTTTTTAAAGATACCTGTGAAAACCTTTTTAATTTTCAAACAGTTCGCATATTTTATTCAGTTTGAAGAAGCGATTTTTAGTAAAGAGTTTTGATTTTGTAACTTCTGTTAAAAAGAATCCCACCAACACGAATAAAAAATTATACTTGGTTTAAAAATGAAGCAGTGATTGGTGCGTAAAATTAAGATGAAAGTTTATAGGTCAGCGCTTGTACTTTATAGAAAGTAATTGTTTCAAGCAAAAAAACTGCCTAGGTTTACCTTTTTTGTCTGACTTTCTGAAGGGTTGCTTTTTTGAAATTCCGTAAAATTTCTTCTTTTTACGATTAAAAAAGTCTTGGAAGGACTTTTTTTAATTTTTCAGGCATTTTGATAAATGTTGCAATTTAAATTTTTCACTGGCTGTACTTCAAATTTTTAAGTTATAACTAACAGAGTTTTTTTTATTTCGGTTTGTTAAAAAACTTAAATGTTTACATTGGCGAATTTGTGTGCCATCGGATGAAATTAAAATTTCCATCAAGCATTTTTTTTGTGCATCTTTTAACTACAGATGCTGCGCGATTTTAATACGATGATTTATATGACAAGAATCAGAGAAACATAAATAAGTACGTTTTGAATCTCACAATTTTTATGGAAATTGACAATTTGTTTTGGTTCCAGTAGTAGTTTATTTACGCTTTTTTACTGTTAATTTGAAATTGTGTTCATCACTTTTATATTTAAGAATTCGTTTTTGATAAGTTTTTTGATTTGAAAGTGCTTCAAACGGGTGAAAAATAAAATAAAAATCGAAATTTGGACTAGAACTATTTTTGAAAAATTCATTTCTTCTTGTTATTTGGCCGGATTCCTGTAGCTTGGAATTGGTAGAAAAAAAGGAGTTAAAAATGAAAAAATTAATTATTAAGTTTGTAAGCGAAGTTGACAAATGAAAATCAAATAAAAGAACTGATAGAGAATTGTTTTTAAATTTATTTATTTATATTTCAATTATAAAATGAAAACATTTTAAAAACACTACAAATTTACAAATTGACATTTTAAAGTTTCAATTTTCATTTTAGAAAAAATACGGAGAAGGAAATCAATTTACAATCAAAAAAACAATAATAAAATTTGGAAAGCGGAAATGACATATATATAAAAATCAAATAATAGAACCAAGAAAAGTATTGGTTTTTACTTCATTTTTCAGCATAATTCAATTATAAACTTAAAATTTTTCCAAAGTTCGCAAGTTTTGACAACCTCCTTCACATGTTGCGTAAAACGAGGAGCACTTGCAATTATTGTAAATGAAGTTCATTGAAACTGTTTTATTTTCTTTTTTTTAATTACTTTTGGGCTTCAAAATTAGGGAAATCAATTCAATAACTAATCGTGTAGGTAATTATCAATTAGCCGAGAGCACTGCAGTGTTAGCAAGCATATTAGAACCACCAAGCTATCGATTGTCGAAAATAAAGTGTCTTCTGACATGTTTGAGTACAAGCCAATGTAATTCAGCAGGTAAGTCATGCACCTTCAAATAATTTTCTGTCGAGGACAAACTTGAATGCTAAATTAAGGATTTTACAGTCCTAATATAGCGTTCAATTGTTTTTTCCCGGTCTGGCAAACACAATTTCAATTTAGTTAAGTCTCTCAGCGGCATGACAAATTTCAGCTTTTGCTTAAAATCTAATTGTATCCAATTTTTTGCGCCTCAGGTAAAATTTAGTAAAAGACCAAAAAACTTGAGCAAAAGACCAAAACATTGTATAAAAAACCAAAACAAAAGACCAAAACATTGAGTGCTTCTCCCTTAAAAAAAATTTACATTGTCGCTGTGGGCGCCTTTAGATAACCATCATTATAAATGGGGTTTTCAGCTCAAAATTGTATATTGTTTTCTTGAATTGTTACATAAATATTGGGATTGAAAAGGGCAAGGATAAATAGTGCAATTTTACTATTATGAAGACACTAAAACACGTCTTTTGTTACATTTGGCTTAGCTCATAACATTCATCTCATTTGCTTGGCTCCTGTTTTTCAGCCGTCCTTCTGTGCCCATAGTGTAATGCTAGCTCGTACGCTTTCGCAAAGTACTTTTACTCATCCATGCAAAAAAAACTTTCAACAGAGCATTGAAGTAATCCGCATTTGCTTTCTCTGACTCGATCTCAAAGACAAAATTCAACTACAGGCAAAAATAATGTCCAAAATTTAAAATACAGAAATGGCTGTAAGCGTACATGATAAATTTTTTGTTGAGGAGTTTTCTATAAACAAGACACAAAAAACAATTGTTAAATTTTTGATGGAGTAACATTAAAAAAAGATATTTTTTCGCAGGATTTTACTTTTAGAACATATAAACAAGATGATTCGTAAGCACATAAACCAAACAAAGGTTCTACGAAAAAAAAACAATTTATTAGAAAGTTTATTTTATACATGGATGGCAATTTATTCGCAGCGACATCCTATAGGAAAAACAACACCTCTTCTTCGTATAATTTTTGATTATATAAGTTTTATGAGGTTTTTCTCCACCAAATAACACAGATTCGAAGAAAAAGTATATAATTACTTTTTGAGAAATTTTTAATCTCTAGTTCCCACGAAATATTAAAGATGAAATATTTAACACTTTTTGTTTTCACTCTAACAGTAAGCATAAAACAAAAACTAAATTTATTATAACCAAAATAACTCAACAAAATTACTAATTGATGTAAATGCATAAAAAAGGACAAAATTAAAGCTTTATTTAAGCAATCAGACATTAATAAACAAAATGTTTAATGGTCGCTCAAGATAAATGATTATCTAAACAAAACATTTGATGTAATAGAAAAATTTTATTACTTTTCAAGTTGGAAAATTTTAGAAAATTAAGCAAGTTTGAAAGGTCTTCTCAATTGCAAAAAATTTTTTAAAAAAAATCGTAAATATTCTTGGAAAGAGATTATAAATATCCATTTTCAGTGAGCGGAATTCAAAGTTGCAGGTGCAATATGGTCGAAAACCCACAAAAATTGGCTGTTTTGCATTTCTTTCACATTTCAAATTTCTAAGTTTTTAATTTTTTTAGCTATTGTTATAGTTAAAAATGTGAGGTTACGAAAAAACGTAAGGAGAACAAATGTATGCAATTTATTTAGCCTTCTCATTATGTGCAATTTGATTGCATTGTAATGGCGGTAAAATAGCTTTCTATTTTTGAAAATTAAAAGCATAGGATGGTCAGAGAAAAACCGTAAATGTAAATTTGAGGACAATTAACAAATTGACTGCCGGAAAAATTTGAAAAGGCAAATCTATCAACTAAGTTGTTTAGAGAATGGCCTCATCATCTGTACGCATTCTATAGTGTGTAACGCAAATTATTGCAATCAAGTTATTGCTTCGTTAAGCAGTCTTGTTAGGTTTTTGACTGCGGAACCAAAAAAAATGTTCTTGGTTGAAAATATGAAACTGAGTTATGCAAAAAGAGTCGGCGAAAAAATGCGTAAAAATCTTACGTATTGATGGTGTGTAGTGTTGATGCCTAGTTGATGGTATAAGTCACAAATGCTCACAGTTAAATGAGCACAGTTTTAGGTGAGCTCGAATTCAAACTGAAACAATTAATGGCAAATCAATTTATTAAGTTATCTAGAAAATGGCATCATAATTTGCACGTGATTTACAGTTCGTAACGCGAATTGTTGCCAATAAGGTATTTGTCTGTTGAGCTTTCTTGTTAAGCTTCTGACAGCAGAACTAAGAAACGAAAACGCTGGATGGAGAGATTAAACCCAATTTATGAAAAATATTCGGCGAAAAACGCGTCATATTCTGCACGTACACAACAATTTGAGCGGCGAGCTGTTGCATGTACAGTGCGGCTCAATTTAATAACTGTTTTGAGTTTCTGACTGCAGAACTAAAAATTGACTACACTTTGAAACTTGAGCGGCCGAATAAACTCATGAGAATGCAGGTGCGGATCTAAGATTTTTCGACTGTTAAATTTTTTTGACCTAATGTTAGGTTGACTAAATTGATTTTTCGAGCTCTCCCGAAGCACTTAAAACTAAGAAGACCCTATTTTGCACAATTGTTCTGCACCGTAGGCAAAAATTTGAAAAAAAAACAGGCAAAAAAGCGTTTTCTGGCACTTTTGGAGAATGTTGACCAAAAAATAGCGTTTTTTCGGCGCGCGCTCCCCCTTAAAATTAATAAAAATTTGGGGCAACCAAAGGCGCCTTTAGAAAATTGTTAGGGACCTTCACCAAAAATGGATGTTTCAAAACAGTACAAAGAGCAACCCTAAAGGACGAGGCGTCCGCCCCACCCCGCCCTCCCCATCAAATCCGCCCATGTGAGTATCTGAGTTAAAACTGAAAAAGTTAACACCGGGATCGGCCTCTCTGTCTAGATATGGAACTCTCTGGATTAACAAAACAAATAGGAACTTGAATTTCACTCTCTAGTAATGTTATTTTTAGCAAGGAGTTTAATACAATTTTTTAAAAACATTCAGAGCTTAGTTGAGGTAAGTTATTTGTGCAAAAACTGGAAGCTGAACCATATTTTTGTGGAGGCCAGTGTTTTGTCTGAGAAATGACCAGTGAAAAATTATTTAGAAGTACATGCAAAACCGTTGCCTCTCATGGTTTTCTAAGAAATTGATGTATTAACTGAATAACTCTCAACTTATTTCAAAGCAAAATGAGCAGCGTTTTTTATTACGTTTTGATACGAAAATTTTTTAAAAGTTTTGCTTTTTTTTTCTTCTAGTTTTCTGATGCACGAAAAACGTTACGAAACTTTTTTGCAAATCAAAATTAAGTTTTTTTTTCACATCCTGGCCTTAAGTGTTTGGCCATTCATCGAGTTTAATCCTAATTGGCAAAATGAGAATTTTCAATTAGCAGTAAAATAAAAATATATCACTTTTGTCCAAAACTTAGTATAAATTGACCACCTTCTACTTCAATTCGAATTTTTTATCAAATTCTAGAAGTTGTTTTAAAGATAAAGGTTACGTGTCTTGTGCTATATTTGGTATAGGAAATTACAACTTCTGGTAGCAAACTTAAAAGAATCTGAAAAAGAGCAGACAATCTTTCTATGATTCATGTCGTTGTTTTCGACGTTTTCAAAGTCTCAAAAGATATGCATTCCCAGCAGACATGTCACTTTCTGAACTTTCCTTGAAACGCACTTTATTGTTTTCCCCCTCTGTTTTTTGTTTGTTATTACAAAATTTTGTGTTTTGGTACAAGCCTTTTCCCTGGCGCGTTTTTTCGAAAAGATAAGTTTCTAATTGGCTTTTTCAAACAGTTATGTTTAAAGAATTCAAGCGTATTATTTGCTTCTAGTTAAATTTTTTAGGTAGCTGTGTCAAAGCGCTTTTTTATATGGCACTCTAGACTTAATTACTTAATCAAAATTATGTAAAACGTGTCCTTTTTGCAGTTCTGAGGATTTTAGAAATAATATTTTCTTTTTCACTCTGTTTTTCTTAGGATTTTTGTTTTCTTCTTTCCATTTTGTTTGGATTAGCAATTATTAAGTTGTGATATATATTGCGGAAATTGGGCTTCAAAATTAGGGAAATCAATTCAATAACTAATCGTATAGGTAATTATCAATTAGCCGAGAGGACTGCATTGTTAGCAAGCATATTAGACCCGCCAAGCTATCGATCGTCAAAAATAAAGTGTCTTCTGACATGTTTGAGAACAAGCCAATGTAATTAAGCAGGGAAGTCATGTACCTTCAAATTATTTTCTGTCGAGGACAAACTTGAATGCTAAATTATGATTTTACAGTCCTAATATAGCGTTCAATTGTGTTTTTCCCGGTCTGGCAAACACAATTTCAAATTAGTTAAGTTTCTCATTGGCGTGACAAACTTCAGCTTTTGTTCAAAACCTAATTTTATCTAATTTTTAGCGCCGCAGGCAAAATTTAGTAAAAGACCAAAAAAACTTGAGCAAACGACCAAAACATTGTATAAAAGACGAAAACAAAAGACCAAAACATTGCGTGCTTCTCCCTGAAAAAAGATTTACATTGTCGCTGTGGGCGCCTTTAGATAATCATCATTATAAATAGGTTTTTCAGCTCAAACATATGAATTGTTACATAAATATTGGGATTGAAAAGGGCAAGGATAAATAGTGCAATTTCGGTATTATGAAAACACTAAAACACGTCATTTGTTACATTTGGCTTAGCTCATTACATTCATCTCATTTTCTGGGCTCCTTCTGATTTTCAGCCGTCCTTCTGTGCCCATAGTGTAATGCTAGTTTGTACAATTTCGTAAAGTACTTTTACTCATAAAGTAATCCTCATTTGCTTTCTCTAACTTGATCTCAAAGACAAACGAATTCAACTACAGGCAAAAACAATGTCCAAAATGTAAAACACAGAAATGGCTGTAAGTGTATATGATAAATTTTTTATTGAGGATTTTTCTATAAACAAGACACAAAAAACAATGTTTAATTTTTGATGGAGTAAAATTTAAAAAAGATACTTTTTTGCAGGATTTTACCCTTAGAACATATAAACAAATTGAGTCACAAGCACATAAAGCAAACAAAGGTTCTACAAAAAAAACAAGGTTTTTAAATTTTTTTTAAACATATGGATGGCAATTTATTCGCACAAGATTTTAGAAATGCCTTATAACAGTAAATTGTAGTAAAGTTTTAAAATAAGATGCTTTTATCTACTTATTTCTTTCAAAATTTTCAAAGAAAAGGAAAATTTAAGCAAGATTTTTTGGAACTGTATAACAAAATCTATATTTACAAAAAAAAGTAGTATTTCTTTTTGCAGGAATCAAGAATGGCATTCATGATAATCCAGCTACCATTTCATTGAAATTGCGATTATTAACTGAATTTTGAAGAACTTTTGTTTTCACACTCGACAAAAATTCAAAATGTGTCTAAGCGACATCCTATAGGAAAAGCAACACCTCTTCTTCGTATAATTTTGATTATATAAGTTTTTTGAGGTTTTTCTCCATCAAATAACACAGATTCGAAGAAAAAGTATATAATTACTTTTTGAGAAATTTTTAATCTCTAGTTCCCACGAAATATTAAAGATGAAATATTTAACACTTTTTGTTTTCACTCTAACAGTAAGCATAAAACAAAAACTAAATTTATTATAACCAAAATAACTCAACAAAATTACTAATTGATGTAAATGCATAAAAAAGGACAAAATTAAAGCTTTATTTAAGCAATCAGACATTAATAAACAAAATGTTTAATGGTCGCTCAAGATAAATGATTATCTAAACAAAACATTTGATGTAATAGAAAAACTTTATTACTTTTCAAGTTGGAAAATTTTGCGATTCTTGCGAAGGCTAGTTATCAAGATTTGCCTACTATGAAATATTTTTTTGTTAAGGAAAAAAAATGAAAATAATTAAGAGTTTTGATTTTGTAACTTTTGTTAAAAAGAATCCCACCAACTCGAATAAAAAATCATAATCGGTTTTAAAAATGAAGCAGTGATTGGTGCGTAAAAATAAGCTGAAAAGTCCTAGGTCAGCGCTTGTGTTTTATAGAATGTAATTGTTTCAAGAAAAAAAAACTGCCTGGGATTACCTTTTTTGTCTGAGTTTCTGAACAAATCACACTATTTCCCTCTACTAGTTTATCTTTGGCAAGTTTTGAAAAAAGTATATACGCATGATCAAAATGCATTTATTGACGCTTACTTTTTTCGCATGGTCAGACTGGATGATTCTCAAGCTGCTTGATTGCAGTCGCGTCTTTGCTAGGGTTGCTTTTTTGAATTTCCGTAAAATTTCTCCCTTTTATCATTCAAAATTCCTGGAAGGACTTGCTTAACTTTTTTCAGACATTTTGATAAAAGTTGCACTTTCAATTTTTTCAAGCTAAACTTCAAAATTTAAGTTATAATTAGCAGATTTTTTTTCGCTTTGTTAAAAAACCTAAAGGTTTGCAATAGCGAATTCATGTGCCGTCGGATGAAATTAAAACTTCCATCACGCATTTTTTGTGCATCTTTTAACTACAGATGCTGCGCGATTTTAATACGATGATTTTTATGACAAGAATCAAAAAACGGAACTAAGTACGTTTTGAATCTCACAATTGTTATGGAAATTGACAAGATTTTCGGACCAGTATTAGTTTATTTACGCTTTTTTGCAGTTAATTTGAAATAAGAATCGAAATTTGGAGTAGAAAAAGTTTTCAAAAATTCATTTCTACGTGTTTTTTGGCCGGATTCCTGTAGCTTCAAAATGGTACAAAAAAGGAAGTTATAATTGAAAAAATTAATAATTAAGTTTGTAAGCGAAGTTGACAAATGAAAATCAAATATGAGAACTGAGAGAGAATTGTTTTTAAATTTTATTATTTATATTTCATTATACATTAAAAACTATTTAAAAACACAACAAATTTGCAATCTAATATAAGAAAAAAAAAGGAGAAGGAAGTCAATTTTTATGAAAAATAACAATAAATAAAACTGGAAAGCGGAAATTGGGCTTCAAAATTAGGGAAATCAATTCAATAACTAATCGTATAGGTAATTATCAATTAGCCGAGAGGACTGCATTGTTAGCAAGCATATTAGACCCGCCAAGCTATCGATCGTCAAAAATAAAGTGTCTTCTGACATGTTTGAGAACAAGCCAATGTAATTAAGCAGGGAAGTCATGTACCTTCAAATTATTTTCTGTCGAGGACAAACTTGAATGCTAAATTATGATTTTACAGTCCTAATATAGCGTTCAATTGTGTTTTTCCCGGTCTGGCAAACACAATTTCAATTTAGTTAAGTTTCTCATTGGCGTGACAAACTTCAGCTTTTGTTCAAAACCTAATTTTATCTAATTTTTAGCGCCGCAGGCAAAATTTAGTAAAAGACCAAAAAAACTTGAGCAAACGACCAAAACATTGTATAAAAGACGAAAACAAAAGACCAAAACATTGCGTGCTTCTCCCTGAAAAAAGATTTACATTGTCGCTGTGGGCGCCTTTAGATAATCATCATTATAAATAGGTTTTTCAGCTCAAACTTATGAATTGTTACATAAATATTGGGATTGAAAAGGGCAAGGATAAATAGTGCAATTTCGGTATTATGAAAACACTAAAACACGTCATTTGTTACATTTGGCTTAGCTCATTACATTCATCTCATTTTCTGGGCTCCTTCTGATTTTCAGCCGTCCTTCTGTGCCCATAGTGTAATGCTAGTTTGTACAATTTCGTAAAGTACTTTTACTCATAAAGTAATCCTCATTTGCTTTCTCTAACTTGATCTCAAAGACAAACGAATTCAACTACAGGCAAAAACAATGTCCAAAATGTAAAACACAGAAATGGCTGTAAGTGTATATGATAAATTTTTTATTGAGGATTTTTCTATAAACAAGACACAAAAAACAATGTTTAATTTTTGATGGAGTAAAATTTAAAAAAGATACTTTTTTGCAGGATTTTTACCCTTAGAACATATAAACAAATTGAGTCACAAGCACATAAAGCAAACAAAGGTTCTACAAAAAAAAACAAGGTTTTTAAATTTTTTTTAAACATATGGATGGCAATTTATTCGCACAAGATTTTAGAAATGCCTTATAACAGTAAATTGTAGTAAAGTTTTAAAATAAGATGCTTTTATCTACTTATTTCTTTCAAAATTTTCAAAGAAAAGGAAAATTTAAGCAAGATTTTTTGGAACTGTATAACAAAATCTATATTTACAAAAAAAAGTAGTAGTTCTTTTTGCAGGAATCAAGAATGGCATTCATGATAATCCAGCTACCATTTCATTGAAATTGCGATTATTAACTGAATTTTGAAGAACTTTTGTTTTCACACTCGACAAAAATTCAAAATGTGTCTAAGCGACATCCTAT
>NC_087069.1:43892908-43923028 GCF_963678635.1 Symsagittifera roscoffensis | reverse complement strand
ATCCAAGTTGAGGTATGTATTATAGAGGTATCCAATTGAGGTTTTATAGAAAGAAAAAAAATACACATCAAAACTTATTAATTGCTAATCCAAACAAAATGGAAAGAAGAAAACAAACTTTCTAAAGAAAACAGATTGAAAGAAGAAAATAATATTTCTAAAATCCTCAGAACTGCAAAAAGGACAGGTTTTACATGAATTAGTTGATTAACTGATTAAGTGTAGAGTGCCATATAAAAAGCGCTTTGACACAGATACCTAAAAAAATAACCAGAAGCAAATAATAGGCTTGAATTTTTTAAGCATAACTGTTTGAAAAAGCCAATTAAAAACTTATCTTTTCGCAAAAATGCGCTAGGGAAAAGGCTTGTACCAAAACACAAATTTTGTAATAACAAACAAAAAACAGAGGGTAAAAACAATAAATTGCGTTTCAAGAAAAATTTAGAAAGTGACGTGACATGTCTGCTGGGAATGCATATCTTTCGAGGTTTTGAAAAAGTCAAAAACGACGACATGAATGAAAGAAAGATTGTCTGCTCATTTTCAGTTTTTATTAGGTTTGCTAACAGAACTTGTAATTTCCTATACCAAAAATAGCACAAGACACGTAATCTTTACCTTTATAACAACTTCTAAAAATTGATAAGAAATTCGAATTGAAGTAGAAAGTGGTCAATTTATACTGAGTTTTGGACATAAGTGTAATATTTTTATTTTCCTGCTAATTGAAAATTCTCATTTCAGATTAAACTCGATGATGGCCCAACTCTTAAGGCCAAGATGTGAAAAAAAAACTTAATTTTGATTTGCAAAAAAAAGTTTCGTAACGTTTTTCGAGCATCAGAAAACTAGAAAAAAAAGCAAAACTTTTGTCGTATCAAAAACGTAATAGAGAATGCTGCTTATTTTGCTTTGAAATAAATTCAGAGTTATCCAGTTATTACATCAACTTCTTAGAAAACCATGAGAGGCAACGGTTTTGCATGTAGTTCTAAGTAATTTTTCACTGGTCATTTCTCAGACAAAACACTGGCCTCCACAAAATTATGGTTCAGTTTCCAGTTTTTGCACAAATAACTTAACTCAACTAAGCTCAGAATGATTTTAAAAAATTGTATTGAACTGCTTGCTAAAAATAACATTACTAGAGAGTGAACTTCAAGTTCCTAGTTGTTTTGTTAATCCAGATAGTTCCATATCTAGACAGAGAGGCCGATCCCGGTGTTAATTTTTTCAGTTTTAACTCACATACTCACATGAGCGGATTTAATGGGGAGGGCGGGGTGGGGTGGACGCCTTTTTCTTTAGGGATTCGACGCCCTGCCAACCCAAAAAGTCCCTCCTTGTACTATTTTGAAACATCCTTTGCGCCAAAATTTTATCAATTTTGAGGGGGGAGCGCGCGCCGTAAAAACGCTATTTTTTGGTCAACATTTTCCAAAAGTGCCTGAAAATGCTTTTTTTGGCCTGTTTTTTTTCAAATTTTTGAATACGGCGCAGAACAGTTGTCCAAAATAGGGTCTTTTTAGTTTTTAGTGCTTCGGGAGAGCTCAAAAAATCAATTTAGTCAACCTAGAAATAGGTCGAAAAAAAATTTTGAACCGTCGAAAAATCCTAGGTCCGCACCTGGATACTCATGAGCTTATTCAACCGCACAAGTTTCAAAGTGTAGTCAATTTTCAGTTCCGTAGTCAGAAGCTCAAAACAGTTATTAAATTGAGCCGCACTGTACTTGCAACAGCTCATCTGTCAAATTGTTGTGTACGTGCAGAATATGACGCGTTCTTTGCCGACTATTTTTGCATAAATTGGGTTTAATCTCTCCATCCAGCGTTTTCGTTTCTTAGTTCTGCTCTCAGAAGCTTAACAGACAAATACCTTATTGACAACAACTCGCGTTTTGAGCTGTAAATCACGTGCAAATTAAGATGCCATTTCCTAGATAACATAATAAATTGGTTTGCCATTAATTGTTTCAGTTTCAATTCGAGCTCACCTCAAATTGAGCTCATTTAACTGTGGGTATTTGCGATTTATACCATCAACTAGGCATCAACACTACACACCATCAAAACGGAAGATTTTTACGCATTTTTTTGCCGACTCTTTTTGCATAACTCAGTTTCATATTCTCAACCCTGATTATTTTTTTGGTTCCGCAGTCAAAAACCTAACAAGACTGCTTAACGAAATAATAACTTGATTGCAATAATATGCGTTACACACTATAGAACGCGTACAGATTATGAGGCCATTCTTAAAAACAACTTAGTCGATAGATTTGCCTTTTCAAATTTTTCCGGCAGTCAAATTGTTAATTGTCCTCAAGTTTACATTTAAGGTTCTTCTCTGACCATCCTATACTTTTAATTTTCAAAAATAGAAATCTACTTTAACGCCATTACAATTCAATCAAATTGCGCATAATGAGAAGGCTAAACAAATTGCATACATTTGTTCTCTTTACTTTTTTTCGTTACATCACACCCTTAACTATAACAATAACTAAAAAAAACTAAAAACTTAGAAATTTGAAATGTGAAAGAAATGCAAAACAGCCAATTTTCGTGGGTTTTCGACCATATTGCACCTGCGACTTTGAATTCCGCTCACTGAAAACGGATATTTATATTCTCTTTCCAAGAATATTTACAATTTTTTAAAATTTTTTTGCAATTGAGAAGACCTTTCAACCTTTCTCAGTATAGATACTGCTTATTTTTCTAAAATTTTCCAACTTGAAAAGTAATAAAGTTTTTCTATTACACCTAATGTTTTGTTTAGATAATCATTTATCTTTAACGACCATTAAACAGTTTGTTTGTTAATGTCTGATCGCTTAAATAAAGCTTTAATTTTGTCCTTGTTTTATGCACTTACATCAACCAGGAACTTTGTTGAGTTGAGATCCATTTCTTTTGGTTATACTATTAGATTGAAAACAAGACGTGTTAAATATTTCATCATTAATTTTTCCTGGGAATTAGAGATTAAAGTTTTCTCAAAAAGTAATTTTACACTTTTTTTCGAATCTGTGTTATTTGATGGAGAAAAATCTCAAAAAACTTATGTAATCAAACTTATACGAAAAAGAGGTGTTGTTTTTCCTATAGGGTGTCTCTTAGACAAGTTTTGAGTTTTTGTCGAGTGTGAAAACAAGAGTTCTTCAAAATTCAGTTAAAAATCGCAATTCTAATGAAATGGTAGCTGGATTATCATGGATGCCATTTTTGATTCATGCAAAAAGTACTACTATATTTTTTGTAAATAAAGATTCTGTTATACAGTTCCAAGAAATTTTGCTTAAGTTTTCCTTTTCTTTGCAAATTGTGAAAGAAATAGGTAGATGAAATCATCTTATTTTAAAACTTTACTACAATTTATTGGTTTAAAGCATTTCTAAAATCTTGTGCGAATAAATTGCCATCCAAGTTTAAAATAAACTTTCTAATAATTTGGGTTTTTTTTGTAGAAGCTTTGTTTGATTTATGTGCTTAAGAATCATCTTGTTTATATGTTCTAAAGTAAAATCCTGCAAAAAAGTATATATATTTTAGATTTTACTCCATCAAAAATTTAACAATTATTTTTTGTGTCTTGTTTATAGAAAACTCCTCAACAAAAATTTTATCATGCACGCTTACAGCCATTTCTGTATTTTACATTTTGGACAATTTTTTTGCCTGTAGTTGAATTCGTTTGTCTTTGAGATCGAGTTAGAGAAAGCAAATTTGGATTACTTCGATGCTATGTTTGTATGCATGGATGAGTAAAAGTACTTTGCTAAAGAGTACCAGCTAGCATTTCACTATGAGCACAGAAGGACGGCTGAAAAATAGGAGCCAAAAAATGAGATGAATGTTATAAGCTAAGCCAAATGTAACAAATGACGTGTTTTAGTGTCTTCATAATACTGAAATTTCACTATTTATCCTTGCCCTTTTCAATCCCATTATTTATGAAACAGTTCAATAATTTTGAGCTGAAAACCTCATTTATAATGATGGTTATCTAAAAGCGCCCACAGCGACAATGTAAATCATTTTTAAGGGAGAAGCAAGCAATGTTTTGGTCTTTTGTTTTGGTCTTTTACACAATGTGTTGGTCTTTTGCTTAAGTTTTTTTGGTCTTTTACTAAATTTTGACTGCGGCGCAAAAAATTGGATAAAATTAGGTTTGAAACAAAAGCTGAAATTTGTCATGCCGCTGAGAAACTAAATTGAAATTGTGTTTGCCAGACCGGGAAAAAACAATTGGACGCTTTAGTAGGACTGTAAAATCCTAATTTAGCATTCAAGTTTGTCCTCGACAGAAAAGTATTTGAAGGTGCATGACTTACCTGCTGAATTACATTGGCTTGTTCTCAAACACATCAGAAGACACTCTATTTTCGACAATCGATAGCTTGGTGGGTCTAATATGCTTGCTAACACTGCAGTGCTCTCGGCTAATTGATAATTACCTATACGATTAGTTATTGAATTTGTTTCCCTAATTTTGAAGCCCAAAAGTAATAGAAAAAATGAAAGTAAAACAGTTTCAATGAGCTTCATTTACAACAATTGCAAATGCTCCTCGTTTTATACAACATATGAAGGAGGTTGTCAAAATTGTATATTTTGAAAAACTTCTAAGTTTATAATTGAATTATGATGAAAAATTAAGTAAAAAGCAATACTTTTTTGGTTCTCTTATTTGATTTTTATATATGTCATTTCCGCTTTCCAAATTTAATTATTGTTTTTGATTATAAATTGTTTTCATTCTCCGTATTTTTCCAAAATGAAAATTGAATTTTTAAAATGTCAATTTGCAAATTTGTATTGTTTTAAAAATGTTTTCATTTTATAATTGAAATATAAATAATTAAATTTAAAAACAATTCTCTATCAGTTCTTATATTTGATTTTCATTTGTCAACTTCGCTTCCAAAGTTAATTATTAATTTTTTCAATTAAACTCCTTTTTTCTACCAATTCCAAGCTACAGGAATCCGGCCAAATAACACGTAGAAATGGATTTTTTAAAATAATTCTAGTCCAAATTTCGATTATTATTATTTTTTTTTCACCCGTTTGAAGCACTTCCAATTCAAAAGTTTTATCAAAAACGAATGCTTAAATACAAGAACGACGAAAACAATTTCAAATTAACAGCAAAAGAGCGTAAATAAATTCATACTGGTCCGAAAAAACTTGTCAATTTCCATAACAATTGTGAGATTCAAAACGTACTTTGTTCTGTTTTCTGATTCTTGTCATATAAATCATCGTTTTAAAATCGCGCAGCATCTGTAGTTAAAAGATGCACAAAAATATGCGTGATGGAATTTTCAATTTCACCCGACGGCACAAGAATTCGCTAATGTAAACATTTAAGTTTATTAACAAACCGAAAAAAAAATCTGCTAACTATAACTTAAAAATTTAGTATAGCAAGTGAAAATTAAGTATTAAAAATTAAGTATAGCAAGTGAAAAATTTAAATTGCAACAATTATCAATTGTCTGAAAAAGTAAAACAAGTCCTTCCAAGACTTTTTTAATCATGAAAAGAAGAAATTTTACGGAACTTCAAAAAAGCAACCCTTTAGAACGTCAAAAAAAGTAAACCTAGGCAGTTTTTTTCTTGAAACAATTACTTTCTATAAAGTACAAGCGCTGACCTAAAAATTTTCATCTTAATTTCACGCACCAATCACTGCTTCATTTTTTGTAAACCAATTATGATTTTTTTATTCATGTTAATGGGATTATTTTTAAGAAAATTACCAAATCCAAACTCTTTACTAGAGATCGCTTCTTTGAATTGAATAAAATATGCGAACTGTTTGAAAATTAAAAAGGTTTTCACAGGTATCTTTAAAAAAAATTACGTGTGTGTTCACAGTGTATCCAAGTTGAGGTATTTTAGAGGCATCCAGTTAGGGTTTTAAGAAAGAAAGAAATATATATCACAACTTATCAATTGCTAATCCAAACAAAATGGAAAGAAGAAAACAAACTTCCTAAAGAAATCAGATTGAAAGAAGAGATTATTATTTCTATAATCCTCAGAACTGCAAAAAGATACGTTTTACATGAATTAGTTGATTAAGTGATTAAGTCTAGAGTGCCATATAAAAAAGCGCTTTGACATAGCTACCTAAAGAAAACTAGAAGCAAATAATAGGCTTGAATGTTTAAACACTACTGTTTGAAAACGCCAATTACAAAATTAACTTTTCACAAAAATGCGCCAAGGAAAATGCTTGTACCAAAACACAAAATTTTGTAATAACAAACAAAAAGCAGAAGGTAAAAACAATAAATTGCGTTTCAAGGAAAATTTAGAAAGTGACGTGACATGTCTGCTGGGAATGCATATCTTTCGAGGTTTTGAAAAAGTCAAAAACGACGACATGAATGATAGAAAGATTGACTGCTCATTTTCAGTTTCTGTTAAGTTTGCCAACAGAACTTGTAACTTCCGATACCAAAAATAGCACTAGACACGTAATCTTTACCCTTATAACAACTTCTAAAAATTGACAAGAAATTCGAATTGAAGTAGAAGGTGATCAATTTATACTAGTTTTGGACATAATTGATATATTTTTATTTTCCTGCTAATTGGAAATTCTCATTTTGCTAATTAAGATTAAACTCGAAAAATGACCAAAATCTTAAGGCCATGATGTGAAAAAAAAACTTAATTTTGATTTGCAAAAAAAGTTTCTCGTGCATCAGAAAACTAAGCAAAACTTTTAAAATTTTGTTGTATCAAACCGTAATAGAAAATGCTGTTTATTTCGTTTCGGAAAAAAATGAGATTTGATTTATCCAGTTAACACATCAATTTCTTAGAAAACCATGACAGGCAACGGTTTTGCATGTAGTTCTAAGTAATTTTTCACTGGTCATTTCTCAGACAAAACACTGGCATCCACAAAATTATGGTTCAGCTTACAGTTTTTACTCAAATAACTTAGCTCAACTAAGCTCAGAACGTTTTTAAAAATTTGTATTAAACTCCTTGCTAAAAATAACATTACTGGAGAGTGAACTTTAAGTTCCTATTCGTTTTGTTAATCCAGAGAGTTCCATATCTAGACAGAGAGGCCGATCCCGGTGTTAAATTTTTCAGTTTTAACTCACATACTCACACGAGCGGATTTAATGGGGAGGGCGGGGTGGCGTGGACGCCTCTTTCTTTAGGGATTCGACGCCCTACCAACCCAAAGGGTCGCTCTTTGTACTATTTTGAATCATCCATTTTTGGTGAAAGTCCAAAAAAAAATTTTTGAAAATCCGACAACCCCCCCCCCCACCTCGAGAAAATCCTAGATCCGCACCTGCATACTCATGACCTTATTAAGCCGCTCAAGTTCCAAAGTGTAGTCAATTTTTAGTTCTGCAGTCAGAAGCTCAAAACAGTTATCAAATTGAGCCCCACTGTACTTGCAACAGCTCGCCTCTCAAATTGTTGTGTACGTGCAGAAGATGACGCGTTTTTTGCCAAATATTTTTGCATATTATGGGTTTAATCTCTCCATCCAGCGTTTTAGCTTCTTAGTTCTGCTGTCAAAAGCTTAACAAGAATGCTCAACAGAGAAATACCTTAAGGGCAACAACTCGCGTTACGAACTTTAAATCAAGTGCAAATTATAATGCCATTTTCTGGATAAATTAATAAATTGAATTGCAATTGACTATTGCAGTTTCAGCTCGAGCTCACCTAAAATTGAGCTCATTTAACTGTGGGCATCTTGCATGTGCTCAACTTGCCAAGTGCAGCGCATTTGCGATTTTATTTTCAACTAGGCATCAACATTACACACTATCAATACGTAAGAATTTTACGCATTATTTTGCCGAATCTTTTTGCATAACTCAGTTTCATATTCTGAACCCAGAATGTTTTTTTTTGGTTCCGCAGTCAAATTACTAACAAGACTGCTTAACGAAGCAATAACTTGATTGCAATAAAATGCGTTACACACTATAGAATGCGTACAGATTATGAGGCCATTCTCTTAGCAACTTAGTCGATAGATTGCCTTTTCAAAATTTTCCGGCAGTCGAATTGTTAATTGTCCTCAAATTTACATTTACGGTGCTTCTCTTACCGTCCTATGCTTTTAATTTTCAAAAATAGAAAGCTATTTTAACGCCATTATAATGCAATCAAATAGCACGTATTGAGAAGGCTAAATATATTGCATACATGAGTTCTTTTTACGTTTCTTCGTAACATCGCGCTTTTAACTATAACAATAGCAAAAAAACTAAAAACTTAGAAATTTGAAACGTGAAAAAAATGCAAAACAGCCAATTTCCAGATTTTTCTACCATATTGCACCTGCGACTTTGGACTCCGCTCACTGAAAAGGAAGATTTTTGTCTTTGGGTGTAATTTAAACGTCTTATCATTTTAAAATCAAAATTAAATAACACAAGTGATTATCCGAAAGTGCTCTAATATGAAAATTGTTTCAGTTGTGATTTTAACGACAGTAAAGTAGTTTCTCAGCTTCATCAAAAAAACTGATTTAAAGATTTTGTTTTTTAGCCTGAACTCTACCGAGTTGACTTTTTTAGAATTCACAACGCGAGTCCGTTTAAAACTTGAAAAATTAGTTTTCTCAACAAAAAAATCGTTTTATAGCAGTTTCTTCTAGTAAAACGATTTTATTGATATGCAGCCAAGACGTTAGATTTTTACTACATATTTGTACAAAAATTCTATTTTAAAATCAAACATTTGTTTCTATATAATTGAAAACTGGGCTTAACTTTGATTTCCAGATGTAATTCTTACACGTTCCACAATTTACAAGCAAACGCGAATGGTTGGTTTTTTTCCAAAAAGAATCCGATCGCCATATTTCAGTTTCTGTGTTTGCATAACTGTTTTTCGTGTTCCTACTATTTACTGCGCAATGTTATGAGGAAACGCATAGAAGCGCAACTGTTTACACTAAACAGTTTGTTCAACATGGAAAATTGGGTTATATCATCACAACGTTTGTAAATTTTCAAATTTAAAAGTACCATATGGAGGGAAATTGACCACCGAGAAGAAGCAGGGCTTCGCATGGCTTACGATGGAAAAAAATCTGTCTAGAAAAAAGTTTCGAAAAATCATATGAGGAAAAGGTTGGAAATTTTTTTTTGAAAATTAAACAAGCATCAAAATCAGACTCACTCCATCTGAAGTTCTAAATCTGCCAGCTATGCAGAATACACGTGATAAAACTATTTGAAAAGCAGAATAATAAAAACAAAACGAAATCTTATTTTTTTATTCAGTTAAAACAATATACGTTTATTGAACAATTTCAAATAGTTCTGCATGAATCAAAACAAATTAGATTGAAAAACAATACACGTCATCTGAAAACTCACAGCGTTTCTAAAATAAACTATTAAAAGTTAAAAACTTCAAAAACAATTACAAAACAAATCAAAATCTAACAATTATTTTTCCTGTTGGAAGAAGAAATTGATCAATAGAACTTAAATCAAACAAAAATGTAGAAACAAGTGAGAGAACTGGAAAAAAAACGCTTTAAATTCTTGAAATAAAGAACATCCCTCTGAGCAAAATAAGTTTTTAAAAAGAGTATAATGAACATAACATCAATAACAAAAATGCAATTAAACCAAAAAATTGAAAAAATTAATAAAAACTGAAAAAATTTCCAAAAATGCGATAAAAAACCAACTAAACAGCCAAAAACAGAAGTTTCAACAAACTGTGATACTTGAGCGAGAAAAAATGAAAAAAAAAACTTTTTCTGGGAGTCTTGATTTCAAGTCTTTTGATTTTAATTTGATTTGATGGGGAGGATTTGATTTTTAATTTTTCTAAAATTTGTATTACAAATCAATCAGTCCCAGAAAGTACCAAAGAAAGGTAACCGAAAGAAAACATTGGGAAAAAAAGCCGCCGAAATTACAGCCGACCTCTTCCAGGCCAAAATATTACCGAAAATTTGTTTTAGGCACAGAAAAAAAACAATAGTAGAAGAGTGAGCAGAAGCTCTTACCTCACTTTTAAGACAGGCGATCACATATGGGTGATTGAGCCCGATAGTCCGCGTGGGTACTACCCCACCGCCCGAATCGTCAAACTAAACTACGTACAGGATGGTTGCGCCTGATCCGCCCTTGTTGAGGCCGCAACCCGCGAAGTCACGCGGCCGACCGTTAAGGTCGCTCCGGTTCTTCCTTCTTCAGGGGTGGGGGGGATGCTGCAACGCAAGTGTAAGCGAGATTTAAAATGCATATAAGCCAAAAACATAACTACACACAAGCACTAATGGCCGTGCGGTTAAGATACAAGTCGCTCACGCCGGTCAACCGGGTTCGAGTCCCTGCTTTCGCAGGCATTACAACATGTAGATCGGACGGGATATAGCCCCATTTGACCGTTTTATACTGTTTTTTTTTATTCGAATTCGGTTCAGCCTTGAGTAAGACTGACCGTAAAAAAGGTTACGATTTGTCTCAAGGACTTTAATGCCGGTTCTTGTGGCTAGCTTGCACCAGTTTGTACCGTTTTTGGGGCAGAATTTTGGTGTTATATGATGTTATGTTTGGATGATAATTTTGTTGTGCCGATATTTTTGTATTGCCAATAATTTGATTTTATTTTTGCTTTTTTGATTTCAAATTTATCTTACGGAGATTGAGCGCGCATTTTTTGGCGACCCACAAGGGACTCTTACTATCAACTGACAGAAGCAGCGTGACAACGGAAAGCAGTCAAGACGAAGACAACACTATATCAACGACGGCAACATCCGATCTTTAAATTGTGCTATAATTTTATATGCGATGTACTAAAATTTGAAATTTTTTTAACAAGCTAGCACTCGGTGATTTTTTCTAATACTCTAACTTTTTGGGCAGTTCCGTTGAACTGAAAATCTTTACAACCGGTACATAGACAAACAGCTGGAAAATTTTTTCTCGATATCAAAACTTTTGGATATATGTGAGCAGATTATTAATACGTGAAATCAGAACATAGACAAGAGGTGCTGGACTAGTTTCTTGGATTGCTTTCTGACTTGAACCCGCCGATCAAAAATTTCCGAAAAATTTTGTGAAAAAAGTAGAAAATTGTCAACAAATTCTCAAAACCTCCTCAGACCTCTGCGAGACTGTGCTGTGATATGACACCAACTATATAATAAGTGGACTGGTAATGAAATATCAGGCAGTTTAATTTGAGTTTTATCATCCTCGGGTTTCTCCAGCGTGTGTTGTTGGAACTTAACCAATGTGCCTGACCCCCTACCCTTCTCTGGTGAAACTGAAAGCCTGGTTCACTTCAAGTTTATCAAAGCCTTGTTGCCCGTCCGATTATTGTCTTCTTTCGGTGACAGTAATTTTAGGTGTTCAGGTACTGTGATATTAAGTGGGTTACGTTGAAATCTTTCATACTCGGGTTAACTCCGGATGTGTTGTTGGAGTTCAACCGACCTACTTAATATTCCGACCCCATTGGTACTAAAGAGTAATGTAGCCGTCGCATAGGTCCCAGAAGTGTGATATTCGTTGTACGAGCTAGTTCCCTGGATCACGCGTATCGAAACTTCCCGCTCCGTCCCAGAAGCGCGTCAAAAATGCTTGCTTCACAAAACCAGGTTTAACTTTGAACTTTAACACTAGTGACTCAGAAAACAATACAATACTACCTTCATCATTACTTGTCTCACCGTAACGACCTTGTAATTTGGCACGACGCCATTAATAACTCAGTAAGTAGGCACCGCAGCAAAAATAACCGGAAGCCGAGTAGTGAGCAACTTATCAAATTGTTATTAAAGTTTAGGGCGAATAATTGTGCGATCGTATACTGTAGACGCAACGGAACTGAGGATAAAGAGGAAAGTTTAGTTTCAACAGGTATTCTCGTTCTAAACGTCGTCAGAGACTGAACGTCGTAAGGCGTTGTAACGCTAATCAAAGCTCGAAAAGCGATAAAAAATTAGGCTCCAGGCAGAAGCCTTGAGACGTCAAGCTCCCCATCTTGTAAAGTAATGTTGATATATTATTAATTTTTACGTATCAAATCAGCACCTCATTTTATCAAATGTTTTCAATTTAGTGAGCATCTATAAATAAAAAAACATGGACGAAAAATTCCAAAATGAGATATGCAAGTAATTTGAAACCCGTATAAATCTAGAAATTGAGCTGCTTAGAGGCAACTCATTAATACTTGAGTACATTGATAATAATAGTCGAACCGCAAAATTTTATAATGCTGGACGTAAATGAGCAATTGATTAAGTTAGCGGGAAAAATGGAAATCGCTGAAAAAGTTAAGGCTCAGCAAAACCTTTGGCAAAAACTAATCGAAATGAACGATAAAATAATGAATGAAGTTCAGAGTTACAAGATGAGCCTTGAACCTTTGTCATTACCAGGACCCAGCATTACAGGGATCAAGGGATCTTTACACGAAACTAGGTCTGAGACATCCTCACGTTCGCACAAAAAACAAGAGTTTCAGAAGTACTAATATCTGAAAAGCACTAGTATCTGAAAGGCACTAGTATCTTAGACATCAGGTCTAAGGTCTCTAAAAAAACTAAAGAAAGTAGAAAACAAGAGTCACATAAGTCTGATAAATCTGCTTCCACTCGTCATACGTCGACTGTTCACAATATGTCATCAAGTGAGAAACGGCTTGAGTTAAATTTAGTGAAATGACGCCACGAGATGCTGGAAAGGCAGTATCAAGTATCTTTAAGGGTTAAAGAGCAAGAGAATCGTCTTAAGTTTGAACGAAGTCAGCTGGAACTAGAGCAATTGGCTGAAAGTTGTAAAAAACAAGTAATTGAAATAGAAATGAAAGCATTTGAAATGAGAATTAATCATCCGAGGTTAGCTAGAAGGAAGCGGAAAGTACCTCGACAAGAGTAAGTCAGCCCGTTTCGAAAGTTGCAACCGATCGAACTAATCCTTGGGTAGACTCTGTTAGTTCACCTCCTGACAATGCTAGTGCGCTAGGTTTTCTGGCCTTCACTCCTGTTCCAGTTTCGTCAGAGCCGACGACTTCCGCCAGTCTCGTTCAAGCAATTAACGCAGGTAATTGTCACAACCATAGGCACACAGAACTGAACGACCCTGGAATCCATAGTCATGGATATCGGGCTATGCCTCAGTTTGGCAGTGCATGCCTTTTGCCATTGCAAGCTTCTGTTCCACCTGATTCATTCCCAGTTAACAATATGCATTCTAGTGCAAACGTGTTATCACCACCGTCTGCTGTTCCTTTACAGACCATGAGTTCAAACTTAACTAATGGTAGTTTTACGAACGTGCAACTGGAATTATTACCTGTCCCCATGTAACCGGCACAACCTGGTACTGGTTTTGCTTCTTTGACACCTGCATTTGCTGGTGGTGACTTCTCAACTTCTGGAATAAACCCACCGCTTGTTTTCGTTTCGGCACCTCATTGCCATGCAGCGCCAGTCCAGACGCAACATAATATTCCCCTTGTACGACATACTGTGTCACCTAATATCAACGATTATTATACAAGTATTGCAAATTTGCCTCGATTGGCCGCTACAACTCCAATAGTCACGCCTGTTCAGTGTTGTAATGCTGAAAATTTTGTAACACAGCCGTCCCGTATACAAGTGGTGGGACTGTGTATTTTAGTACTCCACCAGTTATTCTTCAACAGGTTCCGCATTTTGTCGATAATACTAATATTTGTTACCAGCCAGTCAACGAAGACTACGCACCGTCTTCTGCTAATCCAAACCAAGGTTGTTCATTGGTTCGACCTCTCTTCGCTTGGAAATTTGTGGAATTATTCATGCATATCCAAAAAGATCATCTTCCCGAATGGAAAAAAGCCCAGTTTGACGGCAACCCGTTGAATTGGTACGAATGGTTTGGTCAGTTTAAGTCCACCGTTGATTCCGCTGTTCTGACAGATGATTTGAATGTGACACTTAGGATACAGCTGCTGCGAAACGGATAAGATACTCAAAAACACTCGTCACAAGCAAAAACTGCAATTGCGGAGTTAAGTTATAGTGGCGGTATGTTCAAAGATGCACTGGCCACCTTGCAACGGAAGTTTGGGCAACCACACGCTTTTGGTGGCGCACATCTTGATGAATTGAGTACCTTTCCACCTTTCAATATGCACAATTCAGAAATATCATTAGTTTCTCCTCCTCCATATCTGGCCTCGTAGCAGTTTCCAAATCTTTGTCATTAAACGATGATCTAAAGAATGTTTACCTCAAAGAAGCTTGGTCCATGCATACTGTTAGGCATAACTGGCGGCGCACAACTCTTTTAGATTTTAATTATTGGTTGAAATAAAAGGCCGAGAGTCATGAGAGGTTACGTGTACTTAGTTTTAAGGCCAAAAACGATCAACCAGTTAGGCCAAAAACGACCAAATTTTTCGCAGCCATTACCATGGTAAATGGTTAAACACAGGATAAGTCTAAGTTTCTGCCCTGCGTTTTGTGTAAGAGAAGTCATGCATTGTGGAATTGTGCTGTTTTTAAGGAAAAGAATGCTACTCAGCGAGCAAAATGAATAGCTGAACAGAAACTTTGCTTCGCTTGCCTCAATGGCAATCATAGTTTCCGGCAATGGTCTAGAGCTTAAAAAATTGCCAGAAACCCCAGTGCGATAGCACACATTTTGTCTTGTTCATTGAGCCGATAAAATATTTCTTCGGAAGGAAAATTCGAATGACTCAAATAAAGCTGGATCAAGCAAGTCCAAGAAGAATACAAACACTTCCACCCACGCCGTTGTTGGGTGGAAGTCTGAAGGTTTGCTGCCGAAGATAATAACTAACCGTGTTCTTTTCGCCTACCGATAGGTTGGGTCGTAAGTGGTCCGTTGCCGCCGTCCGTTCGTTCTACTTCTTCGTGTTTCAAAAGTGTTGTTGAAGATTCTTCTTTGACTGACGAGATAAAATCCTAGTACGAGTTGGTAACTTATGTTAATTTGAAACAAGTCGATGCCCGTTCTGCCGCGGATAAACATGCTTTATCCACCCTTCAATCTGAAACCGTTCATAATGGCGAAAGATTCATTGTGCCTATGCTTTGGATTGATAGTAATGTCAGTCTACCAAACAATTATTACTCGTCATTCGCCCATTTTAAAACACTGGCGAGAAGGCTAAGTAAAGACCCTGAACTGCGCAAAAGATACGTAGAGGCAATTAGAGGACATTAAGGAAAGCTATGTCGTTACTTTCGACTCGCATGATCCACGTAAGCGTTCCGATCGCGAGTGGTATTTTCCGCACCATCCTGTCGTAGATCCGAACAAGCCGGGTAACGCGCGCCGACTGCTTAATGAGGTTTCTAAGTTTCACGGCACATCCTTAAATAAGTCCTTATTGGTGGGTCAGGACGTACTCCAAAATTTAATTTTTGATCTTTTCCGTCAAGATAAGTACGCCGTCTCCGTGGATATAGAAGACGGTATGTTCCTCCAGGTGGGGGTCCTCGCCCGCGATCAAATTTCGCTCCGTTTCTGTGGCGGGAGTATACCACTTCTGATGTGGTAGTTCACCAGTACACTCGCCATATATTTGGCGCACGGGGTTCTCCTACATGCGCCAATTTCGCGTTGCGAAAAACAGCAACTGATAATACTTCCGAATACCCTGAGTCTGCATCAGTACTAAACAAAAACTTTTACGTGGACGATTACTTGGATTTGTTCGAGAACGTTACACATGCAATTGAAAATAACCGTGATTTGGTTTCGTTACTTGGGTTGGGAGGATTCAATTTGACTAAATTTGTCAGTATTGCTGATGGGTTTATTTTAACAATGGATCCCGAGGACTGCGAAACCTTGTCTTAACCCATCAAAAAATATGTAACGGTTCCGAACAACTATTACACGACTTAGGTCTTAAGTGGGAGCATATGAAAAACACAATGGTTGTCAGCAGAGGCATGGATCGTCCTCTCGATAAGGCAAAAACTTAACGAACCGTCTTGAGTTTCGTATCTTTTGTGTTTGACCCTGTTCGGTTAGTAGGTCCATACATAGTTAGGGCCCGTATTTTGCTTAAAGATAATTGGAAAATCAATGGCCGAAGTTGGGACGACGAATAAGAAGTAATAAGAATTAAATTTCTCGAGTGGCACTCCGGTCTCCCTCTCTTAGGGCAATTGACTATTCCCCGCTGTTATTTCAAAGAACCTGTGGATCAATTTGAGCTCCACATGTCGGTGATAGCTCGCAGGACATTTTCTGTGCAATTGCATTTTTTTCGTGCGCGGCTCTCGAGTTCGCACAAAACTCATTTATCCTTCATCTTTGGTAAAGCTCGCGTTGCACCAATGAAAGCGCTATCTATACCAAAGCTAGAGCTTCAAGCGGCTCTGCTCGCCACACGACTGAAAAGTGATATACTGACAAACCTTAGAGTAAGCAATAATAATGTCTACATGTAGCCAGATAGTACTACACTTTTGCAGTGGCTAAACTCCTGTGACAAATTACCTGCATTTGTCGCTAACCGTGTCGGCGAAATCCTCGAATCGACCACTATTGTTGAGTGGCACCATGCTCTGAGCGGCAATATTCCACCTGATACCGGTACGCGGAAGATTCCTAAGGAAGCCCTCAAGAATAGCAGCTGAGTTATTGGTCCAAGCATTCTCAGAACTACGGATTGGCCGATTATACCCGACGAACGTCTGAACAATAAATTTCGTTTGAAGGGTTCTTCTTATGTAGTCGATATTTGCTTGGAGACATCATCTTCCTTCGTCACCGATTTCAAATCCATCAGACATTCCGAAAACGGTTTCAATTGGGAAAGGTTTAGTTCCTTTACGAGAAATAAGAGATTTGTCGCCTTTATGTTGAGGATGCTGCCTTCACATAAGCATTTTCGCTGTACTTGATATTGCAGAAAACAAACTAATTCATCTTGCTCAGATGGAATCCTTCCCTGTTGAGTTGAAAACACTCAACCACTGGCAAACCTATTAAAAATACTAGTAAAAATGCCACATACTCTCCATTTATCGGTATCATTCGTTCCACCGGACGGATCGTTCGCTAAGTGAAACCCGAGTTTGATACAAAGCACCCAATACTACTCGTCGCCCGACATACCCTAGATCGCTCGTTGGCCCGCAGCCTCCACCAAAAAATTTTCATCAAGTTTTAGACTTTATGCGCTTGGTTTTAAACATGAAACATGCAATACTTGATTTGGGTCGACACCTTCGGTCTATCAAAAATCAATATGTAACATGCCCTAAACTCAATGTAATTACTATCCAGCCAATTATGTCCCATTTACCTGTCTAACGTCTGGGATATAAGCAACCGCCCTATAATCATACGGGTGTGGATTACTTTGGACCGCTTTACGTTCCAGTTCGCGAAACCAATGAAAAAAGATGGGGATTTTTTTCACCTACCTTACTACCAGCAGTGTACATCTTGAGATAGTACCATCTCTGGACACTAGTTCTTGTGTGGGCCTTGAACGGTTCCTTGCGCGTCGTGGTTTACCAAGCACAGTCTGGTCGGATAACGGCACGAACTTCGTTGGTGCGGAAAAGGAATTACTTGCCTGCATCAAGAACCTCGGAGCGCCTCGTCCGGAGCGTGAAGCGCGTGCTTTACGATATACTAGGCAGTAGGCGAGTCACCGAAGAGGTGTTAGGAACAACACACTGCTTAGTTGAGCAGGCTTTCAGTTCGAGGCCAATCACTCCTGTTAGTACTGATTCACGTGCATGGACCACTTTTTGGTTGGACAAGAAGCCACAAGCTTTGATTTGCTTTTACCTGGGGAGTACTTCGACCACAAAAAAGGTACGTGCTAGCGCAGTCGTATGCTAACGCTATTTGGTCTCGTTAGCTTCGCGAGTATGTTCCCTTACTGAATAAACGTGTCAAGTGGTACACTGATTCGATCTTCACTCTTAGGACAGGCGATCTCGTATGGGTAATCGAGCCCCATATCGTCAAGCTAATCCACGGACAGGACGGTTGCGCCCGATCCATCCTTGTTAAGACCACAACCCGTGAAGTCACGCGGCCGAGCGTTAAGGTCGCTCCGGTTCTTCCTTCTTCAGGGGGAGGATGTTGCAACGCAAATATAATCGAGAATAAAAATGCATATAAACCAAAAGATAGCCAAGTCTCTCTCGCCGCTATGGCCCCATTTGACCGTATTTTTTACTGTTTTTTGGTTCTTATTCAGTTCAGCATTGATTAAGACTGACCGTCAAAAGAGCAATTTGTCTCAAGGTCATTATTACCGGTTCTTGTGGAAAACTTGCGCGAATTTTTACCATTTTTGGGGCAGAATTTTGGTGTTATATGATGTTATATTTGGATGAAACTTTTGTTTTGCCGATAATTTTGTATTGCCAATAATGCGACTTTATTTTTGATTTTTCGACTGCAATTTTAACTTACTAAGGTTGAGCGCGCGCGCAGTATTAAGATAGGGAAACCCTTTTCTACTGTTTTAAGGTAGGTCATTGGTTTCATAATGTTTTAAGATAGGGAATAGGTTTCCCAATGTATTTAGATACCAAAGTCCAAATGGTACGTTTCAGATGGAAAAGTTTTTTTTTGGTTCCCGAGATTCCCATGTATTAGGATAGTGTATAGATTTTCCTACATATAAGGATAAGTAATAGAAATTCATTGTATTCAGATGAAGAATAGCTTTCCCAATGTATCAAAATTTGGAATGGTAAGGTTTCAGTGTGATAGTAAGAGAATTGTATGAAAAACGGTATTTTTTTTTAATTTTGTTTGGAAGTGTCAAGTTTTCTTGCATTATTCTCGGCGCGAGTTATTTAATTGGTGAGTTTTACGTGTAGATTGTGTAATGATATATTAATTTTTTGGTTCATGGTTAGCCAATAGTAAGATGTGCAAAAGCATGGATTTTTTATTTAAAAAATAGAAATTTTTCAAAAAACGTTTAAAACAGGATAAGATTTGGGATAAGTTGAGCTCTGTATTGATTTTGAAAATAATCTTTCCACTTCTTACTCAATCTAACTGAAATATGCTAAAACCTAGTGAAATTTCGAAAAAAAACTGAAGTTTTTGGAAAAAAGTTCAGAAGTCTCAAGATTTTGGCTAATTTTATGTTGCTTCTGATTTAATTGAAAAAAAAATACGTGCAGAGCTTGAAATTAGGCTTGAAATGTATTTTAATTGGCATCTTGTTGAAACAATCATTCAAACTTTTGAATAAAATTATGGATTTTTACACAACTTTCTCTCAAAATATTGAAATACGATAAAATTGACCTTAAGATGAGCTGAAAAACGGGTTATATAATGCTCTGAGCACTAAAAAGAAAGCCCATATTAGCTGAAATAATATTGAAATTTGCGATTTCTTGGGAAAATAGTGAAAGTAAACGCAATGTTTGAAAAAGTAAAGTAAAAGTTAATCAATTCTGTCCAAAAATTTAATTAAATCGTAAGTTCAGAGAAATTAAAGTAAACTTAATCAATTCTGCCCATTTTTAACCTTTCATTTGTGTAATTACCTTTTTTTTCTTTTTGAGGGAGAATTTACCTGACAGTTTCAGTTCAAATGAACAAAAAGAGCAATATTCATTGAAATTTCTATATCAAATTCCATGATTCAAATCTTCCTCAGTTTTTTCTCAATATTAACACGAACTTGTGCAAAATTTATAACTTCTGAGAATCTTTTCACGTTGATAACAATCAAATTCACATCAATGATGACAAATGAACAATTTGCTGCTAAAATTGGCATAAATTAGGTAATTTTTTTAAAAGTATATTAGATAATGGATGATTATAACAAAATCTTCTTCACAACTGGTGATTATCTCTCCGATGCTTCTACATCAAAATTTTCATGGTTTTTCCATAGAAAGGTTTTAAATTTTAAGGTTATTCTTGCTTTCTGCTGAAAACATGTTTTCGCTATTGAAATCACTTTGCAAGAAACATTATTCAGAACTGGGGATTTTAAGAGGAATATAGTATCAATTGAACAAAAAACTTGCTGGCAGAGATAAAATTAGAACTGGTAACTTAAATTTTTACTATGTAGTTTCGACAAGTTGTGCTCTACGTTCCCTTGTTCAGTTACTGCAGTAAACTATTTAAGCAAAAATGAAGTTTTGGGATCCTTAACTATCACTTTTCGTGCAAAACAATTAAAAAGTCGATTTTTATTGTTGACTATTGTCAGAAGTGTTCTCAAAAATGTCTAAGTGAGAAAGCATCGGTGCTAGTTAAAGCAATCAAAAGCACTTGTAAAAATTGAGAATGTGAAACGTTTTTTTACGATGAGTTTATAGAACAGTTTAAGAGCAGCTCGATTGTTTATAATCTGAAAACCTTCAGAAGTAGAAAAACGCAAGGGAAGTAGCTCCTAACATCTGCAATATCTAAGAAATTCTAATAGAAAGCTTTTTAAGAATATCGAAGTAGAAGAAGAAACCAACGCAATCTGTAACAGTTGAATTTTTCTGCGAAATAGTTCTACATAATTCTCTAACTGAAAATAAATTGAAGCTAACCAGAAGAAAAAAATCACTTTGTGTATAATTGCCACTTTAATGTCAATTTTCATATACTTAGGAGAACCTAATCCTGATTCTGCTAAAGTATCAATTTGCTGAGAAGATGTCAGCAAGCTTTATATTATTGTCTCTTAAAATCCTTTCCGCTTCAGTTTTTTTTGTTTTCTATCCAAAATAGTGAAATGTAGAACTTGAAAGAAAGATTTTGATTTATGCCACATGTATCATCTTCCAAAGTTATCAGAGTTGGGTTTAATTCACAAATTTTATCCTCAAAACATCTAATTATTAATATAAAATGACCTAGTATATCAAATCATAACAACGTTTCCAATAAATACACAAAAAATTAAATCTTGGATCATATTCATGTTGGAATTTTTCAAGATATAATTTATAGGCTAAATATCAGTAAATTTATCTCGAAAAACCTGATGAATTAAATTTAGTTTCTTTTTCAATTTAGTAATTTCTCAGTTTCTGCTTCATCTACTATCTTCCAATTTAATCCGATTTGAACAAAAATTTGAAAATTGAATTTTAGATTGCAAAAAACATTAATTCAACAAACGTTCAATAATTCAAAGCAGAACTAATATCATAAATCTTTTGCTAAAAATCTTCCCTGATAAATGTATGTTGGGGTTTCAACTCTGAGTTTCAATTTTGAAGTAAGTTTTTGGTTGAGAATGATATATATTATTGTCTTGAAATTTTCAAAGGCTAGCAAAAACAGACATTTTTCAATCTTTTCTAAGTTAGTTATCAATGCCTTTCCTTAAACCGTCTGGATAAGTAAAACCCCATTGTCAGCATAAATTTGCACAAGTATATGAACACTTTTACCAGCACTAAACAATAAAAACTTCAAAAGGGTAACTATGCGAAACTTTTCAATTAATCGATGTTTTGTAAACATCCATTTTTTCACAATATTTTAACAAATACTAAACCACTCATTAGCGTATGTTATGCACTTTTACTTCAAATTTATCGCAATAAAATCTCGTCAAGCTTGCAACCAATGGAGTTTTACTGTAGAATAAAGATTTTCGCATCGATTTCCATTCAAAGTTTCATGACAATTTGAAAACGACTGCTGCTGGTTTTGTCATCAATCAGAACCTTTAATTAAAAAAATTAACGTCAGATCAAGAAGTATGATGAAAAAATTGTGCAAATTGTATAAATTGTGCTAGATTTTTTCCAATTTATCACAATTGATTAGACTTTTCAGACTCAGTAAAAATTATTAATCATAGTAATTTCTCCTAAATTTTAGGCTGAAAAAAGTAATATTAAACATTATGCTGACATAAGAATGCTTCCTCTTCTATGATTAGAAAGTTCCTCGCTGCTATATGTACAAAAGTTACTGTTCAACATTTCAAAACACCACAAGTTTTACGATGTCTTGACGCATCTTTATGTGCGTGTTCTCTTTCAAAATCAAGACTTACAACTATTTACCCTTAGTTTGAAATATCCAAGAGATGAAACAAAAATTTATGAATTTTGTTCTGTTTTGGTCGATTAATGTAATTTGTAAATGAAACCAGATTGAAAAAAAAAGCTTTTGGTGTTGCTTTAAAAATGACTCAATCAAAATCGAGTTTCAATGGTCATAGAAAAGTCAACAGTTTTAAGGTCAAACAATCTCATTAGAGATCCAATTTTCTTGTAGTTATCAAAATTTTTGATATCAACCAATCAGATTTGAGTATTTTTTAAAAAGAACAACTTTTTTTAGAAATTTTTCTATCGTTGTTTTGAAAATGCTTGTCAGAAAAACAAATGAATTTCCTCGAGTAAATGTACAAGAAAAAGGAAACAATTCCACTTGATTTTCTAATTGATAAAATTGAAGTTGATTTTTACTTTTTTTACAAATTTTTGGACGTTTATCTTGTCCAATTTAGAGTTCTCCGACTAAGTAAAGGCCTATTCAGTGAAAATTACTCAATCAAAAAGTTTACTTTGCATCCATATATTGAATATCAAAGCTTCCAACTTACCGCTCAATTGCACCTGACTAGGGAAAAACTCCTCAGCAAAGTTCTTTTTTTCTTCATTTCTCTAAAGGTATTCAAAGTTTAAAATCCCGCATTATCAGGTTTGGAATCCGATTTCCAGAGACTTCTTTTGAAAAAATCATCAACTTTGCGCTATTCTCTGAAATTTACATCAAAATCAAAGAGCCTGACTTTTTACTCAAAAATCTACAAAATCAACTATTTACTTTTCGTTGGTTACATACAAAAATTTCAATCAACTTGATGAAAAAAATTGAGGAAATGCTAGTTGTATACCATTCTGTTTACTTATATCAGCAACTTTTCCAAATTTTACAACAAAGGTTTACAACAAACTTTGGTCACTTGTCATTGCCATTGCTTTTGTGTAACTTTTGACCTATTTTGATGATTCATAACCTTAAAAAGTAAAATTTTGTCTGATTGGATACGACAACTAGAACAAAAATGAACATTTTTGTGATTGGAAACGACAAGCTGTAAAAAGTACCTACAATGGAATTTTGTTTCCGGTTGGACACGACTTTTATAAAAGAATTCCATAAAATGATCCTGAAATCTGATTGGACACGACTACAACTCAAAGAAAGAAAATCAATTCTGATTGGTTAAACCCGCACATTCGAGTTGAAGGTATCCCTCACTCTTAACTAGAAAAAAAATCATTTTTTTAAACTTAACTACCGACAAGTACCTCCTCTCTCAGCACTACCTCAGTCTTATTCTTCTTTTTACTCAGTATTTTAGTCAACTTATTGATCAAAATGATCTTCTCAGTGCAAAACAGCAAGCTTATGTACTCTGTAGAATTTTCGCCTGATCTAGTGCAAATCCAAAGTGCAAGAAACAGTGTCTGGAGGTGTCCGAATGGACATACCAATCCAATCATGTGACATGGTAGAAGTGATGCGAAGGGGCTTTGACGAGCCTCATAAGATGCGAGTACCCATCTCAGAAAACCAACTTGCAACAGGGCAAATCATCGAGGAAGTGTCTGAGCATGTGTGAATGAACTACGCCGAGATTCCTGACTCTAGATATGTGGCTCAACTAGTCGATGATTTCCTCTTTCCTTGGGATCAGCCAAACATCCCATCACTATTGATGAAGATGAGGGCTTCACAGGAAAAATGACGCCTCAAAACACTCCTCCACAACAACCACCACCAATGGAACATCGTCCAGCTCTACATTCTATAGAGAACCTCCAGAACAATTCTTCTGCTCGACAGCTCTTTGATTAAACATTTTTGTAAATAATTGATGTTTGATTTTTTTTCCTTATTTGAAATTAATTAATTTTGTCAATTTCGTTTTAATTATGAGAATAGATGAGAAATTCAGGGTAAAAACTTGAAAAACAATTAGAATACAACCCAAGTTAGCGCCCTAAATTTTCACACATGATTTGAAAAAATTTGATTGATTATCGCACACATGTTAGAAAAAAACACCAGAAAATTTGTACACAAGTAAAAAGTACCACCTGGTGGTTTTTTTGCATCTTAGCAAAAAAATTCAATCACTTTTTGCACTTTGTAGAAAAAAATGAAACACCGATTCCATTTTGTAGAAAAAATTGAAACACTTATAGCATTTTGTGGAAAAAAGTGAAACACTTTTCACATGTTGTCAAAAAATTTGAGCCACTTTTCACATTTTGTCGAAAAAAGTAATATACTTTTGGCACCTTGTCAAAAAATTTTGGAACAGTTTTGCATTTTGTCGGAAAAAGTGAAAAACTTACGCATCTTGTCAAAAAAATGAAACACTTTTCGCATTTTGTAAAAAAACTTGAAACACTTTGCGCATCTTGTCAAAAAAATGCATTTGCGCAAAAAACCAAACAGTTTTCGAATTTTGTAGAAAAAGGTAAAACACTTTGCGCATCTTGCGATTACAACTTTTTTTGCACAGTTAATTTTTAGTCTTTATGAATTTTTTTTCTCAAAATTGAATCTTTTCGAAAACTAATTGTGCATGTCTGTTGATCAAAAACTATAGAAAACCAATGTGTTAACATAGAGAATAGCGATGAAAGTCATCAAAGTAGAAACTTTCTAAGCAAAAAGTCAACATGTTTTTCACAAAATAATTTTGCGTTTTTAAATTAATCATTCAAGAAATAAAGTTGGATTTTTGCAAAAACCTTTGAAAAAACCATGAAAACACATGCATTTTACCAAAAAAATCTTGGATTTTTTTGGACACTTACACGGTTTTTATTTTTTTTACACAAACTTTAGTTTTTGCAAAATATTTTGAAATGTTTAAATCATTTGTATTAGAAAATTCAGAATAAAATATACATCCTTTAAAAATTTAATGATAGTTTGCATTCTTTTCGAGAGAATCAATTCAAAATCTACATCTTGCAAAAAAATTTGAGAAGGTGTTTTGCACTTGTAAAAAATTACATAGGTTTATATGATAAAAACCGTTCAAGCTGGATTAAAATTAACTTTGACAAGATTTTTGTAACAAATGTTCAATTATCATTGAAAAAAGCCAATCCGAGGGTCTGACATGATTCTCGAATAAGCTAAAAAGGTGCTTTTGAAAAATTTAGCTTTAAAAAAAACCCCACCAGAGAAAATGACGTCATTACACTTCACTTTTGTAGAACAGTGAAACTTATTGAACAGTAGAATTTTTTTACCAGAGAAAATTACGGTATAGTTCTTAACTTCTAGAATATTCTAGTTTTTAGAATCTACAGACTAAATCCTCGAAATTTATAAGACCTTACATATTAACTTCTAGATTTTTCTGGTTCTTCTAAATTTTGGAAACATCCAACAAAAATTTGACCAATCAGAATTCCAGAAAAAACTCTAAGGTGATGAGGTTGATAAAAAATTTTGTGGATTTTATATAATTTACTATTTTTTTAAAATCTAAATAATGATACTCAGTCAGAATTGTGATTAATAGGAATAGTTTTCAAGGAAGTTAATCCTTTTTAAAAAACCTTTCAAATTAGTTTAAGGTCAACAAAAAAATTTTTCCACAAAACCCTTAACAAAAAACTAAAGTCAGCCAGGTGTTGGAAAAAGTTTGAGTGATTTCAGATACTTTTAGAGAATGTCAGCAAAGTCTACAGCTGAAAAAATATATATATTTCAATCTAATTGAAAAACTCCTACATTTCAGTTCATTCTATCAACATGAGTAAGACTTTTATAAGGAACGAATCTCTATCCCAAAAGTTGAAACCAATCATAATTCTATAGAGAACCTCCAGAACAATTCTTCTGCTCGACAGCTCTTTGATTAAACATTTTTGTAAATAATTGATGTTTGATTTTTTTTCCTTATTTGAAATTAATTAATTTTGTCAATTTCGTTTTAATTATGAGAATAGATGAGAAATTCAGGGTAAAAACTTGAAAAACAATTAGAATACAACCCAAGTTAGCGCCCTAAATTTTCACACATGATTTGAAAAAATTTGATTGATTATCGCACACATGTTAGAAAAAAACACCAGAAAATTTGTACACAAGTAAAAAGTACCACCTGGTGGTTTTTTTGCATCTTAGCAAAAAAATTCAATCACTTTTTGCACTTTGTAGAAAAAAATGAAACACCGATTCCATTTTGTAGAAAAAATTGAAACACTTATAGCATTTTGTGGAAAAAAGTGAAACACTTTTCACATGTTGTCAAAAAATGTGAGCCACTTTTCACATTTTGTCGAAAAAAGTAATATACTTTTGGCACCTTGTCAAAAAATTTTGGAACAGTTTTGCATTTTGTCGGAAAAAGTGAAAAACTTACGCATCTTGTCAAAAAAATGAAACACTTTTCGCATTTTGTAAAAAAACTTGAAACACTTTGCGCATCTTGTCAAAAAAATGCATTTGCGCAAAAAACCAAACAGTTTTCGAATTTTGTAGAAAAAGTTAAAACACTTTGCGCATCTTGCGATTACAACTTTTTTTGCACAGTTAATTTTTAGTCTTTATGAATTTTTTTTCTCAAAATTGAATCTTTTGGAAAACTAATTGTGCATGTCTGTTGATCAAAAACTATAGAAAACCAATGTGTTAACATAGAGAATAGCGATGAAAGTCATCAAAGTAGAAACTTTCTAAGCAAAAAGTCAACATGTTTTTCACAAAATAATTTTGCGTTTTTAAATTAATCATTCAAGAAATAAAGTTGGATTTTTGCAAAAACCTTTGAAAAAACCATGAAAACACATGCATTTTACCAAAAAAATCTTGGATTTTTTTGGACACTTACACGGTTTTTATTTTTTTTACACAAACTTTAGTTTTTGCAAAATATTTTGAAATGTTTAAATCATTTGTATTAGAAAATTCAGAATAAAATATACATCCTTTAAAAATTTAATGATAGTTTGCATTCTTTTCGAGAGAATCAATTCAAAATCTACATCTTGCAAAAAAATTTGAGAAGGTGTTTTGCACTTGTAAAAAATTACATAGGTTTATATGATAAAAACCGTTCAAGCTGGATTAAAATTAACTTTGACAAGATTTTTGTAACAAATGTTCAATTATCATTGAAAAAAGCCAATCCGAGGGTCTGACATGATTCTCGAATAAGCTAAAAAGGTGCTTTTGAAAAATTTAGCTTTAAAAAAAACCCCACCAGAGAAAATGACGTCATTACACTTCACTTTTGTAGAACAGTGAAACTTATTGAACAGTAGAATTTTTTTACCAGAGAAAATTACGGTATAGTTCCTAACTTCTAGAATATTCTAGTTTTTAGAATCTACAGACTAAATCCTCGAAATTTATAAGACCTTACATATTAACTTCTAGATTTTTCTGGTTCTTCTAAATTTTGGAAACATCCAACAAAAATTTGACCAATCAGAATTCCAGAAAAAACTCTAAGGTGATGAGGTTGATAAAAAATTTTGTGGATTTTATATAATTTACTATTTTTTTAAAATCTAAATAATGATACTCAGTCAGAATTGTGATTAATAGGAATAGTTTTCAAGGAAGTTAATCCTTTTTAAAAAACCTTTCAAATTAGTTTAAGGTCAACAAAAAAATTTTTCCACAAAACCCTTAACAAAAAACTAAAGTCAGCCAGGTGTTGGAAAAAGTTTGAGTGATTTCAGATACTTTTAGAGAATGTCAGCAAAGTCTACAGCTGAAAAAATATATATATTTCAATCTAATTGAAAAACTCCTACATTTCAGTTCATTCTATCAACATGAGTAAGACTTTTATAAGGAACGAATCTCTATCCCAAAAGTTGAAACCAATCATAATTGAACGGGCGAGTTACAACATCCAGTTTAAAATTGGTACCGAATTTGTCAAGATTTTCAAAATTTAAAAAATTCTCCCAGTCTAGTGAGCAAATTATCATAGATCTTCCGGGATGGAGTGAACTCGAGAGTAAAAGACTTAGAGATTCTAGAAAATAAGTAGCTATGTCTCAGTCACATTCGAGAACAAAGTACGGGTTTTCATATGATTCAAATGAAAAATAGATTAATGAAATTAAAGATCTGGGATACGGAAATAGTTTTCACGTAATTCCAAGTGAACAATTACTACAGATATTCCCTTTTTGATTGGCGAATTATTGAAAGCATTCGTGATAAAAGATGCAATAAAGAAAAATTGAACATTCAACAGGATAACTGATCTCTGTTGAGACAAAAACATAGTGTGGTCGATGAAGAAGAAAGTGACAAAGGAATTCCAAAGTAAACACAATTTTTGTTTCAAATAAATTTTTTACACATTTATTAACATTTTTTATTTGTTTCTCAATTGAGTTTTTTCTTTCATTTGAAACAAATGTTTCTGAACCTGAACCAAAACTTGGTTTTTAAAGAGTTATCAGTGAAAAATCTTGGGAGCACAATTGAAGACAATTGATTATTTTAATCACAAAGGTTACATAATTACTATTTACAAAACCATAACCATAAAAAAACAATCAATTATTTTGATCAAATCATACTCAATTTTACTCTAAGGATAACTAAGCTCAAGAAAAAAACATGGTGTGGAACAAGAAGCAGAATGAGACCACTAACTCAAAACTTAACTCAATTTTTGTTTCAAATAATTTTTTGTCTTTTGTTACTTTTATTAAATTTTCCTTTTTGTTTGAAAATTTTTTTTTTCTTCTGATCTAGATGTTCTTGAACAAAAACTTAATGAATTATCAGTTTTTCAAAGAGTTATAAAAATTTGAAGACTTATTAGCGCAAATTGTTGATAGCATATTTAAAGACAGTTGATTATTTTATCACAAAATTTACATTTTAATTTGCAAAGAACCGCGCCAATAAACAAAAACAATCGATAATCTTCATTGAATCAGACTCATATTTTGACTTTTGTTCTTTTTTGGAATTCTGTTTGGAAACGCTGAACCAATAGTTTGTTTGGAAGCAAGTTTTTGATTAGAACTTGGATATTGTCTCTTGAATTTTTTCCGAATTAGTCGTTTTTTTGAAATACTAGGCATCTTTTTGGCACCTCTCAATCGTAAGCTATGTTAAACTGCTCGACTAAGCTGATTGTTTACTTCTCCGCTTGATGTAACAAAATTGGAGTATATTCTGTGTTTGAATGAAGTGTAACGACTGTCATCTGCTGAATGTATGCAAATAAACTTATCTATTCTCTGCAAAATTTGGCTGAAATTTGCTCCTAAAAAACCCAATGGAACCTAAAATTCTCCAACGAACATAAAGAGTTGTGAGTAGACACACAATAATCGTGGGTTACTATGTATTTTCGTGAAACTCGTTGGAAACTCTAAACAGAAACTAACCTTGATTTTTCATTTTAATCTGGAAAAAAGCGGGGAAAAGCTTGACACAGAGCGGCTGCCAATGGGAAGAATGGTTTTTGCAGAGAATTGTGAAATAATAAAGGAGAAATAACGCCTACGCATCTTCCGTACAGAGAAAATTTATACAAAACCTTCATATTTCGTACTACTTTCAAAATCGAAATCGCGATGGCTCATACTGCTTACTTCTGTTTTCATTTAATCTCAAAATCGTTTCTCTCAATTTTTCTCATCTGATCAGTTTGCTCTTCAACAATGTGATCAAGAAGATTGATAACCCCACTTATATTAAGTTTTTAAATAATCAAAAAAGAATTGGGAGATTTGTTTGGTTCCAAAAATCCTACAAGGGGAAAAATATACTTCGAAACGTGCTTTCAACTGATAAAAAAAATAATTTGGGACAATTTGAAAACCCAACCTCTCTAATTTAGTGAAAAATAAGGAGAAGCAACATTAACAACCCAGAGTAATGATATCCATGATGCTGAAAACCTTGGTTTCGAACCTATATATGAAGCCAAATCTGTCAAAGGATCAACTTTGTATCTGAAGCTCGACATCTGTAATGTAGTATATGAAATAGCAACATACAACGTGAGGAGGATGAGTGTCTCAATCAAGAAGTACAATGTGAACAATCTTCACTATCAAAAAGAATGAGGCACTGAAGCAAGTTGCCTATCCAACTATACTTTAAATGAATTCAAAGAACTGTCC
>NC_087069.1:43852680-43892708 GCF_963678635.1 Symsagittifera roscoffensis | reverse complement strand
TTTACTGCAGCAACTGAACAAGGGAACTTAGAGGACAACTTGTACAAATTACATTGTAATAGTTAGAAATTACCAGTTCTAATTTTATTTCTGCCAGCAAGTTGTTTTGTTCAATTGATACTATTTTCCTTTTAAATTCCCCAGTTCTGAATAATTGTTCTTGCAAAATGATTTCAATAGCGAAAACGTGTTTTAAGCAGAAAACAAGAATAACCGTAAAACTTAGAACTTTTCAATGTAAAAATTATGAAAATTTAGTTGAAGAAGCATCAGAGAGATAGTCATCAGTTATGAAGAACATTTTGTTAAAATCATACAATATCTAAAATGATTTTTAAAAAATTACCTCATTTATGCCAATTTTAGCAGCAAACTGTTCATTTTTCATCCTTGATGTAAAGTTTGTTGTTATCAACGTGAAAAGTTTCTCAGGAAGTTATAATTTTTGTACAAAATCAGGTTAATCATTGAGAAAAAACTGAGGAAGAGTTGAATCATGGAGTTTGATAAAGAAATTGTAATGAATATTGCTCTTTTTGTTCATTTGAATTGAGACTCTCAGGTAAATTCTCCCTGAACTGGACAAAAAACCAGTTAATTACACAAATAAAAGATTATAAAACTGAAAACATTGAATAGATTTGAATACTTTCAACTTTACTTTCTCAAAAATTAAGATAAAGCTTACTTTTTTTTTCTTTCGACTATTCAATAAAATGATTTGGGACCATTTGTAAACCCAACAAGTCTAAAGGAGTAGAAGCAACATTCACAATCCAGAGTAATGATATTCATGATGCTGAAAACCTTGGTTTCGAACCTATATATGAAGCCAAATCTGTCAAAGAAACAACTTTGTATCTGAAGCTCGACATCTGTAATATAGTATATGAAATAGCAATATACAACATGAGGAGGATGCGTGCCTCAATCAAGAAGTACAATGTGAACAATCTTCACTACCAAAGAGAATGAGGCACTGAAGCAAGTTGCCTATCCAGCTATACTTTAAATGAATTCAAAGAACTGTCCTAAGCTTTAGGAGACTTTATGTTTGTTGATAAATGTAAACCTCAGCAATGTTTTGTGATTTTTTGTAAGATTGGTAAATGAATTATTATTGATTCAAAACTATTTTCTCACTGAATTGTTCATTTTAGAGCTAGGATATCAAAGGAAAAGTGAGACAAAACATACAATTTAATCGAAATAGGCATAAGACATTAACCAATTATCAGTTGATTTTCAAGTATTTGCTTAGGGAAACTGCAAAAAAAAATTTTTTAGATAATGTTCTTACCTAAATTCAAGTAAATTTTGTCTTATCTGAACAAAATCACAAACAGGAATTTGTTTATAGTTGAAAACTTCACTCAATAATTTTTATAATTCTCTATCTCATTGGTTGTTTTCAGTTTTTTTTTGCAATACTTAGAAGTTTTAATTGGCTACATGAAGTTCCTAAAAACAAATGATTTGTCAACAATCTTTTTATATAGAAGAATTAACTCAGATTGAGTGGTCGTTTAGTAAAAAACAAAAATGGACGAGGTTATGAAACAAAAAATGAAGATAAGGGAACATCATTTCGATTACTGTTTTGAATTTGATACAAACACAAAATCTAGATTTGTCAGAATATCTTTTAATCGATCATCCAAAATTGAAAAGAATATCGGTTGCTTATACTTCAAAATGCCAAAAAAAGCAATAAAAATTTATTTTTTAGCAGTTTTTTTTTCACTGGTTAGAAATAGAACAAATCAAAAAAGTTTGATCAAAATTTCAAAGTTTGAATTGAGTATCAGAAAAATATATATAAACCAGACAGGAAGTCTCATATATATATACTTTGGTGTCAAATGTATCTGTTAGTTGTGTTAGGAAAACTCAAAAAAAAATTGATTGATTAGGAAAATTTCATAAACTTCGTTTTGTTCTGATCTAAAACAAATTTTAAAATCTGGTAATACTTCATTCCGATTGGTTAATTCCACAATAATTACCTGTTAAGGGTAACGCTCGATTCTGATTTGTTGTTATCAAAATTTTTGAAACCTCCATGGTTAGATTGCATGATTTATTTTTCAGCGTGGCCGAGTAAGAAGATATCCAATCTGATTTTCTCTCACGTTAAAAACAACAAATGGGAAATTTATATAAGTGTTTTTATATACTTTTTTTCATTTTTTCAGGCTATTCAACTCTTCTTATCTAAGAATTTGAGACATTCAAAACCTCCCATTTATTCTCAAATTCTTTCTTTTCTTCTTGAGATCCCGTCACTGAATAGAAACGAAAAGTTACATGTCTTGAATGTGGCAGAGAGTACGCACAAAAAGATGCGTCAAGACATCGTAGAATTTGTGGTGTTTTGAAATGTCGAACTGTAATTTTTATACATATAGCAGCGAGGAAATTACTAATTATATCAAGAAGAAGCATTCTTATTTCAACGTAATGGTAAACATGGAAAGGGACGCTCAGCAGTCTCCAATCACACTCCAAGAAAAGGGAAAAAATAATATTTTTTATTGAAACATAACTGACCTAGAAAAGATTTTAAAACGTCTGTTTTTGCTAGCTTTTGAAAGACTCAAGATAAAAAATTCATCCCTCCAACCAAAATTCACCTCCATATATGAATTCAGAGTTGAAACAGCAACATACAGGTATCAGAATGGGTAAATCATTTGAAGATTTTCAGCAAATGATTTATGGTATTAATTCTGCTTTGGATTTTCGAATGTTCGATGAAGTGATACATTTTTCCATCTAAAATTCATTTTTCAAGTTAAATTTTGTTCAAATTGGATTAGGTTGGAAGACAGTAGGTAAAGCAGAAATTGAGAAAATAGTATATCGAGATACAAAACTCAATTTATTTCATTTGGAGTTTTGAGATAATTTTACCTAAATTTAGCTTATAAATTGTATCTTGAGAAACAATTCAACATAAAGTCTCAAAGATTTATATTGATGTGTAGTTTTTTGGACAATTTGATATAATTTGATAGATTAGGTGAGTTTTTATGAAAATTCAGAAAGTTTGAGGTTAGTTTTTGGGAAGTAAACACAACTAAGACATCTGCTTTCAAGATCAACAGTCCATTACTTTGGAATAAAAACAAAAAAATTTTAGGTGATAGATTTTTAGAGAAAACAAAATGGAGCTTGCCAAAAAATTCTAAGGGAACTGATACTTTAGCAGAACCAGTTGTAGGATTTCTTAATTTATTGATATTTAACATGAAAAAACTCATTTACACACACAGTAAAAAGCTCTTCTGGTTAGCTTCAATTTTTTTTTCAATTAGAAAATTAGGTAGAACTATAGAGTTTTTGCTTAATAAGTTTCGCAAAATTTTTCAATTGTTACAGTTTGCATCTTGATTTCCTTTTCTAACTTGTTTTTTAAGAAGAGTTCTTTTATAAGTTTCAAGATGTTGCAGAAGTTTAGAACTCGGTTCTCTTTCAAATTTCTACTTCCGAAGGTTTTCAGATTTTAAACAATAGAGCTGCTGCTAATTTGTTCTCAAAACACAACGTAAAATGATGCCAACTAAAATACAATTTGAGCTTAATTTTAAAGTATATTTTTCCAATTAGATCAAAAACACCAAAAAATAGCCAAAATCTTGAGTTTCAGCTAGATAGACTAAAAAAAGGAAGATTATTAAAAAAAATACTTAATAGCACAAATTATACCAAATCTTATCGATTTTTGAAGGTTTTTTTGAAAAATTTCTATTTTTTCAAAATCCAAGCTTTTGCACATCTTACTATTGGCTACCCATGAACCAAAAAAATAAAATCTTCATTACACAACCTACACGTAAAACTCACCAATTACATAACTCGCGCCTAGATTAATGCAAAAAACTAGACATTTCCAAACAAAGTTTGAAAAAATACTGTTTTTTATACAATTCTATTACTATCACACTGAAACCTTACCATTCCCAATCATGATACAAAGTGAAACCTATGCTCTATCTTAATACAATGAATTTCTATTACTTATCCTTGTACATAGGGAAATCTATACACTATCCTAATACATAGCCAGCGGTCCCGCAAAAATATTCCCTATCTTAAAACACGAAGGACCGCCGGTCCCCCCCCCCCGCCACTTCTGCTCACTCTTCTACTAGTAAAAACTCTAAAAAACTCTTATTGAGAACACAGATCAGTTCAAGTATCACAGTTGGTTCATTTTTTTTATTGTTTTTGATCGTTTAATTGGTTGTTTTTTATCGCAATTTAATGTGCGCAGATAAAATAGCTCGTAATTTTTTGAGTTTTATCGAGATTTTTTTTATCAATTTTTTTTCTCATTGAACTTTAATCCTTTGTTTGAAGGTAACCACTTCAATTGAAAAATGAAGACCAAGCCAGCCCAAAGTCCTACCAATTGAGAATTAAATCGACCAAAAGTTTTTATTATTCTTGTTCAAAAATGCTGGATGCATTTGTGGTTTTACTCTGTCAACTTGAGTTGCTGTCTGCTACTTTTCCTGATTAACTGTTTGTAACCGTTGGTTTTTTTTAATTATGCTGTGCATAAACTTGTTGTATTAACTTGTTATATAGTAGTTCCATTGTGTTGAAACATTAATGAAAAATGTTTTAGTTTTTTATGGGGTCAATTTGTTTTTATATCACTTCCTGATATTATTGAATGGTTTCCGGACTCATTATTATGAGTAATGAACGATTGAAGACTCTTACATAGGTCTTGCTGTTTTTTTTTGGTATTTTTTTCAGTAACGCACTTTTTGTATTTTTCGAGTTGAAAGTTAAAGCCATCTGCTGAAAGTGACGTAAATAGCACTCTCCAAACACGAACGTGGAAATGGCGCAAAAAAAATGAAAACGATTTCTAGTTCGAAGGTGAAATTTAATTCTCAGATTTCCCTGCGGAATAAAAGCTTAACATTTTGACCCAGTTTTCTCAAATAGGGTTAATGTTAACAAAAAAACGCCATTCATAGATTGTTGTAGAAATTCAAAGAGCTTTTAGGTCAGATATTTTCTTCTTCGCAATTCGAATTTAAAAAATTCGAAAATAAGTCAGTGTTTTGTTTTCTGTTTACTTGAGTTCAATGACTCTTTTCCAATTGTCTGCTATGTTTTATTCCTGTCATTATTAAATCTAACAACCTCTTGCTTTTTTAGTGTAAAAAATTGAAGTGATTTTCACTTATACGATATGATGATTTTCTTGTTTGTTTGTTTTTTTCTTCAGGAAAAACCCAGTTGTTTTCGCTCAAATTTGATTTTTCGATGTGTGACTTTTGATATCTTTTTTAATTTATTATCAGTTTCTTTATCAAATGAAGACAAATTTTTAAGACAAACAAAGATGTAGAAACAAGTAAGAGAGCTGAAAACAACCTCTTATAAATCTTGATTTGAAAAAAAATCATGTTTAACAAAAACATGTTTAAAAAAGAACGTTGAACAAAACATCAAAAAAAAAATAAATTAAGCCAAAAATGAAGAAAAAAATGCGTATCTTTGAATCATTTAAAATAATGAGTCCGGAAACCTATGAATACAATCAGAAAGTGAAATAAGATCAAGGAGAACTTTTTTTAAAGTAACAGCGAAAAACCTAAAAAACTCATTGAAACTACAATCTATTAAGTTAATACAACAAGTGTATACTCAAAAAGATTTAAAAAAATCTAAGGATTACAACCATTTAATCAGGAAAAGTTGACAGAGTAAAACAACATATGCCTCGAGCAATTTCGAACAAAATCATTAAAAATTTTAGGTCGATTTACTTCTGAAACATTAAGCTTGCTTGGTCTTTTTTCAATTGAAACGGTTATCTTTAATCAAAGGACTGTATCCATTGAGAAAAGAACTCTTAAAAAAATCGATAAAACTAGAGAAAAAAACACAGAATTGGTTTAAAAAAAGGCGAGCAATATTATCTGCGCCAAAAAATTTGCGATAAAACAACCGATCAAACGACCACTAAAAACAAAATATTGGACCAACTGTGATACTTGAAATGAGAGAAAAATGAAAAAACTATTTCTGAGAGTATTGATTTCAAGTCTTTCTTTCATTTAAGTTTTTCTTTAATTTCATTTTTAAACTCAATCACTCCCACATAATACCAAACAAAATAATCGAAAAAACGTTCGGGAAATAGGCCGCCAAAGTTAAAGCCGACCTCTTCCAGCGACCAAATACCAAAAACATTTTCGGTACAGAAAAAAAAATCTGCAAAAGACACTAATTAAGAACCCAGAGCCCATGCCTAAAATGCAACTACGACACTCTACAAAAAACATGCTACTGAAACGATTACCTCTTAGTTCATTTTGTGAACAACGTTTTTTACGGGAAGAACTTTCATTTTTTCGTAATGTCAGGCAAGTAGGTGTTAAATTCTTCACACAAACTTCTTAAATCTGAGCCATAGAAAAACCAATTTTAAACTAAAACTAATAAAGTAACACTAACTAGCCTCAGAAAAAAAGCTTTCAATAAAATCTTTTTGATTCGTTAGTCATGTTTGGCAGTCAACTGTATTCAATCATGGTCAATTAGCGTTAAGTTTTTTCCTCTTAGCACACACGAAACCGGAACAAATTTGACAAAGAAATGTTTCTCTTTGTAATAATGTCATCGGAATTTTCGGAGTTAATTTTTTCTATTTTTAAATTTGTTCCACTTGATCGAGAACTAGCTGCCGAATTGCGAAAACAATTTGTATTTATGTACTTTTTCGTGAGCTAGTTGCCCAATTGCAAACACGTTTTCTTTGTGAACAATCTCGTTGAACCCGGGGTACAACGACTAATTAAGGGATGACAGATATTACGGTATATTAATAAAGAGATAACACAAACAATATTTAAAAAAATGAATTGATTAGTTATGACTAGGTATTTCAAAATTGTTTATGGCATTTATACTCAGTATTACAAATTGAATTAATTCATTAGCTATCTAGAAATCAGTGAAAGCGCCTTGATAATACAACAGAAAGCAAGGCACATAATCAAAAGAAGGCACATAGGAAGGGGTAGCCCTTTATGCCAGATTGACCTCAGACCAGAAAACCGTAAGTTAATGAGTCTTAAGTTTTCTTAAAATAGAAAAAAACAAACGCTGAAATAAGTCAGTTTAGGACTTTTTAATTTTTTTTATAGTCAGTTTTGACTGTTAAAAGCATGCTGATTGGTTGAGACTCTTCAGACATTCGGTTTTTCTGTCATGAAAATAGACCCCAAATACGTAGTTTGCCCCCTAAAATTGTTCCCATATCGGTAAGTTCTATTTAAAATCCTATTTAACCATTGCCACTAAGCAATTAATTGCCGAGAATAGTGTATCATTCAAGCCACTGAAGATCAAAACCAACTTTATAGCGCAATAAACAGTTGCACAATTATTGCCAGTTTATTTTTAAAATAATTTTAAGCAACAGCAGTTTTCATGTTCATCAATTTTTTTGTAATTTTATAGAATAGTGCTATCTATAAATTGTTCAGTTTTTCACTTAAAAATACTCTTTTGCGATTGGTCCAGTATTTTTTCATTGTTACTCATAGTCGATTCTGATTTGATTTTCTTTACTTTTATTTTTCTTTAATATTATAGTTAATTGTAGTCTGATTGGTCTATTCTTATTGAATCTACCTCTTCTGTTATCTTTTCAACTGTGAACGAATAGTGAGTAAGTGAAGCTGGCTTAGTCCAGTGCACCCTGAGGTGCATCTCCTCTGCCTTTGTAGGGTGCATCCTCTGGGCGCAAAAGTTGACCTGATCCGGTGGCAAGTCCCGTCTCAACTCATCCGGCATGATGTACGGTACGGCTAAGAAAAACAATCACAAAATAGAATCATAAAAAAATTTTAAATATTACAGAGCTTTAAATTTGAAAAAGGACCAGAATATTGCGTTTTTTGAATCTGAAGTTCACTAGTTACGCTCATCGATTAAACACTTTCTGCATTCCGTCCTTTCGGCATGGGATTAGCACCTAGTGTTATATAAGCTAGCCAAAGAGCAATCCATCTGCAATGAGAAAAACAGCCAAAAACAATAAGCTTCTTTTAAGTTTTTCATCATTTATCAATAAACATAGACAACAGACAGCTGAAAAAGAGTCAATTAACGCAAGTAAACAGAAAATCCCAACTGTTGAGCTTTCAAGAAAAAAATAGATGGCCTTAGAGCTCTTTGGATTTCTGGAACAATTTAAGTTTAATCTTTTTTTTATTACATTAACCCAATTTGAGAAAATTGAATCGAAATATGAAATTTTGATTTCGCCGGGATAAGATTAAACTCGAACTTCAAAACCTGAAGTCGATCGCGTGACTTTTTCAATTTTTCTGTTCGGTAGTGGAGTTATAGTGGTGTTCGATATAAGAATTTTTTCCTGAAAGAAAAAACCAAAAAAAAAGTCAGCAAGATCTATATAAGAGTACTCGCTACGCTTATTAATCTTAAACAGACGACTTCCCGAATAGTTGAGGGTCTACCTTATATTTTTCGTCTATAATTTGTTCATCTATTATTAATCCAACTTGTGTTAATCGTCTTTCTTGAAGATAGCTTACATTGTGGTTGGTGAGTACTCTGAATGCCTCGATCACTCGTTCCACAATGTCCACTTGTGCAGTCTCTCTCGTCATGAAGTCCAGGAAGGCCTGGAACGTCACATATGTATCGTGTTGATTACGTCAAATTTTTCTAACGATATACAGGATGTTTTATTGAAAAAACCAATCAGGTTCTTTTTAAACGGTTGTTTTTGTAAATCTGTTCATTTGTCTCTATCGGGCGATGCTGTGACCGACGGATGTGCTACTCAATTACAAAAATGGTGCTTGATTTTTCAATGGAGGCTACAATACGTGCGAAACAGTAGTTAAGAGCTTTAACTGATGAAGCGGACAAAATGGGAATGCTAAAAGAAAATGTCGGTTTTTTTGTTAAAAATTCGATTCGCGGTTAAGCCACGTGAAAACAATGACGCATGAAAAATGAAAAAATCAGACAACAAAGCATCAAAAACAATCATCTTTTCGGTTGGGTAATTGCAATTTGTGAAAAACAGAGAAACTATCGTTATTTAGCGATTGTCCAATTACCCTTGCTAACAACGAAAGTCTAAAAATCAGGAAAACTGAGATTTTGCAGAACAATCCTCCCAGCTAGCGATGGAGCCATTATTTTGCAACGAAGAACACAAAACCGAAAGTGTCCATCTTTCAACTTTATTTTACACCATATTAAACTTAATTTTCTGTATTTTAAGAGCTATGAATGAGGAAAAGTCTATTCTCATTCGATTATTATGGCATATTTATAAAAAAACAGCGCTTTTTTTGGGTGTGATATTAAAGCGTGGGGTTTTTGAGATCCAGCATTAGTTGCTTTTTTTAGAGAAAACAATGACGCATTAACTCAACCAATTAATCTGTATTGTTCGGCTTCTAACCTTATTTGTTTTATTGGCCCGGTTTAAGAAATGCTAAAGTAAAATTGTTTCTAGAGGTTAATAAAATGACACAAGATGAAACTTTGATGCTAGCGAATATTTATATGTTTTTGAATAAATTTTTCTGTCGTTATCATTTTTCAGTTATGATCAATTTTAGTGTTGTTTGTAGCCTCATGATCGGCTAAAATATTGACGCATTATTCCGCGCAGAGCCGATGTTCTAACTTGGCACCTGGAAGTGTGGTTTGGAAGCCTTCTGGATACCCGAAAAAAATTTTTCAACGTACTGAATATCAAAAATTCGATTATTTTCGTATCGTGAAGGAGAGGAAGATTGGTCGTCCCTCCATTTTTGTATTGTTTTAACACTAATTCTACAAAAAATGCAAAACAAAGCAAAAAACATTATTTTACAAAAACAAATTAAAAGGTAAAAAGGTAATCGAAAAAAATATAAGACAAAAAAACAGAAAATTTTGAAGAGCGTTTTTTTTTTCAAACAAAGTGCGATCCAACTTTGCTGTAAAAGATTGTTTGATGAAAAAAATTTTGCCCAGAGGATGCCCTTGTAGGGGGGATGCCCTCCAATTCTTAAAACTTATTTACATTACAGAACTTATCAAAAAAATATATAGAAGGGCTCCAAAATTCTCAGCTTTGCATACTGCAGTATGAAAAAACAAACCATGATAGGTTTTCTGTGCTTAATGGTTTACTTCGACCACTCTACACCATAAAAGTCTTTCTCAGCTGCATTCAGTTTTTTGAATCAGGGTTCGTTAAAAGCTTTATGTGTTTTCCATCATTCAAATATTTCGCAATCGTGTGTCTAGATTGATCCAATTGTTGAAAACCGTAAGAAGATTTACCTAAAAGTTTCATACTTTCTGCTACAGCTTCTGAGAGTGGGTTTACATCTCTTTAAATTATTGCATCAGCTACTGACTGTATGACTTATTGAAGCGTTTTGTGGAAAGTTTTGTACAAAGCGCTAAATTTTAGTGCAATCCAAGTTCCAAATAAACAACTAGGAAAATAGTGATAGCCGTTCCGGTTTCCAACTTGAAACCAGATATCAGCCTTTTTTGTATTTCAATCTCAATTGCAAAATTTTTTATATAGGCTCAAATAACTTTTTTCCAAGTTCGGTGTTTTTGAAAAGGGTGTAAAATTTGGCACAATTTTTTTTCATTTCATCTGAAACTACTAAATACCAAAGAACAAGACCAAAAAAATGCATCTTATGTCTTTGCTAAAAAAGTCTGGAGAAAGAAAAAATTTTTTGTAGAAAAAACGGGTCTAAAACGATGCTTGATCTTGTCATTGGTTATGAAATCACAACACCACAAACCTTCAACGTTTTGTATCTTTTTCTGTTAATGTACTCCCCCTCGAGTCATCAAAATCTCTATTTTTTTCCTAGCTCAATATCGTGTTAGGTCGAAGACCGACGACTTTGTGGACAGGAACAAAGTGGTATTATTGTCCCATTGCATCGAATACAGTCCATGTAAAAACTGTGCGATGAAACAGATGTGCATTCTGGTCTTGTTACTTTTTCTAAAAAGACATGACCATGTGCTCACAGTTGCGAGTTCTGTTATGTCTCTCCTCTAACTTCTAAATACTGAGATTAAGCTACTATCTCATATGCAGTCCTGTTGGCATGTTTTGACACATTGAGTCTGGGTAAAGCTGATTTGCATCAACTCCAACGAGTGACTTACAAATATTTGATGAATATTTAATGAATTTCTCATCAAGTAAAGTTTTTCGAGTAAACCCAATGGAATGGCCACCGGTCATGTATGTCGTTTCCTATTTTTTTTTTCACAGATACAGGTTTGCTAAATTTAAAAATGCTAATTCTAATTTTTATTAACCTACCTCTCTGTTATGATAAAACTCAGTAATTTTTTTGCATTATTTCAAGCAAAATAAGAACAAAATTTTGTTTGCTCGACAACTGCAAAAAGTTCTAGGCACTCCCTTCTTTTCCAAGTCTCTGGTAGGTAATTGTAATTTTCCTAACCAGATTGGGCACAGCTCACTTTTTTGTAATTTTTCATAGTCGGTAGGGTCTCGGTCTAGAGTATTGTTGTTTCTAAGTTTACTGAAAAATGTTTTGTATGGTCACAATTCTGGGAAATCAAGTTTGCCTGGCTTATGTAACCACTCATCGGGTAGGAATACATTTATTACGCTAGCTCTATATGCTTTCAAAAAAGAGAACTGAATTGATGCTCCATCCAGAAACTTCCATATATCAAAAAATGGTGTATCTCCAAATTGAAAAAAAAAATCCGTTTGCTGTTTTGATGAATGATGTTTCCTCTTCTTTATTGCGAACCAAGTAAGAGAATAGGTAAGATTTGATCATGTTCAAATCATATCTACCACTATTAAATCCAATCACAAGTAATTGTTTTTCACATCTCCTAACATATCTCTGCAGATGTTTTTCCAAATTAATCACTTGATTTTTCTAAATTTGCAAAAAAATAGAATGACATCTCAGCTTCTTTCGATTTTTCAACGCATTCAATTTTGATGAAATCTGTTACTCTAATTCTTTTCGCATCACTCGTTCGAATGATCACAAATACTTTTCATTCTTTCAGTGACACCTACTCTTAAGTCTAGAGTTTTTGTTCTCATCTCCAGCCTACTTTTCTCAGCCAATTGTTTGAGCTTGCTTGCAAGTTTTGTGGATCCTTGTTCTACAAAAAGATGGGTTCATCAATCAGACTTAATGATAAAAAGACTGAAATCTCAACCTGTTGTCAACCCAGAGCATAGTTTGGGTCTCTTTTAGTTCTTCTGTAGAAAAACAAATAGACTCGAAAAATTTTGTATCACCATAATAAGCTATCAAAAAATTTGTATCATAATAATAAGCTATCAAAACACATATATGAATACTATGATTGTTGACCTCAGTAGTTCGACTGTTTTGATAAATTTTTCAATAGTTTGTCGAGCTAGCTCTCCTGCATATCCTCCTTCTCCGATATCGAAATTGTATACAAAGTTGTTGCAATCAAATATTTCCTGAACAACAGGTACGTCTTCAACGGAAACTCCATGAAAGTTTTCGAGTCTCCACGAAGTGTGAGATTCGAGATCCTTGTGTCTTTTTGTGTAAATGGCGAATGCACGGAAAAATCCAAAGGACCTTCGTATGGTTCCTAGTCTTTGTTTTATATTAGACAGCTCACTTGTACATTTCGTAGTAAGGGCTCATGTAACACAGAGTCTGGATATTCAATTGGTAAATTTTTGAGTAAAGCAGCAAAAGTTGTAAAACTTTCTGTTTTGACGTTTTTGGGTACAGTGCTTAACAGTATCAAACATTTCTACTTTACCTTCAGTTGGAATCAAGTCTGCTTTGGAACACAGTAGATGAATTTTTTCTAAAAAAAACATATAGGACAGAATTGCGGCAGAATTTCGGCAGAATTGCGTCAGAATTGAGGTTGTTAAAGACTTCTTCATGTTTCGCTTTGATAATTTTAGTAACTAACTTGGCCGTTTGGAAGTTAAATAACTTATGTCCCAGTTTTTATCTCCGTATCTTCCAGAAAACGTGGAAAAGACTACAACTCACCTTTGAGTGTCTCTCAATCTTCTCCTTAATCCTCAACAATCTTGTTCAGGTCCGCTAGATTATCGCTTGGTTTCCACTGTTTTGCTCCATGTTCCTTTCTCTGATGTTGTTGAAGGGAGTAGAAACTCGGAAACACCTTCTCAAAAGACGAGCAAACCGTTGACTGCTTCAAACTTGATGTACTATAGTTAAATACTTACAATCAGAAAAAAAGAACTCCTGAACTACAGTGTTTCCGGTATCGAGCTGCATGCTGGCGAGCTTACATGTTTCAACAGTCCCCGCTGCTCATTTTCTTGTTTCAATTAAGAGCAGGCATTGTTTAATAATTGGGAAAAAGGAATCTGGAACTTCAGAAAAGTATCAAATTTATTAATTTAGAGTGACAATTGGGCTTGATTAAAAGTAAAAACTCTTTTTCTTTTTTTGCGAAGTAACGAGTTTTTAACTGATTCTTTCTAAATGGCAAAAAATTAATGATTTAATCCGATAGAAAACGCGGTTAATACTAACTATGACGTAATCTCCTGCGCAGTTTTGCTTTTATGGTCATGACGTCCTTTCTTCTAAATGAATGACATGATCATCAGCGCAAAATTTTTAAAATCTTTTTATAGAAGTGACGTCATCGCCTACGCAACTTTCCTTTATAGTAAATTGCTACCTCTTTCAGCTCAGAGTATCAACCATTCAGAATTCAGCTTTTACTAGATATAATTTGAAACGAAAAGTAGTTCATTTCTGAAAAATGTCAATCAAATAACACCTTTTTTTCTTCGAGTTACTCTACCAAAAAAAATGATTTCCAGATTGACTTCCTTATTGATGAAATAGAGTTCTCCAACTAAACAGAACCAATTTCGGGAAAAAAAGTCAAGGAAAGAGTTTTTTATCAAAGTCTTCAGCATCAAAGATTCAAATATACGGCTGAAATACATGTGACAAAAAAAAACATTTTTTAAGAAAATAATGAGTATAATCAGAATGTCATATGACAAAACTTCAAAGACTCTTTTTTCCTAAATTGTGAAACTGTCAAAACTCACTTCCCCTCTTTTTCCTCTTCGACATCTTGTTTGATTAGGTTCGTAATAAAACTTCCAGAGATTTGTTTGGAAAATTTATCCAGTTTGAGCTTTCCTCCCAATTTCACTTCCAAACAAAAAAACTCGTCTTTTTTCTCAAAATGCAGCAAATTCTCATTGACTACATAGAAAAATTCATCTTACTTTGAGAAAAAAACTGCAGAAAAGCCACTTGTATTAACTTTCTTTCCTTTATTACTTATATCGGCAATTTTTTCAATCTTACAGCAAAAACTGTTCTTCATTTTTTGATAAGTCTTTATTGTTATTTTGCTTTAGTTGAAATATGATGCTCCTTAACAGGTCAAATTTGCTGTGATTGGCTATGATAACCGATAAAAATATCTTGAATGGATATTTTTCTGATTGGAAAAAACAAAAGGTAAAAACTTGGAACCTGAACTCTGATTGGATACCACTGTTTATCAAAGTTTCAAATAATAGAAGCTGAAACCTGTTGGACACAATTATACTTTTTGAAAGCAAAATGTGTTTTGATTGGTTGAATTCACACACTTGGGTTGAATGTAACCCTCATTCTTGAGTAAAAGCCGTTTTTTTAAGTCAGGATTAGACAACAACGAGAATCAACTCTTCTGAGCCCCTCAATCACCAATTTAATCTCTCTACTCAACTCTCAGCTCCTGATTCAAAAAACGTATTTTTTTCCAGATCAACGGTTTTTTACTCTGTCGTCTCTTCTGATTTAGTTCAAAGATCAGATGAGTATTGGCATCTGCAGTCTTTCTTACCCAGTTGAATCTCCCAGCACAAGTGTGGTACATGGTTGAAGTCATGAGAAGAGACTTCAGTGAGCATCAACAGAGCTGAAATTAGCTAGGAGCGATAAAGATGATGTTGAATACTGCAGAACACGTTGAGATGAACTATCCCCTGTTTCCAGGCTCGCCATATGTGACTCAACCTGTGATTGATTTCCTATTTCCCTGGAAGGAATAAGGATCTGCCGAGAATCTAATTAAAAGGGAAGAGGATGAGGGGATCTCTGAACCAAGGACTACAGTGAAAGAAGCAACAATTAAATCACATGCGATGAAGCGAATACCAGTTTTGCGCTTCCTTGTGATCTTCCAAACAACTTTTGAAACTCAGTTGCTCGACAGCTCTTCGATTTGTAAACAGTTTTGTTGTCTTGTGTTTTTTTACCAACAAGAACTTTTATTTTTAGGAGACAGGGACAAATAAAACGAGGAAATATTTTAAGAGATAGTGACTTTCATAGAAACTTGGTTTGGAAAAGTTTGCATACAGGTTTAGAAGCCAACATTTTTTTTTGCAATTTGCAAACTTTTTCTCAGTTGCAAAAAAAAATACTTTTGATTTCTTGTGAAAAGATCATTTTTATTTTTGTTTTCGGTCCACATTTTTTCGCTCTTTCAAAAACTTTTGCAAATGAAAAATAAATGGTTAATTTTTATGAAGTCTTTGTTCTGACTTTCATCATTATGAACGCCAGTTTTTGCTTGTATGTTATCAAAAACATCTCGAAACAATGTATTTAGAGAGTAAGTGGCACAACAAATCATGAACTTTGAACGTTTCAAAAATTAAAAAAAAAACAGTTTTTCACCTTTTCTAAAAAAAACGTAGTTGATTATTTGCTTAATAAAAAATCAAATCAGCTTAACCTTGCTTAAATTTTATTGCACACCTACTAAGAAAAAGCACATAAAGAGACTGAAATCTGAACTTTTTATCAATCCAGAGCGTAGTTAATGTCTCTTATAGTTCTTTTGTAGTGACGCAAAAACTAAAAACATTAGGTTATTAAAAATGTTTGTATCATAATATTTAGCTATCAATAGCATATGTATGAATGATATGATTGTTGACCTCAGTAGTTTAAGTAATTTGATAAAAAAGTTTTCCTGAACATCAGGTACGTCTTCAACGAAAAATCCACTAAAGTTTTTAGTGTATGGCGAATGCACGGAAAAACACAAAGGATCTTCGTATGTTTTCTTATCTTTGTTTCATAATAGAGAGTTCACTTGTACATTTTGTAGTAAAGGCTCGGGTAAGCCAGAGACTGGACATCCAATTTGTAAGTTTTAGAGTGAAGCATCAAAAATTGTATAAAATTATACAATTTTTGATGCTTCACTCTAAAATTAATAAAATTAACGATTTATTCCGATAAACCAAGGTTGCTTATACTATCTATGACGTAATCTCCTGTGCAGATATAGTCATGAGTTTTTGTTCTCATCTCCAGCCTACTTTTCTCAGCCAATTGTTTGAGCTTGCTTGCAAGTTTTGTGGATCCTTGTTCTACAAAAAGATGGGTTCATCAATCAGACTTAATGATAAAAAGACTGAAATCTCAACCTGTTGTCAACCCAGAGCATAGTTTGGGTCTCTTTTAGTTCTTCTGTAGAAAAACAAATAGACTCGAAAAATTTTGTATCTCCATAATAAGCTATCAAAAAATTTGTATCATAATAATAAGCTATCAAAACACATATATGAATACTATGATTGTTGACCTCAGTAGTTCGACTGTTTTGATAAATTTTTCAATAGTTTGTCGAGCTAGCTCTCCTGCATATCCTCCTTCTCCGATATCGAAATTGTATACAAAGTTGTTGCAATCAAATATTTCCTGAACAACAGGTACGTCTTCAACGGAAACTCCATGAAAGTTTTCGAGTCTCCACGAAGTGTGAGATTCGAGATCCTTGTGTCTTTTTGTGTAAATGGCGAATGCACGGAAAAATCCAAAGGACCTTCGTATGGTTCCTAGTCTTTGTTTTATATTAGACAGCTCACTTGTACATTTCGTAGTAAGGGCTCATGTAACACGGAGTCTGGATATTCAATTGGTAAATTTTTGAGTAAAGCAGCAAAAGTTGTAAAACTTTCTGTTTTGACGTTTTTGGGTACAGTGCTTAACAGTATCAAACATTTCTACTTTACCTTCAGTTGGAATCAAGTCTGCTTTGGAACACAGTAGATGAATTTTTTCTAAAAAAACATATAGGACAGAATTGCGGCAGAATTTCGGCAGAATTGCGTCAGAATTGAGGTTGTTAAAGACTTCTTCATGTTTCGCTTTGATAATTTTAGTAACTAACTTGGCCGTTTGGAAGTTAAATAACTTATGTCCCAGTTTTTATCTCCGTATCTACCAGAAAACGTGGAAAAGACTACAACTCACCTTTGAGTGTCTCTCAATCTTCTCCTTAATCCTCAACAATCTTGTTCAGGTCCGCTAGATTATCGCTTGGTTTCCACTGTTTTGCTCCATGTTCCTTTCTCTGATGTTGTTGAAGGGAGTAGAAACTCGGAAACACCTTCTCAAAAGACGAGCAAACCGTTGACTGCTTCAAACTTGATATACTATAGTTAAAAACTTACAATCAGAAAAAAAGAACTCCTGAACTACAGTGTTTCCGGTATCGAGCTGCATGCTGGCGAGCTTACATGTTTCAACAGTCCCCACTGCTCATTTTCTTGTTTCAATTAAGAGCAGGCATTGTTTAATAATTGGGAAAAAGGAATCTGGAACTTCAGAAAAGTATCAAATTTATTAATTTAGAGTGACAATTGGGCTTGATTAAAAGTAAAAACTCTTTTTCTTTTTTTGCGAAGAAACGAGTTTTTAACTGATTCTTTCTAAATGGCAAAAAATTAATGATTTAATCCGATAGAAAACGCGGTTAAGGTTAATACTAACTATGACGTAATCTCCTGCGCAGTTTTGCTTTTATGGTCATGACGTCCTTTCTTCTAAATGAATGACATGATCATCAGCGCAAAATTTTTAAAATCTTTTTATAGAAGTGACGTCATCGCCTACGCAACTTTCCTTTATAGTGAATTGCTACCTCTTTCAGCTCAGAGTATCAACCATTCAGAATTCAGCTTTTACTAGATAAAATTTGAAACGAAAAGTAGTTCATTTCTGAAAAATGTCAATCAAATAACACCTTTTTTTCTTCGAGTTACTCTACCAAAAAAAATGATTTCCAGATTGACTTCCTTATTGATGAAATAGAGTTCTCCAACTAAACAGAACCAATTTCGGGAAAAAAAGTCAAGGAAAGAATTTTTTATCAAAGTCTTCAGCATCAAAGATTCAAATATACGGCTGAAATACATGTGACAAAAAAAAAACATTTTTTAAGAAAATAATGAGTATAATCAGAATGTCATATGACAAAACTTCAAAGACTCTTTTTTCCTAAATTGTGAAACTGTCAAAACTCACTTCCCCTCTTTTTCCTCTTCGACATCTTGTTTGATTAGGTTCGTAATAAAACTTCCAGAGATTTGTTTGGAAAATTTATCCAGTTTGAGCTTTCCTCCCAATTTCCAAACAAAAAAAACTCTTCTTTTTTCTCAAAATGCAGCAAATTCTCATTGACTACATAGAAAAATTCATCTTACTTTGAGAAAAAAACTGCAGAAAAGCAACTTGTATTAACTTTCTTTCCTTTATTACTTATATCGGCAATTTTTTCAATCTTACAGCAAAAACTGTTCTTCATTTTTTGATAAGTCTTTATTGTTATTTTGCTTTAGTTGAAATATGATGCTCCTTAACAGGTCAAATTTGCTGTGATTGGCTATGATAACCGATAAAAATATCTTTAATGGATATTTTTCTGATTGGAAAAAACAAAAGGTAAAAACTTGGAACCTGAACTCTGATTGGATACCACTGTTTATCAAAGTTTCAAATAATAGAAGCTGAAACCTGTTGGACACGATTATACTTTTTGAAAGCAAAATGTGTTTTGATTGGTTGAATTCACACACTTGGGTTGAATGTAACCCTCATTCTTGAGTAAAAGCCGTTTTTTTAAGTCAGGATTAGACAACAACGAGAATCAACTCTTCTGAGCCCCTCAATCATCAATTTAATCTCTCTACTCAACTCTCAGCTCCTGATTCAAAAAACGTATTTTTTTCCAGATCAACGTTTTTTTACTCTGTCGTCTCTTCTGATTTAGTTCAAAGATCAGATGAGTATTGGCATCTGCAGTCTTTCTTACCCAGTTGAATCTCCCAGCACAAGTGTGGTACATGGTTGAAGTCATGAGAAGAGACTTCAGTGAGCATCAACAGAGCTGAAATTAGCTAGAAGCGATAAAGATGATGTTGAATACTGCAGAACACGTTGAGATGAACTATCCCCTGTTTCCAGGCTCGCCATATGTGACTCAACCTGTGATTGATTTCCTATTTCCCTGGAAGGAAGAAGGATCTGCCGAGAATCTAATTAAAAGGGAAGAGGATGAGGGGATCTCTGAACCAAGGACTACAATGAAAGAAGCAACAATTAAATCACATGCGATTTCACATTGCGCTTCCTTGTGATCTTCCAAACAATTTTTGAAACTCAGTTGCTCGACAGCTCTTCGATTTGTAAACAGTTTTGTTGTCTTGTGTTTTTTTACCAACAAGAACTTTTATTTTTAGGAGACAGGGACAAATAAAACGAGGAAATATTTTAAGAGATAGTGACTTTCATAGAAACTTGGTTTGGAAAAGTTTGCATACAGGTTTAGAAGCCAACATTTTTTTTTGCAATTTGCAAACTTTTTCTCAGTTGCAAAAAAAAATACTTTTGATTTCTTGTGAAAAGATCATTTTTATTTTTGTTTTCGGTCCATATTTTCACACCTACTAAGAAAAAGCACATAAAGAGACTGAAATCTGAACTTTTTATCAATCCAGAGCGTAGTTAATGTCTCTTATAGTTCTTTTGTAGTGACGCAAAAACTAAAAACATTAGGTTATTAAAAATGTTTGTATCATAATATTTAGCTATCAATAGCATATGTATGAATGATATGATTGTTGACCTCAGTAGTTTAAGTAATTTGATAAAAAAGTTTTCCTGAACAACAGGTACGTCTTCAACGAAAAATCCACTAAAGTTTTTAGTGTATGGCGAATGCACGGAAAAACACAAAGGATCTTCGTATGTTTTCTTATCTTTGTTTCATAATAGAGAGTTCACTTGTACATTTTGTAGTAAAGGCTCGGGTAAGCCAGAGACTGGACATCCAATTTGTAAGTTTTAGAGTGAAGCATCAAAAATTGTATAAAATTATACAATTTTTGATGCTTCACTCTAAAATTAATAAAATTAACGATTTATTCCGATAAACCAAGGTTGCTTATACTATCTATGACGTAATCTCCTGTGCAGATATAGTCATGAAGTCATTTCTTCTAAATGAATGGCATCACCACCCCGCAAAATTCTTTTTGTTTCGATAACGTCATGTTTTATAAAGAAGTGATTTTCCTCCATCGTGAAAAGGCTACAACTTTCAGCTCAAAGTATCAATCATTCAGAACTCCGTATTTTCTAGATATGAGATGAAAAATAGTCTTTTTCTGAAAAATGTCAATCAAAAAACATTTGAGTTTCCTCGAGCTACTCTACGAAAAAAAAACTCCAACTGATTTTCTTATTGATGAAATAGAATTCACCAAATAAACAAAAGCCAATTTCGTGAAACATACTCAATGAGAGTTTTGTTTGATCAAAATATTGTGTGTCAAAGCTTCAAACTCACGGCTGCATTACATTTGATATAGAAAAAAATTAACTTTTGCTAGAAAAAATGAGTATTAATAGAAAGTCCTATGATAAATTTTCAAAACACACTTTTTCCCCAAAATCTAATTCTGTTAAAACTCCACAGCAATATCGCTTCTCTTGTTTTTTTTTTCATCAAAATCTCGTATGATTAGTTTCGGAATATATATTTCCAGAGATTTGTTATCCAGTTTGAGCTTTCCTCCCAAATTATTATCCAAACAAAAAAACTCGACTTTTACTCAAAATGCAATAAACTCTCATTGACTACACAGAAAAAATTCATCAAAATTTTTTTTCATCAAAATCTCGTATGATTAGTTTCGGAATATATATTTCCAGAGATTATAAAAATTATAAGATTATAAAAATTCCAGAGATTATAAAAATAGCTTACATGGATACTTCTTTTCTGATTGAAAACAGTAAAAGGTAAAAACTTGGTATTTGAATTCTGATTGGATACCACTTTTTATAAAAATTGCAAATAAAGGAAGCTGAATTCCGATTGGACACGATTATGGTCCTTTTAAGCAAAATGTGTTCTGATTGGTTATGCTCACACACTTGGATTGGAGGTAACCCTCACTTTTGAGCTAAAATCTTTTTTTTTTAGTCAGCTATAGACAACAACGATAATCAAATCCTCTGAGCTCTTCAATCACCATTTTCCTTCTCTTTACTCTACTTTAAGCCCATGGTTCAAAAAATTCTCTTCTCATTCCAATTAACAGTTTTTTTTTCACTCTGCCGTCTTTTTTCGTGATTCAGTTCAAAGAAAAGATCGGGACTTAGCTTTTGCAGTCGTTCTTACCCAATTGAATCTCCCAACACAAGTGCGGTACATGATTGAAGCCACAAGAAGAGACTCCAAAGAGCATCACCAGAGCTGGAATCACCTGAGAATAAAGAATATGACGTTGGAGATTGCAGCACGATGTTGGGATGAACTATCCCATGTTTCTAGACTCCAGATATGTGGCTCAACATGTAATTGATTTTCTCTTTTTCTTGAAAGAAGAACGATCTGCCGAGAATCCAATTGAAAACTACCAATTGAACCACATGCGATGAAATCACGGCTAGCTTTGCGCTCCCTTGAGAACTTCCAGACATTTTTTGAAACTATGTTGTTCGACAGCTCTTCAATTTGCAAACAGTTTCGTTGCCGTCTTGTGCTTTGTTTTCTTTTTCCAACAAAGAGTTTTATTCTTAGGCGATAAGGACAAAAGAATCAGAGAAATATTTCAAGAGATAGTGACTTTCAAAGAAAGCTTGTTTGAAAAACTTTGCTTTAAGGTTTAGAAATCGAAAATTTTTGCAGATTTGTTATGAAAAAAAAATTTGACTTTTTATGAAAAATTCATTAATTTTATGCACGCATAATTAAGAACTCTCCACAATTTTTGCACTCACACATAATTTTTGCAAATTAAAAAAAACTGCATCAAAGTTTTTTTGCCCTGTTAATGGTTTTACTTTTATGAATTCTCTGTTCTGATTTTCATCCTTTTGAAAACTAATTTTTGCATATTTGTTGCTCAGAAACATCTCAAAACAATGTATTGAGATTATAATAAGCACAACCATTCATGCACTTTGAACGTTTCTCAGCACAAAATCAATTGCAAAAAAAATTGTTGCGTTTTTGTGAAAATTTTCAAAACACCTTTACCTTTTGTAAAAAACTTATTGACATAATTGCATACTTTATAAAAACTCAATTCGAACTTTGAAATTTGCTTTAAAATGATTGCACACGTGCTATATATAAATTTATATAGCTTCAAACAATCAAGCTGAAATACGACTAAACTTCATTATTTGTATTTCATTCTTCACGACAAGTATTTCATTAACAAGTTTACAATTGAAGTTAGTAAAATTTGAGTTTGAACTTTTCAAATATCTTTCAAAATGGGTAGACACATGCTTCAGGAAAAAAACTTAGATAATATTTTTTGAATTTCTTCCACAGTAGACATTCCTTTTCAACTCTGGGTCTTTTTTCGGGTATTCTACAATTTGAATTGAATTTGACTGCTCGGTTCAGTTAATAGAGTACTTCGACGTTTGATAAAACAATGAGTGAAAAAAGTCTGTATTTGTACAAAATGTAAATTCAGTTTACACTTTGGTAAGTGAAATGATATTTGTCTAATCGTTGCAAAATTTGATCGATCGATGATCCCATTAAAACTGAGTGGCAATTGCAATTGTACAATGAACAGAACGATAAGCGGTTAAATACACAGTATTCTTGGGTAACAAGGAATTTTTCATACGAAGTGTCTGAGGTAGAGATAAAATGAGATGTTGCATTATAATCTGAAAGAAATGTAGGGTATGCTTGACACAGAGTAGATACCATTTACGAATCTTTGTCAAAAAAGGTTTCTATTGACAACTAATTGCTTTTAGAGTAGTTTAAACAGGTACGCAATGTCCATATTTAGCTTATCACCTTCTCACTATTCCATTAAAGGTAATGATTGCTTTTTTGGAGTAAACAGTGAGACACCTACACTTCCTAGTGTCTATTACATTCGAAACAAAATTATAATCAAACCTCTCCATCCGAACAATGGGCTCAGAGTCACAAATAAGAAAATCGGAAAAATATCCTTGCCAACTAAAATGATGATGCTAAAAGTTAATAAAAGAAATGGAAAATTTTCTGGGTGCCAGAAACCCGACAACGTAAACATGTACTTTGACCCTTGCTTTCAATCACTGAAGAAATTTATTGGGACAAAATGAAAAATCTCAGCAATTCTATCTTGGTGAAAAAGAAGGAGAGAGACTATCAGCACTTCGGAACATTTTAATTCACGAAGCTGAAAACTTCGGACTCGTTCCTATATTAGAACCCTATTCTGACAACAATCCAGTTATGGAGCAGGACATAGCAACATACAACAAGATGAGGGTGTTTCTCACAATCAAGTAGAACAGTGTGAACAAGCCATCATACAATCGGACTCGACTCTTCACTGCAAAGGAAACTAAAGTCTTGAAGCAAGTTACCTATTTGACCATTATTTTTACAAATTCTAACAACTCGCCCAAGACTGATCTGCGATGTTCAATGTTCAATTGAGAATCGCATAGTTCAGTAAGTTCATTGAGTGATGTTTCCTTATCTTGTTGTTCAAATATTCATTTTCGAGATTTTTTCTTAGTTTCTCATTTATGATGAGCAGTATGACTTGGAACAGTGGTTTTTAGACCAATCTTAATTTAAAGCTTCGAGAATTTTCATATAGTTTTTTGAAACAGCCTCAGCAGTTTTCACTATCAGTTTTGGAATCTCAAAAATTTACCGAACATGCAAGATTTAAATACAGAACCACAAATTTTCCAATTTGGGTGGCTTTGCATAATCAAAGAGGAAAACACTATCGTTCAGATTAAAAAAAAAATTCTCTTATAGTGTCGAGGAAAAGACAACAATTGAAATAAAAATCGAAAAAAATTGGTTAGAAAAAAGGAGTATAAGAAATGGTTATTTTTATCACCTGCGTTTTGTTTATGTAGAGACATTCAAAAAAACGTGTATCATTATTGACGAATGAACTGTATAAAATAAACTTTCGCAAACTGAAGGAAAATCTCAAATTTTTTGTTTAAATAAACAAAGTTTTTCATCAGGTTCAAATTAATTTTTTTATAATTTTTGTTTAAATGGTTTTAGACCCGGACATAATTTCAAAAACAATAAACAGAAAAATCCATATGGTGTTCTAATTGTATACGGAAATTTTTGTAAAGATCATTTTATCTCGAACTTAAACATCTTTCGACATTCTACAATTCTACATGAATCTGCTGGGTTTGCGAAATTTACTAAAAGGTTTTGCTTTTTTGTTTATAAAACAAATACAGAGTTTGAAAAATTATTTACAAATCTGAAAACTCCAGAAACTTAATTTTTTGCACGGTTATGAAAAAGGTAAAAGTCTGTCAGAAATTTTGAAAACAAAGATTACAAACTTGGATGACTACGCATGCCCAAAAAGTCAACTTTCGACAATCAAAGATGAATAACATGATTGGAGGTGTAAGAATTACCCATTTTATAATACAAAAACACTCACTGTGCAGAAAGAAGAGCATTTCCATAAGGAACATGGACTCGGCGTTTTTTAAACAAATAGTAAAGCATATCAAGGTTTTTGTAATATCATTCGTCCTAAAAATTGAAACATTCTTCATTACTCATTTTTCGTTCTGAAATTAAGATGAGTGATGAATGTGAAAAGCAATTAAACTTGACACATTGTGTTTTTGATGAAAAGAATGATAAGCGTATCATGGCTTTGATGTGTTTTGAAGTTTTTTGGAGGTACAGGTATGTTTTTTTTTAGTTCTACTGAGTCTTTTTTTTAGTTTTAAAACTAGCATGTGCAATTGTTTGTATATGAATATCACATATTTAGTCAAATTACGACGCAAAAAAGTTTCAAAATGAAAACTTGCCCTCAGGTTTATAAATGAAAGCTTCGTTTTTTACATTGTATAAAAAAAGAGACTTGGGCCAAAATACTTTTCAAAAAGGGTTTTAATTTCAAAATTACCCGTTCGAATCCTTAAATTTCGAGATGGAAGCAATATATTTTATCAGCGCTGAAGAACACTGACTAAACTCACAAGGTAAAAACCTGCCGAAATCTTCATCAGAGTAAAACTAATTTGAGGAAATACTCCGATAGGAAAGTCTTTGATCCAAACACTGGTGAGATATTGAAGCGGTCTTAGATTTGTGGTTAATCGAAAACTACAAAAACTCGATGATAGTTTTAGTCAATCATATGTGATCAAGAGATTGGAAAAAAAACGAATTAATCGACCTGGTTATCACCAATTGTATTTGAGAGAGATTAAAATTAATCTAGGTTAAGGCCGATTGTTTCATTAGGTAAAACTTCTCACTGCTGCCCCTATGTTACAATGGTAAAAGCAATGCAACTTAACGAAGATTTTACAGCTATAATTTTGGAAGAATTTCAAAAACACTATATTCTACTTTTGACTTGAATTCAAAAATCTATGCAGCTGAGCAGTTGCATTATCTAGAACTCAATACAATTTTTTTATTTCAGATGTATATTAGCTAACAATCGCAAAGATGAATAATTTTTCACTTGTGCAAAATATTGAAAAAAAATACTGACATATGATTGCTCGATTTGACATAATTTACTTCTTTGCTGATTCTTTGGGTAGAAAGAGATCACTTTACTTCTTTCTAACGAAACAAGTATCAGTGATTGGTTTGCCGAAAGCTACAAAACTTGATGAAAATTTTTCGCAATTTAGTCAGCATTTCGTCTTTTTAAACTCTCCCACAAAACTCAAATAAAAGTCAAAACTTTGATATAACAAAATTAAATTTTATAAGTAACTTATTGAAAAAAAGAATCTTTTAATTGTCATTTTAAATATTGGTAGTAAAATTATTATAGGATGTGATTTAATTGCCGTCTTCGCAAATTAACGTTTTTCTAAAACCTACTTGATATTTTCGAAGTTCTAACAGTTTCCACTTGTAGTTACACCTTATAGCAACGTCAATGTTAAAAATTAAAACTACGAATGACCAAATAGAAATAAAAGCAAATTTCACAGTAGTTTAACTTTTTTTGTTAGAAAAAAAATCAGAGAAAAATTCATTTTTGTGCAAAAAATCATCATTGACTCAACATAAATCAGAAAACAGATGGTTTCGTTTTACCCCCTACTTGACGTAAACACTTAATTTCTACCAGTTAGATAATGCACGCCATAATTTTTTTTTAATTTGAATTTTCGACACAAAAACCACAAAAAAATATATATTTTTTTACCTGTGTCCAAACATTATTACCATATCAATACTACTTAATACATTATCTTCTCTTAAGTTTTAAAACATACGTTTATGCATGGGGTCTACCAAGCTCCTCTCCCTATGTTTATTTTCAACATCTACTATTCGAGCGAACTAAAAGAGATATAGAGCAAACGATTTTAACTTTCAAACTCAACCTCGGAAATCCTTCTAAAGCATAGAAAGTGTGCTTAAGTGAATTGGAGGAAAAAAAACTCGAACCACAAGGTAATCAATACTTGCATTTAAAAGACGTTTTTCACGAGTATTGCTATACGATTAATGATAAAACTGAGAAATTTAGAACGGTAAAAAATTGTTATTCTTAATTTGGAAGGTGATTTTAATTGCTTAAATATACCTAACTTGTTACACTGTTTTTGTCGCTGGATTCTGCGTTACATTTCGGCACACTATTTTTGTCGTTGGATTCTGCGTTGCATGTTAAGCTAGAAACATGTTTGTCAGAAAATATTTTTTTTTTTCAATAACGTTTTCATATTACATCAATTTACAATTTTACACAACTTTTTGTTTTCAGATATCTATCATCCAACAAACGCAAAGATGGATAATTATCCACTTTTTGAAAAATCCTGGGTTTTGATTGCTCGATTTGACAAAAATGATTTTTTTTGGATAGAAAGAGATGACTTTAGTTTTTTTAAGAAAACAAGTATCGGCGAATGGTTTGCGGAAAGCTACAAAAACCTGATGATAATTTGTAGCATTTTAGTCTGCAATTTGTCCTTTTTAAAACCTTCCAGTGAAACTCAAGTAAAAGTCAAACATTTGCATATTTTGACTTTTGTAATTAATTTCATGTAACAATAGAAGTTTTATTGTCATTGTAAATTTTTGGCAGCAAAATTATTATACGATGCAATGATTCAATTAATGTCTTTGTAAATTAACGTTTGCTCTCAACATACTTGATTTTCTCGAAGCAACATCACTTTTAAAAGTTAATATTCTACAAATGGCCAAGTAGAATTAAAATAAATTTCACGATAGCTGAATATTTTTGATTTAAAAATTAAGAAAAAAACTCAATTTTCTTAGGCAAAAACTCACCATTGACTTAACATAAATGGAGAAAAACAAACTAAGTTGACCTCTTTTAACACTCTAAGCGTAATAAACCAGTGACATTTACCATTTAGATGGCGCGCGCAATTTTTTTTTAATTGAGTTTTCCACACAAAAACTTCAAAAAACTCATTTTTCTTACCAATGTCTAAGCACTCATACCCTACCAATTCTATTACTTAATTTAATACATTATCATCTCTTACGCTTTTATTCATATGTTCAGACATGGGGTCTGCCAAGCCATTTTCCATATGATCATTTCCAACATCTATTTTTCGAGCGAACTAAAAATTTTATAGCAAATGGTTTTAATTTTCAAACTCAATCTCGGAAAATCCTTATAAAGCATAGAAAGTATGCTTATGTGAGTTGGAGGAAAAAAGGAAAAAAAACTTCAATCACAAGGTAATTGAAACTTGCATTTAAAAGATGAATTTCTACAGTTATTGCTATACGAGTGATAATAAAATTGAGAAGTTTATAATGGTAAGAAGTTATGTTATTCTGTATTAGGAAAGTGTTCCTAATTACTTAAATAAACCTAACTTGTTACCCTGTTTTTGTCATTGGATTCTTTGTAACGTTTTGTCAAACAGCTAGAGATCATGCCTGCCATAAAAATTTTTTCAAATATAAAAAATCAATTTACAGTTTCACAAAAATAAACACACATATGCTATATTTCGCGTAAATGAAATTAGATAAATTTTGTTTAATTACTTGAATCGAGAGTTGCATTGTATTTTTTCGTCTCCTGTTGGCTCCCAGCTGTTACAGACTACAGTTGCTAAATAGGTGTCGTAATTTTTAGCATCATGCAGTAGACTTTCCCATTGATTATCGTAATATCTTCAATGAATGGTTTGTTGGGTTCATCTGTAAATTTTACAAAACAATCTTAATGTCTTCAAATGTTTTTTTTCTACAACAAACAACTCAAAAAAATTGACGTTTTTATCATCTACACCTAGTTGTTATCATCTAAAATTTAAAACTTAAAATCCAGGTTGAAACAACTGAAGTTGGCATCGACCACTTGCTGTTGGTTTCACATCACTGCTAATCAGCTCTTGTGCCCCCAAAAAAGCCGAAATCATCTTCTGTTTTTATCAATATTTCATTAAATGTACCAAGTTTGAGTCAAGTTTGAGATGCAGAGAACGTACTCAATCATTAGGATTAAAAAGAAAATAAAAATCCCCTTAGAGGGATTCTACGTCTTACTTGGAGCCCAAGGCATACCACAGTCGTAAATTTTTACAAATTCATTGGTTTCCTTGCATATTAGCTGTTGCGTATCCCAATCCAATTCGAAACCAGTCCAAAACCAGGCAGGGTCTGCAGGCTAAGTAGAATCAACAATAATCAGTTCGAAATTAATTTTTTGTGAAACCACTTTTAAAAATTCTAAGACTCGGTGAGAAATTTGAGTTAGTCGGATTTTACAAGAAAATTGAATGCAGAACAAAAGACTTTACGGGGGGAGAAAAACTTAAAAAGGGCATCATTTTAACACTTGACTCTAAACATAACAGAACAATGAGACGCATAAATTTTGACGTTTTAAAATTGAACTGGCTTCAACTGAAAAGCAACTATTCGATAAATCTTTAATTACTCCCTTATCTGCGTCCTTCCAACTTTATTTGAAGGTTGAGCCGGTAAAATCAGCTGAAAGTTAGCTTTCATCAATAATACCTGTAGAAGGGCTCAACCCTTACTGCTCCTATTACCAAAGGGCAACAATATGGTTACTTTTTTTATCGGTAAAAATTTTGATACAAAATTAGTTTTTTACTCCAAACTTTTGATAAAATATAGCCTGTGCTTAAAAAATTTGATATATCAAAGTTGAAAAGTGATTAAGATTTTCAGATAAGATTTCTGCAATTTGCTTATTTATTTGCACGAAAGCTCTTTTTTCCAATTTAACATCAAACTGTGTTTCATCTGATATTAGGAAACAATCAAAAAGTTTTTTTAATTTCTGTGCGAGGAATGTTTTTCGGCTTCGCTTACAGAGGACAGAAGTAAATCTTCCCAATCTCCTTTGACGCTGTAAGAACCAGTGAAGAGGGTCGAATTGACGGCTTGACAAGCATTTTTCGCCTGCACTCGACTGTTTGTGGTTTTTTGCAACTGAAGAGCCCGTTTCTTCAAAGATTTCGCGACATAACATTTGCAATCGGCTGACACGTCCTTACTAGTCAAAAACTTCAAACGCTCTTTGTAATATTAAGCTCGTCTTTGTTGTCGGGTTATGGCCACTCGCGAAATGGATTCACAAGGATTGGCAGTTGCATCTTCCCATGCTGACCATTCGTAGCTGATTTTACTGTCCGGATCACAATCTCCAGGATCAGGTTGCGATACTCCGTTGACAAAACATTGGAAGTCTGGAGAAGCCGCGTGGTAGATCTGATCAACACTAAAGTAAGGCAAACAATTGAAGAGATAATCTTAAAGACAATTTGAAGAAACTTTTTTTTTGGTTTTACAAGTTGAAAGAAATTTAAGTTTGTCTTTAAATTTCATCAAAAACTGTGAATTTGAAAAAAAAACTATTCAGGGTTCGTTTTTCCCAGGCGATAGCGTGGTTAGCACCTAGGCAAAAAAATTTATTAGACATTTTTCAATTTTGTAGTTGTTGCATAAATCTTTATTAGAGACTTAAGTAAAAGTGGGGTAACCTGTTTGATATATATTGATTTTGTTATAATGATAGATAAGAAGTTTGAGACAGCTAGTTGAAATAGATAGTTTCATAAATGGGGCTTCACTCAAAACCTTAGTTACTTATCTAACAAAAAAATTACCAAATAAACAAAGTTTTTGGAACAAAACATAAAGCGTTGCCGCTCAGGCTTCCCACAGCATTTTGCCTCGATTAAACAAATGATATCAGTTTCGGCTTATCGATAAGACTAAAAAAACGTAGAAGAAATCAAGTTTGAATTTTCTGAGAACCAAAATTTTTAGTTATAAAACCTTGACGTCGCTGTTTATTCCGGGAGCATCTCTCAACCCTTTCTACTGATTGAAATCAAAATCTCAGATTTGGGAGGCTAGTTTAAGAGAAAAATTAAAAAGTTTCATGAACGGTCAAAAACTCTATTAGTTCACTTAATCTAACAATAATAACTTTTTTAGGAAAAAATTTTGAGCATAGCCGCTTATGCAGAAAGTTTCACATTAGTTGTGCTGTTCTTTCGATTGAGCTCAAAGTTTCAGTTTTGGGAGGTTGATTTTTAAGAAAAAAAGCTTTCAGAAAGGGGTCAAAAAGTCACACATATGATTTTTCCGTGGACAATAAATTTCTTTTGGTACAACTATTGACAATGTTTGGCCATAGTCGCTATTGCAGGGAAGCTTCCCACAACCCGTTCTCTCCATTGAACGCTCAGTTTTGGGCCGGTTTTTTAGAGCAGTCAAAAAGAGTCAAAACGGTCAAAAATATAATAATTGTCTTTTGCGAGGACCATATAATTTTCAGGAAAACATTTGGGCATAGCCGCTTATACAGGAGAGTTTCCCAAAATCTCAGATATGCGTGCGCAGTTCTCCAGAACTTTGAACGTCGTTGTTTTTCCGAAGAGCTTCTCTCAAACCTCTCTGTTGATTGAACTCAAAATCTCAGTTATGGAAAGGTAATTTTCGAGTAAATTCAAAAAGTTTCGAAACCGGTCAAAATTTCCAGTATTTGACTTTTCCGAGGAAGTAAATTTTTCTGGAGCAAAATTGAGCCTAGCTGCTTATACAGGGGAGCTTCACATAACTTGTTCTTATCTTCAGAATTCGAAGGGTAATTTCAGAGAAGAAATAAAATGTTTCAAAACCTTCAAAAAAACCAATATTTGACCTCTACGCGGATCAAATTCCTTTTTGAAAAAATGGGCATAGTCGCTTTTGCAGCAGAGCTTCATGACCCATCCTTTTGACTGAAATCAAAATCTCAGATTTTGGATGATTGTTTTTTTAGAAAAAGCAAAAACAACTTTTAAAAACGGTCAAAAAAATTTTGAATTGATTCTCAGGGAGTAATTTTGTACATGGTATTAAAAATTTTAAGCAATAATGGCTCTCAATCAAAAATCAAAGTTTGTCAGAAAAATCTTCCTTGCAAAATTTATCCCCCCGTAGGCTTTAGGAATACTATTCCACATATATGCAAAAAAGCAATTAAATTTTCTACACGCTATATAGATTTTCACCCAGAAAGAAACACTGAAAAAATGTAATATATTATCCCAAAGAAATGCAATCTCACAAAAATCTTCTCATAGTTATTTAATCCGGAAAACTATGACTTAAAAAATATATTAAAAACGAATTTGTTTGAGAATTAACTAACTCATAAAAATATATAAAATTATTGAAAAGCCAGAATGTTTTAGCAAAAATTCTGAAATTTCGAGTCAAAAGGAAAACAATTGAACTGAAAGCTCAAGTATGCAACGCCTAACAACTAGAGTTTTGTCCGGGAGAAAACACAGAACATACGCAAAGGTATTAATTATTCTCAGAACAAACAATTTGGCGATGGCGTTCTAGGATTAGGTCAAATTTTAGGTTTAACGTAAAATTTCAGCTAAAATTTTTCAAATAAAATTTAAGAACGCTGGAATTTTTAGCCACGGGACATAGACTTTGCATCTTTTTAGTTTTCAAGCGATTAAGTATTTGAATTTTTTGTCAGGTTTTTCCGTTTTACTTTAGGATTCCAATTGACAGGTTATAGATTTTTTCTTAGAAACTTGCCGGATAAACAAAAGCAAAAACAAATATGTTTTCTTTTCGCCATCTAGTTAAAGGACACCAAATAAGTGTTCCCAGAGCCACAAAATCACCTTAAACAGAAGAAGCTCTTTCAAACTTTGAACTTGAAAATAAACGTTGAAAAGCTGACAATCTATGTCGGCCCTTAATAGATTTTCTTTCTTATTAGATACATTTAAAAATTTTGTAAGACTCTTAGACAGCAGATAGCTGAAAATTCGAAAAAAAAAAATTAGAAAAAATCAGAATATCCCGATCAATTTTATATTGTAGTCCAGTACTTTTTTGCATTCATTTTTTTTAAAAGGAAACTATTTAAGGGCCTAGTTTGGGTTTTTAGCTTTCTTACGAACGCTTTTAAATCCAACGTGTGAAATAAGAGATGCTGCTTGCGGTGAGATTTTTGGAACCAAGATCACCTTTCTTACGCTTTCTAATTAAATTGCCAAACAATGCAAAGAAAAAAAATTATTTCTATATTAGTTTCATCTATCAATTGCCGAAGTTGTATAAGAAGTATAATTGCGGATCAGAATCTTCTTTACTTTTTAAAGTCTTAGGCAGATCGACAAATTGAGGAAATCGAAAAAACTGACCTAAATGTAATTTTGTCTTAAGTATCTAATCAAATGATTTTCCTTTACCTTTGATGCACTGATTCAGAGTTGTGTCTGTTGTTGTCTTCTTGGTCAATTTGAAGACATCTTTGATTGTAGTTACCTGTGATTGCAGAAAAATAACATAGTAAAATTTTCAAAATTTATTCTCACCCACAACGATATAGTGGTTACAGTATTTCTTAAAGTATAAGTTCTACAGCTACTAGTAGTAGAAGAGTGATGTGATCTTCTATCACTCCTCTACTGCTAGAAGAGTGAGTGACAGTTTTCTTGGAAGAAAATTGGGCGCGCGTTATCTGAATAGTAAAAATCAAAGGTTCATTTCGTGTGAATTTTAGAATTAGGATTTTACATTATGTTTTTCGGTTTCTGGTAAGTCAATGGTTTGCGTTTCTGGGCAACATTTGAGACTTTTCAACAAAAAATCAAGATTTGTAAAAAAAAAAACTTCAAAAGACGATAAAATTTGATATAATTTGACCTAATAGTTTTTTCTTAATAAACCTTGATTTATAAAACACTACTCTATATAGCTGAAATTATGCTGAAAAATAACTGAAACGCCGCTGAAACTTCCGAATACTTGGAAAAATTATCAAAAAACATCATTTGAAAACTGTTACGTACAATTCTTCAAATTAAACTCAGCATCTGTTTAAAATTCAATTTTTTACGCTGCATATCTTCCTAACAACTAATTATCTGTCCCAGAGAGCATCAATGTTGTGAACAACATCAGTTCAAAAATTAATTTAAGTAATGATTTTAAAATTTTCGTGAAAAATTCTATGATTCCATTCCAGTTTGGGTTTTTATTAAAGATTAACTAAAATTCATTCGAAAGAGACAAAATTAAAATACTTATAACCAATTGCATTTTAAATAAATCAGTGTGATTTATTATAAATGTTGTTTTTGTTGCTAATTTACCAAAAACACATAATTTATCCAAAATTTTATTACAATTATTCTTCTCTGTTCGTAGATGAAATAGATTTCGAGGAGTTTTTGATGTCAATTGCCAAAAACTGTACACGTTTCATAACAGAATTGATAGATGTGTACACTTTTCAGATTCATTTCTTTTAGTCTTCAATGGGCCCTAAATCTATTTCTACAGCAGATCTTTATAGTAGTTTTTCTTTGACAATTCAGGTAAATATATAAATTGAACGCAGATTTTTGATTACTGACAAATCTACAACCCTCCAAACAGAACTTAACTTGTAACTTAAAACTAAAAAGACACTTTGCTGGTAAAATTGTATCAGTTAACGATTAATTTCCTTTTCCAAAGTAAGTTTAAAAGAAATCAGCTTGAAAACTCTAAACATTCTATAATTCTACTTAAGTAATCAAACGTTAGAAACAAAAAACCCAAAAAAGTTTTTTCTTCGTCATTCTTGAGAGTTTTGAAGTTTCTTAGCATGTTAATCATAACCTAGAATCAAGCACAATTTTCTAAAAATAACATGTAGTAAAAAAAAAGTCAACATAAAATTCTCGTAAATTTCAAAAAATATTCTTTTATGGTTTCTAATTGTTCTAGCAACTCACAGTTTGAGTGTTTTGCAATCCAATTTGAATAATTTTTTAATCAAACTATAATTTTTTAAAGGAAATCATGTCAACGAACGTTCACTTAACTAAAGCAAAGTCTCAAAAAAACCCTTTTTACTAAGAATCTTCTGAACTCCAGACAACTGTAATTTCTTCTGTTCCCTTTATATTTTTAGTTCAGAATTATGTTAATCTGGAATTTTTCAAAGTTCAGATAAAATACTTCATTTCTTCTTCTCTACGTCAGTTATCAGTTATTTTTCTAAAATTGGTGGGAAACCCCAAGAACGCATTCAAATTCAAAAAACTAAGATACTTATAGAAAGATAGCTAGGCAAAGCAGTTCAATGGGTTGATAATTTATAAAAATCATGTACTTTTTAAGAAAAAGGTCTACCAAATAAAATTCCACTGAATAGTTCACAATATAATTTTTTTGCTGCAAGTTCAGTACAACAGATATGCGTTAAAAGCTACTAAGTCAGCTATTACTCAGATAGAAGAAGTTTGGATCTTTTTCCATTGACAGTTTTTGAACAATAATTTGAACTCGATTGTTGCTGGAATTGGCCTAGTCATCAATCAGAATCTTTGAACAAAAGCAACATTATCAAAATTGTAAACGTTTCTAGATTTTTATAGACTCAGTAAAGCCAATTATCTGTAGTAATTTGTCCTACGTTTTCTGGGTGGTTTCAATTTTAGCTTTTTGTGGAGTGTGTTCGGAGACTGCCGAGCTCGCTTTCCTTCAGGGTGTAGAAAAATTATTTTGACAAGAAAAATTCTTTTTCTTGGTATGAATGTTCAGTTTCTCGCCGCTATAAGAATAAAACTTACAATTTGAATAACGCCACAGGTTTTACGATGTCTTGACACACTTTTTACATTTATTTCTCTTCCACACTCAAGACATGCAATTCGTTGATTTTTATTCATCACACTAAATAAAGAAAAAACTTGAAAACAAATCGAAAGTTTCGAAACACCCCATTCAATCTCAATTTTTTCTTTATTTAGTGAGATGAATAAAAACTAAAGAAATGCTTGTCTTGAGTGTGGTAGAAATATTCATGTAAAAGATGTGTCAAGGGATCGTAAAACCTGTGGCGTAATTCAAATTGTAAATATCATTCATATAGCGTTGAGAAACTGAACATTCATATCAAGAAGAAGCATTCTTCTTATCAAAGTAATTTTTCTACATCCAGAAGAAAAGCGCGCTCGGCAGTCTCCGAACACACTCCGCGAAAAGCTAAAATTGAAAACACCCAGAAAACGTAGAACAATTTACTATCGATAATAGGCTTTATAGAGTCTATAAAAACCTAGAAACGTATACAATTTTGATTATGTTGCTTTTGTTCGAGGGTTCTGATTGATGACTAGGCCAATTCCAGCAACAATCGAGTTCAAATTATTGTTCAAAAACTATCAATGGAAAAAGATCCAAACTTTTTTTATATTCAATTTTAGCTTTTCGTAGAGAGTGTTCGGAGACTGCCGAGCGCGCTTTCCTTCACGATGTAGAGAAATTATTTTGACAAGAAGAATGCATCTTCTTGGTATGAATGTTCAGTTTCTCAACGCTATATGAATGATAATTACAATTTGAATAACGCCACAGGTTTTACGATGTCTTTACACACTTTTTACATGTATTTTTTACCACACTCAAGACATGCAATTCGTTGATTTTTATTCATCTCACTAAGTTAAGAAAAAACTTGAAAACAAATCGAAAGTTTCGAAACCTCCCATTTAATCTAAATTTTTTTCTTTACTCAGTGAGATGAGTAAAAACTAAAGAAGTGCATGTCTTGAGTGTGGTAGCGATATACATGTAAAACATGTTTCAAGACATCGTAAAACCTCTGGGGTTATTCAAATTGTAACTATCATTCATATAGCGTTGAGAAACTGAACATTCATATCAAGAAGATGCATTCTTTTTGTCAAAATAATTTCTCTACATCGTGAAGGAAAGCGCGCTCGACAGTCTTCGAACCCAATTCCACGAAAAGCTAAAACTGAATATAAAAGAAGTTTGGATCTTTTTCCATTGACAGTTTTTGAACAATAGTTTGAACTCGATTTTTGCTGGAATTGGCCTAGTCATCAATCAGAATCTTTGAACAAAAGCAACATTATCCAAACTGTAAACGTTTCTAGATTTTTATAGACTCAGTAAAGCCAATTATCTATAGTAATTTGTCCTACGTTTTCTGGGTGTTTTCAATTTTAAATTTTTGTGGAGTGTGTTCGGAGACTGCCGAGCTCGCTTTCCTTCAGGATGTAGATAAAATTATTTTGACAAGAAAAATGCTTCTTCTTGGTATGAATGTTCAGTTTCAAGCCGCTATAAGAATAAAAATTACAATTTGAATAACGCCACAGGTTTTACGATGTCTTGACACACTTTTTACATTTATTTCTCTTCCACACTCAAGACATGCAATTCGTTGATTTTTATTCATCACACTAAGTAAAGAAAAAACTTGAAAACAAATCGGAGGTTTCGAAACCTCCCAGTTAATCTCAATTTTTTCTATATTTAGTGAGATGAATAAAAACTAAAGAAATGCTTGTCTTGAGTGTGGTAGAAATATACATAAAAAAGATGTGTCCAGGCATCGTAAAACCTGTGGCGTTATTCAAATTGTAATTATCATTCATATAGCGTTGAGAAACTGAACATTCATATCAAGAAGAAGCATTCTTCTTATCAAAGTAATTTTTCTACATCCTGAAGGAAAGCGCGCTCGGCAGTCTCCAAACACACTCCACGAAAAGCTGAAATTGAAAACACCCAGAAAACGTAGGACAAATTACTATAGATAATAGGCTTTACTGAATCTACAAAAATCCAGAAAGGTATACAGTTTTGATAATGTTGCTTTTGTTCGAGGGTTCTGATTGATGAATAGGCCAATTCCAGCAACAATCGAGTTCAAATTATTGTTCAAAAACTATCAATGGAAAAAGATCCAAACTTCTTTTATATTCAATTTTAGCTTTTCGTGGAGTGTTTTCGGAGACTGCCGAGCGCGCTTTCCTTCACGATGTAGAGAAATTATGTTGACAAGAAGATTGCATCTGCTTGAAATGAATGTTCAGTTTCTCAACGCTATATGAATGATAATTACAATTTGAATAACGCCACAGGTTTTTTACGATGTCTTGACACAATTTTTACTTGTATTTTTCTACCACACTCAAGACATGCTTTTCTTTGATCTTTTTTCATCTCACTAAGTAAGGAAAAAACTTGAAAACAAATCGGAGGTTTCGAAACCTCCCATTTAATCTCAATTTTTTTCTTTACTTAGTGAGATGAATAAAAACTAAAAAAGTGCATGTCTTGAGTGTAGTAGAAATATACATAAAAAAGATGTGTCCAGGCATCGTAAAACCTGTGGCGTTATTCAAATTGTAATTATCATTCATATAGCGTTGAGAAACTGAACATTCATATCAAGAAGAAGCATTCTTCTTATCAAAGTAATTTTTCTACATCCTGAAGGAAAGCGCGCTCGGCAGTCTCCAAACACACTCCACGAAAAGCTGAAATTGAAAACACCCAGAAAACGTAGGACAAATTACTATAGATAATAGGCTTTACTGAATCTACAAAAATCCAGAAAGGTATACAGTTTTGATAATGTTGCTTTTGTTCGAGGGTTCTGATTGATGAATAGGCCAATTCCAGCAACAATCGAGTTCAAATTATTGTTCAAAAACTATCAATGGAAAAAGATCCAAACTTCTTTTATATTCAATTTTAGCTTTTCGTGGAGTGTTTTCGGAGACTGCCGAGCGCGCTTTCCTTCACGATGTAGAGAAATTATGTTGACAAGAAGATTGCATCTGCTTGAAATGAATGTTCAGTTTCTCAACGCTATATGAATGATAATTACAATTTGAATAACGCCACAGGTTTTTTACGATGTCTTGACACAATTTTTACATGTATTTTTCTACCACACTCAAGACATGCTTTTCTTTGATCTTTTTTCATCTCACTAAGTAAGGAAAAAACTTGAAAACAAATCGAAAGTTTCGAAACCTCCCATTTAATCTAAATTTTTTTCTTTACTCAGTGAGATGAATAAAAACTAAAGAAGTGCATGTCTTGAGTGTGGTAGCGATATACATGTAAAACATGTTTCAAGACATCGTAAAACCTCTGGGGTTATTCAAATTGTAACTATCATTCATATAGCGTTGAGAAACTGAACATTCATATCAAGAAGATGCATTCTTTTTGTCAAAATAATTTCTCTACATCGTGAAGGAAAGCGCGCTCGACAGTCTTCGAACCCAATTCCACGAAAAGCTAAAACTGAATATAAAAGAAGTTTGGATCTTTTTCCATTGACAGTTTTTGAACAATAGTTTGAACTCGATTTTTGCTGGAATTGGCCTAGTCATCAATCAGAATCTTTGAACAAAAGCAACATTATCCAAACTGTAAACGTTTCTAGATTTTTATAGACTCAGTAAAGCCAATTATCTATAGTAATTTGTCCTACGTTTTCTGGGTGTTTTCAATTTTAAATTTTTGTGGAGTGTGTTCGGAGACTGCCGAGCTCGCTTTCCTTCAGGATGTAGATAAAATTATTTTGACAAGAAAAATGCTTCTTCTTGGTATGAATGTTCAGTTTCAAGCCGCTATAAGAATAAAAATTACAATTTGAATAACGCCACAGGTTTTACGATGTCTTGACACACTTTTTACATTTATTTCTCTTCCACACTCAAGACATGCAATTCGTTGATTTTTATTCATCACACTAAGTAAAGAAAAAACTTGAAAACAAATCGGAGGTTTCGAAACCTCCCAGTTAATCTCAATTTTTTCTATATTTAGTGAGATGAATAAAAACTAAAGAAATGCTTGTCTTGAGTGTGGTAGAAATATACATAAAAAAGATGTGTCCAGGCATCGTAAAACCTGTGGCGTTATTCAAATTGTAATTATCATTCATATAGCGTTGAGAAACTGAACATTCATATCAAGAAGAAGCATTCTTCTTATCAAAGTAATTTTTCTACATCCTGAAGGAAAGCGCGCTCGGCAGTCTCCAAACACACTCCACGAAAAGCTGAAATTGAAAACACCCAGAAAACGTAGGACAAATTACTATAGATAATAGGCTTTACTGAATCTACAAAAATCCAGAAAGGTATACAGTTTTGATAATGTTGCTTTTGTTCGAGGGTTCTGATTGATGAATAGGCCAATTCCAGCAACAATCGAGTTCAAATTATTGTTCAAAAACTATCAATGGAAAAAGATCCAAACTTCTTTTATATTCAATTTTAGCTTTTCGTGGAGTGTTTTCGGAGACTGCCGAGCGCGCTTTC